>NW_016107316.1:1788777-1795992 GCF_001604975.1 Cebus imitator
ACCAGGATGGTCTCGATCTCTTGACCTCGTGATCCACCCGCCTTGGCCTCCCAAAGTGCTGGGATTACAGGCTTGAACCACCGCGCCCGGCCAGTAACCACACTTTTAAAGGATGTAATGAATCCTGGGAATACAAAATAAGAGGTTTTTCCAGTGGTAACATCTAAATCCTTACACTGTAAGGTGAATTATGTTGTAGCTTTCATTCACACATTTCATTTTAAAAATAATAATAACAGGAATTTTCTGCCAGACATGCACCAAGCTGCTGCTGGAGTAAGTGGCCTCAGAGAAGTAGACAGATGTAGAGTCTGACTTGGTTTTACTGTGTTGCTTATTCCATGTTAAAACACCTGGAGTTTTGGGCATTTTTCCTGAAGTTCTGTTTTTAGAACCTGGTTGCTTTGGTAAATCTTTATGAAAGCTTCAAAAGGAAGCTCTTTGTCCCAGTTTGTGAGCAGGTTGCTTGCAGACAGATAGAACTTCATTTTTTTCTTGATGATGAGATCTTATCTCTGGGTGTGGCCGAGCCAATTTCAACAGTTTGTCTCTTCCCAGTTCTGTCCCCATTCATTTTTTCCTTCAGTGTGCTGTCTCAGCCTGTGGAGAAGGGGAAGGGGCAGTCAGAGACAGGACAAAATCAGAGCGCCTTGCTCCCTGGGGGAAGAAAACCCTTTCGGATCGGAGGATGCTGTGCTTTTACTTTTAATTATAATCTGTCAGCTATAAGAAGGAACTCCAAGGCCTTTGGAAGGGTTATCCCTCAGAACCAAATGGTCTGTCATGGAAAGGCTCATGTTACAAAGGAAAGAGAATTAAAGTAGAATTTGGAGCCCGGCTAAGTACCAAGAAGCTTTTCCATGAGGGAGCCTATGTTTGGATGGGGCATCGGTATCTCTCTCTTTTGTCTCCTTGTCTCAGCAAAAGCCGTTGGAGTTCCTGGTGAGGGATTATTGAGGCTTGTAGAGTTCATTTTGTGGAAGAGGGGTGTAACCATTCTGGTAACCTGAACGTAAGTCTTTCTGCTTGTGGGATGCAGGTTTGTGAGTTTAATAACAGTTTGTTGTTTTGTCTAAGCATAATATTTGGAATTCATTGTGAGAGTCATTTTTAGTTTGTTTGGACTGAACATATTGCTTGCATTTATAAGGATTCCATTCCAGTGAAGCACCCATCAAGTGTGCCATTAAAATAAGGTGTTGCCACGTTTGGTTCCATTAGGCAGGGACAGGTTTGGTTTGTTTCACAACTTTAAATTTCCAGTGTGATAGGAGGAAGGAGTGGGGAGAGAAGTGAGTCAAACATCCTACTTGCAATGGCAATTAAATGAAGGCAGGAGATTTAAAACTAAAGGGTATACTCTCTGGCCTAAATAGAAAAAGATGTCAGGAAGCACTATTAACTTTTAAAATGAAAGAGGTTTTTAGTGTCCAGGCAGATAACGAAGCTAACTAGACTGAGCTGGATTACTCACGTATTTCTGTCCTTAGACCCCAAGGAAAACTCAAGATATAGCCGTGGAGGCTTCTGAATTGAGATTCATTTGATCCCACGGGTTTTCTTTATGCAGCTTAACAATGCTTGCCTATTAAAATAAAAAATGAAATGTTTTAGTAATAGAATCCAGATAATCACATTCCTTTACAGGGAATGAATAGTCTTTAGAGTTGTAGCTTGATCAGTATTGGAAATTTGTAGAGAATGCCTTTAATTGGCTGATACAGAATAAAGTCTTTACTTGGCAATTGGACATTTTGCTTTGACGAAGCTGCTGTTCTGGGGGTGATTGTGAGGATGATTTCTCCTAGAAACTTCTAACTTTTTAAAAAAACTAAGTCTGTTGGACTTTGGCTGGAAAATATGTTCCATGCTGATGTAAAATAAAGTACATCGAATCATGGTAGAACTTGGAATCCACAGGTAACAGAAGCACACATTTGTCATCGTACAAGGCTGGAGGGTAAGGGCCAAGGGGAAGCTGTCTCTGGACAAGGAAGGGAGTTGGCAGCTGAAGAAAGCTTTAGTTTAGTAGCGAAACTTGCGTCTTGTGAAACGGGTTTCCAGTACCCATGTCTATGGAGCCTGCATCTGGGCTGTCACTTGAATTCCTTTTCCTTTTTTTTTTTTTGGTCAAATTTTTACCCTTCCTCCACCCTGCCACTGCCAAAAAACAATTGACTCCTCTATAGAACTTTCTTTTTTGACAGCTTTTCACCTTAACTGTCCTTCTCTTAGGTCCTTCCTGGAAATTCTATCTGTGGCAGCTTTCTCAAGCTGTCTTTTTAACCAGTTTTGTTACTTAGAAACTAAAGCAGAGAGCTTGACTGTGACCTGACATTATTAGTAGTAACTGAACTTATCCAGCATAGCAATTTCAAGGCAGCATGGGGCCTTGGAGTTCAGATTTCTTTTATGTGGAGCTCTTCTGCATGCAAGACCCTCAATCCTTTAGTAAATACCAGGCACTCCCTACGTTAATGTAGGGATTTTGCTTTTAGCTTTTCCTTTTAAATGAAAGAGAACTTCTGGTTGGAAGATAGCCTGCCTGCCAGGTCTTCCTTTCTGGCCCATGGGCTTGCCTGCCCTGTTCTGTGCCTGGTGAGGATGGAATGTGGCCTGTGTGCCTGTGTCACACCTGCATCCAGTTCTGCATATTTCAGAACAAACATTTGACTTATTTGGGACAACAGGTGCCAAATCACTGTATATGCCAAGTGTCCTTAGGTTCACCAGGTCTTGCTTATAGGACCATGACACAGGGGAGAACAGAGTGGTTTTTTTTTTCTTTCTTTTTATCTCTGTGACTTTTCCCCCCGGCTCCCTGCACTCCACAGAAACCAAGCCCACATGTGGGCGGTGTGGGAAGGCGGCACTGAGGAAACAGCCAGGCTGCTGACTCGTCCTTGTTTTTCTTTAGGGAAACGCCCCACAGATGTGGGAAGATTTCAAGTTAGTGCCTCTCTCTTCCCACATCCCTGCCCTCCCTGCCCGCCCCCTACCAATTCTTTTTCCTTTCCCTTGATGGTCATTGGATAATCTGAGAAATAACACAAATGCTGGCTGCTGCTGGAAGTCTTTTAGTTCTTGAGGGTCACATTCTGCCCTGGGATAGGCTGGTCTCCTCCTACCATCAGAGCACAGGAGGCAGATGTGCTGGGGTTCTCTGACGAGTCTGAGTGGGTTCTGCCTGAGTCTGTGACTCAGTCCCCAGTACCCTCTTGGGCCTCATGAATTAATGGAGCCCGCACACCTGGAGGACTAGCAGGGGACCACAAGGCTCAGACAGAAGAAAGGTCATCAGTGTTTGTTTATTTTGGGTTGGGGAAGGAATGCTGCTGATGATTAAGTGTCCTTCATATCATACTCAATAAAATGCTCCTGCGTATTTTGACTTTGATTTGTTAGTTTAAACCATTTCCCACTCTACTGGCTTCAGTTGAATTTTGTAACTTCATATAAATGTCTTAGGAAATGATGATTTCATTCTCTTAGTGCTGTTGGATTTGGGGTTAAACTATATTATGGACCTCACATTTTAATTTTGGTTGTTAGATTCTATGAACTAGAATCTTGGAGCAATTTTTTTGACTGATTTAGAGAATTAAAATTTTTCCTAGGGTTTCTACATACAATTTAGTAGATCAGTTACTTTCTGAAATATTATGTCAGCATTTGACTAAATTGAATTTAAATACAAGGGTGGGTTGAAATGATAAAGACTCGTAGAGGCAGCTGAGCCTGTGTACCCGACTGCTGCTGCTGTCTCATGGAGCCACGTCACCAGCTAGGCTCATAACTTATGTTAAGTCAAATAGTAAGTTGGGAACAGCCTTGCTATTTAGTTCAAAATGTAGAGACCTTTCTTTAATATTATGCCTCATGACCAAAAAACAACCTGCTCAGAACTGCTTGGGGTTCATCCTCTTCTCTAAGTTCTTCCGCTGCACAAAACAATATTCCACAAGGTACTTCTTCGGCTTTCTATCTGTCACTGTAGCAGTGTGGTTTTGAGAAAAGACCCTTGAGGTTGGAATCAGGAGACTTGGGTCCTGGCCTTGGCTTTGTCACCTGTTTACGGTGTGTCTTTTGCTCTCTGTCTTCAAAGCCTGAGGCTTAATCACAGCTTGACACTGTCTCTTGAGTTCAAAGATACTGAAAGCCAGAGACTGTGCACTGTGTGATATTCTTGTGAAAGGTGAATGTTTTTAGGGTAAATAGTGAGGATAAGAGCATTTTGGGAGTGTAAAACTTTTTTCAGTAACCAACTTGCTGAAGCATCTTCCACAGTTAAATCAACCTACATTACATTTTTTCTTTTCTTCCTTCTAACAAGATATTTTCTTGTTATATTTACCAGGCAGTTAGAGCTCACTTGAAGCTTTTTAGTTGGGTGTGATAATACACAAATGATAGCATGCAATATTGACATGGGCCAGCAGGCACTCGTAGCTCTGCAGTCTGGTCCAGAAACCTGCTGTGTATCATCCTGTGATTCACGAAAGCAAACACATCCTCAAAGTTTTTTTTCTCTGTCATTATTTACCAGTTTGACTCTTTTTTAACATCTGAGAAATTCTATGCAAGGTGATCGCTCTGTGGCTACCCTGTGGAAGAACTGACATAGGAAATCATGTTGCAGGGAGTCAGCTTCCCAAACTGCACATTCATTCATTGATTGAGTGAATTGTTCCTTACACTTCTCTATGTAAGCACTGGGAGGAAATAAGAAAATGACTGAAGCATAAGGCCTGTCCTCAGAGGAGATTACACTCTGTATTCGGGTTCATGTTGTGAGTGAGGTTAAAAACATGCTTCTAAATTTTCCAGGGAAATGGACTTGCAGCTGAGGAAATCACCAGAGTCTTTACTGGAGCTCCAGAATATTTTTGCAAAGGATGTTTGATTAGATCTTATTTCTTTTTCTTTTTCCTTATCTTTCCCCTCATAGAGTCGCTGTTGTGAATGTAAGTGGAAAAGAGGCAGCTGGAACGGCTTAGTCTGAAGAGGTGCTTTCACCTGTTAAGGCCTGTGTAGTGCAGAAGCAACAGCTGCAGTCTTGTCTTCTGCAGCACTAAGTCACTCACACAGGAGTCTAAAGTTGCGGGCATTACCAATCTGTAAATGCAACATGAAGGGTTAAACCTGTATTTAATTATCAAATACAAATTGTTAGGTACCTGCAGCTTCTGTAACAGAAAGATAGTCACTGGAGATAGCATTTGACAAGTGAGTACACACAATAGAAAGCTAGCTCATAGCCTGTGAGGTGGGTTTATCTCTACCCTGGCACTTATCTTCTATATCTCAGTGTGTCTTAGGCAATCTCTAAATACTATGATCTTTTCCAAAATACTTCAGGGGATATAGTCATTTAAGTATTTATTCAGCAAATATTTACTGTTCAGTATGTGTAAAAAACTGCTGGGCATTTTAGATTCTACCCAGATGACAAGGAGTTCAAGTCTGCTTAAAAGAGAGGTATAAACACAGGCTGGGCACAGTCTCATGCCTTTAATCCCAGCACTTCAGGAGGCCGAGTGGATCCCGAAGTCAGGAGTTCAAGACCAGCCTGACCAACATGGTGAAACCCCATCTCTAGTAAATACAAAAAAAAATTGGTTGGGTGTGATGGCATGCCTGTAATCCTAGCTACTTGGGAGGCTGACACAGGAGAATCGCTTGGACCCAGGAGGTAGCAATGAGCCAAGATTGCACCATTGCACTCCAGCCTGGGCAACAAGAGCAAAAACTCCTTCTCAAAAAACAAAACAAAACAAATAAACACACACACACACACACACACACACACACATATACATATATATATATATATATATATATATATATATATATTTATAAAACTTGGAACAGGTTACCTAAACTCTAAGCCTTGGTTTCCTCATCTATAAAATGGGGCCAACATAGTACCAATTTCATAGGTGTTCTTGAGGGTCAAAGAATGGTATAAATGTAGCTCAAATATCATAGCAGCATGTAGTTTTATTTGACTGGAGTTTAGGAAAGTGGGTCATTCATCCAGAAAATGTGTATTTCTTATTGTCCAGGCATTGCCAAGATGCTCTGAGAATGGAAAGATGAGTAATCCATGACCCAAAACTCAGAACTCAGTGGGAGGATTCCACTCTAGTAAGCGTAGGGATGCAGGTGACATGAAGGAAGAGAGCCTCACTTGGAATAGGAAGATTTGTCACGCTTCTCAGGTGACCCTAGCAGGGTGGGGTGGGGGTCCTAAAGGATAGTGGGAACCAGGCTGGTATGTAGAACCCAGAATGAGCTGTGACCTTTTATGTCTGAACCTTTTATGTCTGAACCTGGGACTGCATAGGAAGGCCCTGGGGTACCCTCGCAAGGAGCTTGTCTCCAATCCCTGGGGTCTGTGGACCAAGGGTCTTGGGGTTGGAGGTTCTTTGAGGCTGTTTAATGTTGTGTTTTCAAGTCAGTGATGAGACTTTTTAGACAGAACCCTATCCTGCCTGCCACCAGAGCCAAATGCTGCCAGGAGATATCTGTACCAGGGTATGTGCTTAGGGATGGGGTTGAAGTCAGATAAAGGCCACAAAGGTCTTGGGATTCTGAGTGAGCAGACGTTTTACAGTCCTTTGAATAGAGTGGCATTTCTCAGACTCAGATATGGCTATATTTTTAGGAGTGAAACAATTTTTGCCTTTTAAAGAGGGTATGTTTAGTATTCACATTTCAGAAATACTCTTATAGGTGGTACAAAGTATAGCTGGAAAGGTGAATCGGAGTCACATAAAAAGCTTGAATGCTAAGGAATGTAGTCTTTTTCACATAGACTGTGGTAAGCTATTGAAAATGTTTAGGAATACATGATTAAGATTCTGAAGTGATAGTAATATTTGGCAGTTGCCTAATGTTAAAGTCTGTCCCTTTCATTTCATTGCCTGATTTGTAGCCATTTTATTGTTCAGGGGGTCCTCTACTAGAGGTTGGAAGAAAGAAGGTTTAATTTCTGTAGCTTTATATTAGCTCTTTTTTATTGTTTGTGTGTGTTTATTTGGTGGGAGCACTGTTGTGTATTTAAAGTTTTATGAGGATTTGAAACTTACTGAAATAAGGTTTGGAGACAATATGTAGATTTTTGTATGCCCATGGTTTTTCTGTCTTATTACTAGTACTTAATTCAGCATCATTTAGTGATAGATAATAATTGGAAGGAATACAAAATATGTG
>NW_016107316.1:1796035-1807493 GCF_001604975.1 Cebus imitator
CGCTCTGTTGACCAGGCTGGAGTGCAGTGGCACAATCTTGGCTCACTGCAACCTCTGCCTCCTGGGTTCAAGCGATTCTCCTGCCTCAGCCTCCCAAGTAGCTGGGATTACAGGCACGTGCCACCACACGTGGCTAATTTTTTATGTTTTTGGTAGAGACGGGGTTTCACCATGTTGACCAGGTTGGTCTCAAATTCCTGACTTCAAGTGATCCACCTGCCCCGGCCTCCCAGAGTGCTGGGATTACAGGCAAGGGCCACCACGCCTGGCTGGAAGAAATTTTTAAAATGAACAACATCCTTGCCTTCAAGGGCCCTAGGGAACTTACTACCTGCAGTTTTACAGGTACAGGAGTTAAACAGAGGTGAATGTCAGGTTCTCGCTCCTTCCTGTCCTTGATCCAGGTAATGACCTTGACTGAGGTGATGAGAGTATAGAGAAGTGGTCATTTCCCTAAAGGATCTCATAGTCTGGTGTTTTAGTCAATTTTCACACTGTTGATAAAGACATACCTGAGACTGGGTAATTTATAAAGAAAAAGAAGTTTAATGGACACACAGTTCCATGTGGCTGCGGAGGCCTCACAATAATGACAGAAGGCTAAAGCCGTGTCCTACATGGTGGCAAGAAAGAGAGAATCAGAGCCAAGCAAAAAGGGGAAACCCTTTATAAAACCATCAGATCTTATGGGACTTATTCACTACCATGAGAACAGTATGGGGGAAACCGCCCCTATGATTCAGTTATCTCCCATGGGGTCTCACCCACAACACATGGGAATTATGGGAGCTACAATTCAAGATGGAATTTGGGTGGGGACATAGCCAAACTATATCATCTGGCCTTACAGGGAATTTGAGGGAAGGAAAAAGCTACTTAGTCCAACTTGGTAAATGATAAAATGGAACTGTACACAGAGTGCCATGGACACAGCTGAGAGCGTGAGGGATTGCCTTTGGGCAGATGAGGGGATGATCAGAGAAAGGGTGTATTCATTGGTGCTGGGTCTTTATCCATTAGGGAAATGCATGTCAGTAGACAGTGGAGGAAAGGGTATTGTAGACAATGGAGGAAAGGGTGTTTTAAAATTGAGGGGCAGAGAAAATGAAAATCCCCAAAGTTTGAAAGTGCCTATAAAGGAGGTGTGAACTAGAATGGGCATTTGGAGCTGTATTTTGGAAGGCCTCAAGAATTTGGATTCCTTCCTTGAAACTGCAGAGAACCACTGAAGGTTATTAGTGGTTTTTCCTAGCTAGGCTCTTTCATTTTCCCAGGCAATGAGATGATGCTGCTTGGATGAGTACCTGTGACATCTCACTTGTTCTTGTGAGCAGAACACTTAGTTATTCTATTTTAATTTGAAAATTAGACCTTTAAAAAGAAAACCGGCTGGGCATGGTGGCTCATGCCTGTAGTCCCAACACTTTGGGAGACCAAGGCGGGTCATCACCTGAGGTCAGGAGTCTGAGACCAGCCTGGCCTTTAGTAGAGATGAAACCCCATCTCTACTAAAAATACAAAAATTAGCCAGGTGTGTTGACCTGTAATCTCAGCTACTTGGGAGGCTAAGGCAGGAGAATCACTTGAACCTGGGAGGCGGAGGTTGCAGTGAGCCGAGATCGCACCATTGCACTCCAGCCTGGGCAACAAGAGTAAAACTCCGTCTCAAAAAAAAAAAAAATTCAAAAATTAGCCAGATGCGGTGGGGCATTCCTGGCATCCCAGCTACTTGGGAGGCTGAGACATGAGAATCACTTCAATCTAGGTTGCAGAGGTTGCAGTGAGCTGAGATTGCGCCACAGCACTCCAGCCTGGGTGACAGCGCGAGACTCCCTCTCAAAAAAAAAAAAAAAACCTTATTAAAAAGAAAACCTTATCCAAACTGTCTTAAAGGTGCTTCATTATCAGTCTTAATGGATCTCAATATTCACTTTTTTTAAAATCTAAAGACAGGGTCTCACTCTATTGCCCAGGCTGGAGTGCAATGGCATGGCACAGGTCACTGCAGCCTCTTCTACCTCCTAGGCTCAAGCTATACTCCCACCTCAGCCTCCCAAGTAGCTGGGACTGCAGGTGCACACCACCATGCCCAGCTTATTTATTTATTTATTTTGAGATAGGATCTTGCTGTGTTGCCCAGGCTGGTCTCAAATTCCTGGACTCAAGCAGTCCTCCCACCTACAGGTGTGAGCCACCGCCTGGCCAGTGCTCAAATTCTACTCATTTGAGCAAACTATATTATGAGAGTCATAAGGAAATTATTTTCAGCATTATAGCAGCAATGTTACAAAACCATGTAAAATTCTACCTAAATTTCCCAGTGGAAAAAAAATTAAGACTAATATTTGGATGTTGAATTATTTTCTTTTTCTTTTTTTGAGATGGAGTCTCGCTCTTATTGCCCAAGCTGGAGTGCAATGGTGTGACCTCAGCTCACTGCAACCTCTGCCTCCTGGATTCAAGCGATTCTTCTGCCTCAGCTTCCCTAGTAGCTGGGATTACAGGCGCCTGCTACCATGCCTGGCTAATTTTGTATTTTTAGTAGAGATGGGGTTTCTCCATGTTGAACCGGCCGGTCTTGAACTCCCAACCTCAGGTGATTTGCCAGTCTTGGCCTTCCTCAGCCTTCCAAAGTGCTGGGATTACTACGTGTGAGCCACTGCGCCAGGCCGGATTATTTTCTTATAGGTGAATGATAATATAGAATGGGTATTACTGGCCTTGTAGTAATTTTTAAAGAGGAACAGCCTTTTTGCTAGTTCATGAAAAATACCCTGATATGTGTTACACATTTTCATCTCTTAGCTCCTGACTTCACCACTTAATGTTTTTGTAACTTCTAACTGATAAACTCCAAGTACTTTCTTTTCTGTGAATTAGGAGAGTTAAAAATATTTCTATAATTTCTCTCCACAATTAAATTCACTTGTTAAAGCTCACGTGTCTTACTACTCTTTTTAGACTAGATAGCAAGCTTTACTGGAATACGTGTCTTGGTTTGTGGTGTTGATGATAAAGCTCAAAAGGAGTGGGTGAGTTGGGGGTTTTATAAAATCGATTCTCAGTTGCTTTCCCTATACCTGCTGTAAACCTCTGATGGTGATCTCTGTTTTGAGCACACCGGGTTTTGTTTTTTTTTTTTTTATCTTTTTCCTCCTTGTTTTCTCTTTGAAGACTAACTTGGCAGAAGCAGCCAAGTGTGAACAGTGCTTATGTGGCTGCCACAGCACTTCCTGGAAGAATCATTATAAATTAATTCAAGATCTGATTTCTTGTTGGTTTCTGTGCTTGTGAACATTTGGAATAAAAGTCTGTGTTAATTTATCCTTTGATCATGTAAATCATTTTATTTTGTTTCCCTCTCCTTTTCAAACTGAGGTTTGAAAACCAAAAACGTTAAATATTTTGAAACATTCTAAGTGCATACATTATTGGTCAGGAATGAGGAACTGTCCTTAGAAAAATGGGCTAGATATTTAAAAAGGAATCTTGTAGAGAACCCTGGCCTGTTTAGCAGTTTATGTTTGTGGTTAGTTGTTTTTTCTTCTGATAATTTGGGTGGGAATATTAGTTGCTCATCTTTTGAGATTACTGTTCTAATTATTTGAATACAAACATTTTCTCAATAAGTGGGAAGGAAGTCTGAAAACAGAAAAGGTCATCTTTTGAGTTCTTAAAGTTTTATGTCAGAGATCTTTACATCTTTCTAGAGAAGGAAGGTTGTCAATCATTCAGCCTTATCCAATTCTGAAATGGGGCTTTTTTTGTTGCTGTTGTTTGTTTCTTTTTTTGATACGGAGTTTCACTTGTTGCCCAGGCTGGAGTGCAGTGGTGTGATCTTGGCTCACCACAACGTCCGCCTCCCGGGTTCAAGCAGTTCTCCTGCCTCAGCCTCCCAAGTAGCTGGGATTACAGGTGCCTGCCATGACACCCCACTAATTTTTGTATTTTTAGTAGAGATGGAGTTTCACCATGTTGGCCACGCTAGTCTCAAACTCCTGACCTGAGGTGATTTCCTCTGCCTTAGCCTCCCAAAGTGCTGGGATTACAGACGTGACCCACTGCACCTGGCCTGAGATGGGACTTTTTAAGCATGCATGTGTGCGTGCACTCCCGCATGTTTTACAGAGGAGGGGTTGGATATTTCCTCATCCATCTTTTTACCTCTTTCCCATCCTCTGTACAGATAGTTTAGTGTTTTCTGTAATCACATTGATAGTATTCATCTGCAAGATAGGAACAGTCAAAGCCTGGTTTTACCTGGATTTGGGTGAATAGCCCTGTGGTCTTGCTCACTCGGGGCTGTCCATTAGGTAGAATCCATGAGAAGTGTTAAAACTGAGGAACAGGCCAGGCGTGGTGGTTCACATCTGTAATCCCAGCGCTTTGGGAAGGCGAGGTGGGCAGATCACCTGAGTTCAGGAGTTCGAGACTAGCCTGGCCAACATGGCAAAACCCCATCTCTACTAAAAAATTCAAAAATTAACTGGGTGTGGTGGTGTGCACCTTGTAATCCCAGTTACTCGGGAGGCTGAGGCAGGAGAATCACTCAAACCCAGTAAGTAGAGGTTGCAGTGAGCCAAGATCATGCCACTACTCTCTAGCCTGGGTGATGGAGCAAGGCCCTGTCTCCAAAAAAAAAAAAAACTGAGGAACAAAGTGTGCCTATGTTGTTGCTCCCACTGGACCCAAAGAAGAGCTCTGGCTTATGTTTCTACACTCGCTGTCTCGCTGTTTCAGGTGTTGTAGACTAAAGAAGGCTGCCCTCCTGACCGCAAAGATCCCTGGAAGCTGTACTTCCCTCTGAGAACTTGCCTGGTCCCCTCCATGAGTATGGGCTGTGCTGACAGGGACAGTGTGTTTCCACAGGGGAGTGACGCATGGGCACATACTGGATGTCTTGCCAGGAAGTCACTTATGCGGAAAGTGGAAATTACAAACAGGGAAATACACTTTTTCCCTATTTACTACATTGTGATGATGTAACGATAAATTAATGTCCAAGCAACTTAGAGGATGGTTTAGATCAGTGGTCAGCAAATGACAGCTCTGAGGAACGGGCCAGCTAGCTGCCTGTTTATATGAAGCAAGTTTTATCAAAACACCACCACACTCATATCCATGGCTGCTTTTACACTATTACTGCAGGGTTGAGTAGTTGCATATGGCCTACGGATGTGAAGATACTATCAGGCCTTTTACAGAAAAATAGTTGATTCTGGTTTAGACAGGGGTATGAAAAGATATTTTATGTATCTGCATTGTACTTAGCCGTGCTTATTCACTACCCAGCATGCATGTTTCCTCCTTTTATCAAAAGCATGTGTTAAGCATATGTTATGAACCAGGCATGAGACATAGAGATGATTAAGACAGTGTCATCTCAAGGAGGTCGTCGCAGTGAGGAAGGCATCACATCATGTCCTGTGGTTCAGAGTTACAACTTCAGCCTTCAGCTGAACACACAAGTTCATCCACAAATGCAAATCCCTGTGAAATCAAACATGAGTAATAAAAATAAGCAGGAGAGTTTAATACATCTGTAATTTTTTTTCCCTGGTTAATATCTTAAGAACTCTGGAGTATTTGAGGATTTGCATGACCTTATTGAATAGCAGGGTTGAGCAGAATTGCTTTAATCTAGATCTTTCTGTTGATTACATGAACATTCTTATTTGATAGGGCTGTGCCTGTGTTATACATATAAATACATATAAAAACCTGCTGGTATACATTTAAATACATATAAAATATCTTAATTCTTTAAGGAAAGGAAACCATGTATTGGAACTTGCTTTAATTATCTCAGAGTTTTGGAGCCAAGGGAGACCTTTTGTGGATCACAGTGTATAAGCAGCTAGAACACTAACCACGTTACAGCAGTGGGTTCTAGCTTGGCCAATCACTTGAATTACCTGGGGAGCAGTCCCAAGGTCTTGACCCACTCCAGCCAATGAAATCAGAATCCCTAGAGGTGTGGCCAGGACATCCAACATCCATAAATTTTAAAGTCCTGCCAGTTGATTCTAATTCAGTCAGGGTTGTAAGCCACTATTGTACAGACAGGGTTCTGAAACTTGAGTGTGTATAGAGTTAGCTGGAGAGCTGGTTAACCTCCCTCTCCATTCCCTGAGGTTTTGGATTCAGTGAGTCTGGGGTGGGCACCAGGATCTTCATTCCCAGCAAATTCCCTTATGCTGATGCTCCCAGCACCACACTTTGAGAGCCACTGCTATATGAGTTCTTAAGTTTTACATAAGTAGTTATTGTGATGACTTTAACTGGCAACTTACGTGGTATTTTTAAACGAATATGATTTATAAAAAGTTGATTGGTACACGTATTACACAAAATTATTGTCACCAGTAAAAATAGTATTGATAATAGGATTCATCCTTTGTCAGTATACACATGTAATCATAGCCATCCAGAGGTATAGGAGTCATCTAGAGATCCACGAACTCACCCTGCCCTTTGATGGGTAAGGACCCTTGTGCTGGTCACAGCGCTAGTTAGGGACCAGCTCAGATGCTTTGATATTCAGACCTAAGCTGCTTCTCTTGGACACGTGGTTCCCCTTGTAGACTTTGGTTGAGGGTTAAACCTAGCACGCATGTCCCCTCTGCACCAGCATGTCCCCTTGATGGTCTGTGTTCTTGCCTTTGATCCTTCCTTAAGAACAGAGGCATCATGAGCATTGGCCCCATTTTCTCTTTGGCATCTTTGGCCCACTGTTCCTGTTCCTCACGTCCCTGGCCTGCTGTGCTTACGTTTCACAGCTTTGTCACTTTTTCCTGGGATGTTTGTGTATTTATCTAGGCAAGGTAGCTTTTTTTTTTTTTTTTTTAATGCTAAATTAGGACCATTGTAAACTTTCTTTAATAAATTTAGAAAACTGCCAAGTTTGGAAATAATTGATTTTTTAAAATAAGAGAAATGTATATCAGTAAGAGACCACAAATCATCATGAATGCACACCAGCATGGGGAAAGCTGTGCCAGAGCTCCATGTTTGCCCTGATCCTGGGATTTGGCCCCTGCTCATTTCTTTTTTGAATAGAAACTTGAAACTGGGAAGCGAAGGGAGGTTAGGTCTTTGGTTGGATTACCATGAAATCCTCTTGTAAAGGGAATATCACTTTGGGTCAAAGACTTCTGGAATTGTTAAGGGTAAAGTCGAACTTCCCCAGACAGCTGTTTTTAAATTAGGAATTGAGCCTGGAATGGCCTAGAAGGACAGAAAAAGTTCAGATTTTCCATCTGGTTGTAACATGAAGAATATATGGTGGTTTCGTTACTTTATGTGCTTAGTGGTGTGCATGGACTTTTTTTGTTTTAAACTTGAATGGATTCCACAGACTCTAATTACCTCTGATTTGTGGATTTGGGGATTGTACTTGAAGTGTTTTTTAAAAAAAAAAATGTAAGAAAAGATACAAAGTCGGGCCAGGCGCAGTGGCTCATGCCTGTAATCCCAGCACTTTGGGAGGCTGAGGTGGGTGGATCACAAGGTTAGGCATTCAAGACCAGCCTGACCAATGTGGTATCTACTAAAAATACAAAAATTAGTGGGGTGTGGTAGCATATGCCTATAATCCCAGCTACTTGGGAGGCTGCGGCAGAAGAATCACTTGAACCTGGGAGGCGGAGGTTTCAGTAAGCTGAGATCGCGCCACTACACTCCAGCCTGGGTGACAGAGCAAGACTCCGTCTCAAAAACAAACAAAAAGAAATCAAAGCATATTTTCTGTAATGCTGTTGAAATGTATACGTGCCACTTTTGCCTATATATCTAGATCTAGGTATTTAAATTAAAGCAATTTGCTTATTTACTGGAAATAAGTTTAAATGGAAAGAAAAATCATAGCAGGCAGGATAAGGCACTGTGCTCCATACTAGAAAGGACAAATCATGGAATATGGACTCAGCCTGCTAAATATTTACAGTCTAATCAGGGAGATAAACTATGCACATATCAAAAGGCAAACCATCCCAAGTAGGAGATCAAAGCCAGCTAATCAGGGGAGATGTTGGTTTGGGAGAGACATAGGGTGTGAAGAGGAAGGCCCTCCAATGAACCCCAGTGCATCTCTTTCTACCTTTTAAACACCATTGTGGGCTTCATCTGTACAAGAAGGACAATGGTCCCTTTTCCTGTGTGGTGAGACTGTGCCTGACATGCCCAGCACAGGTCCTGAAGCCAGGCATGCGGTGTGTGGTCCCTCTGCTGTGTGGCCAGCCCGGTGCTTGTGACCGTGTGTGGGGTGGGACTCAGGCCAGCCTTACAGATGAAGGCCAGACAGGGGAAGCTGTGGAGGTGGGTCTCCCTGGGAAGCTGTGAGTAGGAAGTGGACAAAGACTAAGGTGAGGTGGAATTGGATGTGCAGAATGTGTTCGGGGAAGTGAGATAGGCCTGGGTGGAGGGCTTGGGACAAGATCAGAGATGACTTTTAAATCTGTTAACTTGGACTCCAAGTCCTCTATCTTTTTAGGATGTGTTGGTCTTTTCCTGCTGAGAAACAGTGTATAGCCTAGAGTGAGGGTAAAACCCCCACCTCAGCATTTTGCATTTTGTATGCCTTCTAGAGAGCCATCTTTTGTCACCATGATCCTGACTTTCCTCTTCGCCCTCCCTTCCTTCTCCTTCATCTTAAAAGTTCATATAGCTGCCCCCACCCCCATTATAAGCTAAATTTCTCCCCATCTGCCCTAGTTCAGCCACTGACACCCAGTGCTGCTCTGGTGGACCCACTCTTGGTTGTTGACCCAAGGGCTATGTCAGCTCACAGGGCTTGGGTCTGAAATGGGCCAGTCTTGTAAATGGGCGTCTTTTAAAACTGTAATTCCAATAATGTCCACTGTGTGGTGCAGATGCATCAGAAATAAATTCTAAAACTGGTTGAAAGGGAGCTCAAAAACATTTTAAGAATCCAGAATTATAAAAATAGTGGGGAAACGGCACATGTTTGTTTGCTGTACATTGGTTTTCTCTAAGTAGCAGCTTCCAGTGTCGTATTAATAATGTGACTCAGTTTAACTTTTGAGAAAATGTACTGGGAGAGAACTGATTTGGATCCCAGGAGAGGAGAGAAGGGTGTGACATCTTCTGCCTTCCATTTTGAAGGTGGGGGAATGCCCCTAGATGGGTTCTTTCTGGCTCACTGCATCGCTCAGGCACATGCTAGCAGATGGAGTGAGTGTAGCCGGTGCTAACCTACTGCACTTGGAAGTCATCTTTAATACTGTACTTGTGGGCTGGGTGTGGTAGCTCCTTCCTGAAATCCAGCACTTTGAGAGGCCAAGGTGATAGGATCACTTGAGCTCAGGAGTTCGAGACCAGCCTGGGCAATATATCAGAACCCTAGCTCTACAAAAAAATACAAAAATTAGCTGAGCATGGTGGTGCACACCTGTGGTCCCAGCTACTTGGGAGGCTGAGGTGGGAGGATGGTTTAGAAGGCAGAGGTTGTGATGAGCTGAGATCATACCACCACACTCCAGCCCGGGCAACAGAGCCAGACTGTCTCAAAAAAAAAAAAAATTGCTCCTGTGGGAAGTGGTGGCCTGGACTTAGGCACTGAAAGGAAAACAGACTTTTGAAACTGTGTTGAGAAGCTAAAAGTTTGCTTGAGATAGTTTCTCTGAAGTAATTTCGTGAATGATTGAATAGTAGAACTATTGCTTAAAGAATTGGATTCTTCTTTTCTTTTGTGGACATAGACCTGCCAGCATAACATCTTCCTGCATTATTTTAGGAAGTTTTGACCACATCTGTGTGGAACTTCTTGAATGAGGAACACATTCCTGAGTGTTGAATGATCATTAAGTTATTAGTCCATTAACAAACTTTACCACTTTTGTCTTAGTTTTAACCTGGGCATATAAAGAATCCAATTGTGTTTAAATAAAAGACCCTTGCACTGATATTTCCATACCTAGAAAGGAGTATGGAAATAACTGTAAATTATAAATTATTCCTTGAAGACTGGGCCCAATGTTACTTGATAACCAAAAGATTAATAAGAGCAAACTGGAAAGAAATGAGGACTGTTTAGTCTGGATAAGGCAGAGATTGAGAGTGAACTTTATTGGAATCTTATAATCATAAAAATTGTGGATTAGAGGAACACTGATTTCATAAGTTCTAAAATATTAGGACATAGAGTACTACCGGTTATCCTAAGAGGTTGTGTCAACATAAATATAGGTGGATTCCCAGGAAGTTTGTACTGCAGAGGGAGCTATGCTATTGGTAACTCTGGAAAATGACATCAGAAAAGCTAATCAGCCTCTTCCACAGTCCTAGCGGATATTAAATAGAGATTCTGGAAGGGAACGTAAGCAGAGGTTCAGTGCTGCCGACTCTTCCTCCTCTTTAAGATCTATTTCTGTGACCAAAAGCAATTTTAAAACAAACCCCTGATCGCCGTTTTTTAAAAACTTTTTTTTAAAAAATGAGAAGCTGAACTTCTCATTTAAAATGGACTTGAGTAATTGGAGTGATGCTAATATTTTCATGAGCTGTGGCCTGTTGCTTATGGAACCTCCTCTTCTCTTTGCAGGTTTTCATCTCTGTGAACTGCTTAAGCACAGATTTCTCTTCCCAGAAGGGAGTGAAGGGGTTGCCTCTTAACATTCAGATTGATACCTATAGTTACAACAACCGCAGCAACAAGCCTGTGCACCGGGCCTACTGCCAGATCAAGGTCTTCTGTGACAAGGTAAAATCGGCAGGGATGCTTGGAACAAGAGTTTGAGACACACTCATGGAAAAAGACCAGGGTGTCTTTAATATTTGATATCAAAATGAGAATATAGCTGTAAATAGAGAGTAGCTTTTTAAATTTTATTTATTTATTTATTTTTGAGACAGAGTCTTACTCTGTCGCCCAGGCTGGAGTGAAGCAGTGTAATCTCGGCTCACTACGACCTCTGCCTCCTGGGTTCAAGCAATTCTTATGCCTCAGCCTCCCCAGTAGTTGGGATTACAGGTGCACACCACCATACCCAGCAATTTTTTTTGTATTTTTAGTAGAGACGGGGTTTCGTCATGTTGCCCAGGCTGGTCCCGAACTCCTGAGCTCAGATAATCTGCCTGCCTCCGGCTCCCAAAATGCTAGGATTACAGGCACGAGCCACAGCGCCCAGCCTTCATTGAAGATGAGGTTTCACTCTGTCACCCAGGCTGGAATTCAGTGGTACAATCACTGCTCACTGTAGCCTCAACCTCCTAGGCTCAAGCAATCCCCCAAACTCAGTCTCTTGAATAGTTGGGACTATAGGTACATGCCATCACACCTAGCTAATTTTTTAAATTTTTTGTAGAGATGGGGTCCCACCATGTTGCCCAGGCTGGTCTTGAACTCCTGGCCTCAAGTGATCCTTTCATTTCGGCTTCCCAAAGTGTAAAAACAGCAAAACAGCTTTTTTTTTTTTTTTTTTTTTTTTTTTTTTTTTTT
>NW_016107316.1:1807617-1811169 GCF_001604975.1 Cebus imitator
TTTTGAGATGGAGTTTTGCTCTTGTTGCCCAGGCTGGAATGCAATGGCGAGATCTTGGCACACTGTAACCTCCACCTCCTGGGTTCAAGCGATTCTCCTGCTTCAGCTTCCCAGGTAGCTGGGGTTACAGGTATGCGCCACCACGCCCAGCTAATTTTGTATTTTTGGTAGAGACAGGGTTTCCCCATGTTGGACAGGCGGGTCTCGAACTCCCAACCTCAGGTGATCTACCCACTTCGGCCTCCCAAAGTGCTGGGATTGCAGGTGTGAGCCACCACATCTGGCCTAAAATAGCTTATTTTAAGTGAACAGTTACTGTTTTGGCCTTGCAAAGACACATTATATAGAGATTTTTAAAATTGCATTTTGACTGAAAGAAGGGTTGATAAGTACGTTTTGTTGGGCATGTCTGACAAGGACCCTCTGAGCCCAGCTGCTGGCTGTGTAGGCGGTCACCCCTGCACGGGAGCTCTTTAGCCGTGTCTGAAAGGATGAATCACAAAGAACTGTGGCTTCACAGACCTCTTCCCCAAAGACCCTTCACTAAGCATGGGGAAAGAGAGGTGTGAATTCCCTACAGCCTCAGGGAGGCAAGAAGAGAAAGCGCAGGGCCCCGAAGGATCTCTGCATGACCTGTTTTCTCTGGTGTAACTCCTTTATTTCTGGAAAAGAGAGGCTCATTTTTGCCTGGTGCAGAGCCAGGAGCTGACCTGGATTCGATGCAGGGAAAGCCTGGAAGGTTCGTCGAGTCTGGAGGGAGATGTTTGTGCTGGCTCGGAACTGGGGAGCAACCACGGATGAGTGGATGGTCCATTGAACTAAGGCAGCAAGATCTTGATTTTTTCCTACTCAAAAATATTGGACTTCTTTTCATGGCGGTGGCCGGGGATGGGGGGGGCAATTCTTTTCATCCTATTAAGGGAACTTGTCTTTTTTTAAGATTTTTAGAAGGTGCTGGGTAACTGGAAGTATGTTTGCTATCAGAGGCCTGGTCCATTGCCCTAGCTTTTGCCCCAGGTACACAGTGGCTGAGCACAGTGAATGAGCCTAAAGCCTTTTTTTTTTTTTTTTTTTTTTTTTTTTTTTTGTTTTCACTTTTTTTTTTTTTTTTTTTGATTTTCACCTTCCTGGGTGCTGGACATTTTTGTATTATTGTGAATCTCCTTGAATTTTGTCCTGAAATCTGGTTAAGTTTGTTGGAAACCATTTGATCTTCCAGATCTTATGTCTGTGATTTGATAGGTGGTTCTGGAGCTGTGCTAAATGTAAGGCTAATCATTCTGCGCTTCTGAGCAGGATTTTCCTGAATATTCTACCAAGTGCCCTGCTTATTATAAGTTTTTCCAGTCGTTGGGGGGAATAGTTAGAATTTCTGGCTCTGTGTGGGTTTCAGGCACTGTTGCTCTAATCTTTTCAGATGGCAGTTCCCAACCCTGACCCCTGGTCTTGGGCAGTGTCCTGGCACCTATGTCCCTGTTGGTACCCGGCCACATACCGGAGGGGGACTCCCTGAAGATCTCGGAGTTCTTTCTTCTGTGGTACTTTGTCCTGCTGCCTTGGTCACTGTGGACTTCAGCTCTTTCTGAAGGTGTCCTCAACCTACGGCACCTGGACTGAGACCACCCAGGCTCCCCTTCCCATGCCACAGCCTGGGAACTCTGAAGGCAGCAGCCTGCATAGGTGTAGGGCTTACCATACATTCCTGTCTCCCAGGGATCGCTGTTCTTTGTTGCCTGCTGGTCAGGGCCTTCTCATCCTTGTTTCATGCATTTTGTCTGGTTTTTGTTGTTTCAGGGTGGAGGCTAAATCTGATCTGTGTTACCCCATGTTATGTAGAAGCAGAAATGCCTTATTATTCTTTATAGATTCATAGATAAAGAGGGACCGTCCTATTTTGTAATAGGACTGTACCATCCACCTTTTAGAGGAGGGTGTTGTTTATCATCAGAACAAAGTTACGGTTAGACTGTTAGAAGGGACAGAGTGATCCAGACCAACTTCAATAATGGCCAGGAGATTAGGGATATTTACCTGTTTTTCTATGTCAAGGAAGGACTATTTTGTCAATGTTACATAGCAATTTTTATAAGCAGGTTGTATATCAACTGTGTTAGTATACTAGCACTTTCTAGAAAAGGCAGAAGGTGGTTTTATATTCCGTTTTTAAAATGCGTTCCTTATTATATAATAATGCTAAGATCAGTCGGATTTTTATTGCATCTCTTTGCTATCAGCAGATTTATGTAATGGAAAAATAAGCTACCAGTTCATCCTAAACTAGGTAACTATGTAAAGAAATCTGTACCATTCAGAAATTAATTCCAATAAATCAAGCAAAATGATTAAATGTTATGTTTTTAATATACTTAATTGCTTGATTTTAGGTCATGTTTATTACTAATAATGGTTCTTTTAAAAATTGTTGTGGGTTCAGTTGCATGGTGCTATTAGTCTTTGCTCTGTTGATCTACAGAGAACATGGGTATCCTTTTTCTAGGACTCTGAGTACACTTTTTCTCTTTTTTTTAAGATGGAGTCTCACTCTGTCACCCAGGCTGGAGTGCAATGGTGTGACCTTGGCTCACTGCAACTTCCACCGCTCGGGTTCAAGTGATCCTCCTGCCTCAGCCTCCCAAGTAGTTGGGACTACAGGTGCCTGCCACCATGCCTTACTAATTTTTGTATTTTTAGTAGAGGCAGGGTTTCACCATGTTGGCCAGGCTGGTCTCAAACTCCTGAGTTCAAACGATCCACCTGCCTTGGTCTTCCAAAGTGCTGGGATTACAGGCGTGAGCTACTGTGTCTGGCCAGAGTTTTGCTTTTATTTGTTTGTTTTTCAAATAAATGTTGTTCCTTGTGATTTCATAGAATTAAAAATAATTTTTAAGACTAATCTTTTTAGAAGAAACTACTATGATAACCTCATTTATATAGTAAGGGAGTTCCTGTCCAAGGAAGAGAGAAAGGTTTTTCCCCCCACTGGTCAGGATAAGAGTTAAATATTTTAAAGATTGGAAAACAGAATCGTATCTTGTCTTCTCTTGACATATAGGGAGCTGAGCGGAAAATCAGGGATGAAGAACGAAAGCAAAGCAAAAGAAAAGGCAAGTGTCCTGACCCCAGCTCCCAGTTGATTGCCTGTAAGTAGCAGTGTTCCCACCAAGCTTCAGACCTTTTCCGTTCAGAATGGTGGCTGGAGTTTACACACAGAAGATAGTGGGTGTCCTCCCTGTCCCGCAGTACAGCACTGCCTCTTCCTTAGATGCAGCAGTAGACACTGGCTCAGCGGGGTAGTTTTCCTGGAGCCTGCAGGATGGATCCCCAGGTTTTCTCGAGCTCAATTTTTCCAGCTGTCAATTCTAGTTCAGACTCCTGCTTCCAGTCTTGAAAAATGACATACATTCTACATGAATTGCTGTTAAAATTGAGACTTATCTAAATTTTTGAAAGTCATAATAATGGTTTTGTGAATTCAAGATGCCTTAAATCCAAATAGGATCATTTTTGTATCCGAAGTATAATATTTTAATATTTCCAGAAGCTATAAGGCTT
>NW_016107316.1:1811204-1827281 GCF_001604975.1 Cebus imitator
TTTTTTATTGTGACCAGTATTTATATTCACAAAATCTTGTATGTAAAGTGAAGAAAGTGCTGCTCGGTGCCTGTAGAGTTTCATCTGTAGTACACGGGCTTCTGGCATGCTCTTTTGAATGGTGTGTCTGGCTCAGCAGACATTTGCCCTGCAACACCTTAGTGAGGATTCTCCTACTGGTATCAAAGTACAAACTCCCAGTGACACTTCAGAGACAGCTGACTAACCAGAAGATCTCATTACTGAGCACTTCAAAGCCAGATTACTGGGGAAGATGGAGTCTCTGACTTATTAAGTTAAAAATTAGATGGGCATGCTTACACTTCACCTCATTATCAGGTTTCTTGATATGTTCTGAAGTCAATGGGTTCGTTACTGTTAGAATGTAAATTATTTAATGAGGACAGCTGAGGTGAAATTTCTTCCAAATTATGTTTATACAGTTATAAATTTTGGCCTTTTCAATGAAAACTAAATATACTCTGCCTCTGTCGCAAATCTTGTGTGGATATGTGTCTCTGTGTGTTTGAAGATACCTTTTCCCTTTTGGTTTGATAAGACATTCAGATGATTTTAGTGGAAATACACGCAACAAATTCCTTTACATAAACTAGGATTCTTCTTAGTCAGCCAGCATGCCCTGTTGTATCTTACAGAGTACTACACTTGAAGTGTCTTACACAGAGGTGAGTGCTCTGGGGCCTGCATCCAGTCTATATATAATCCTTTGACCTTCGGTTTCTCTCTCTTTTTTTTTTCTCCAGTTTCTGATGTTAAAGTACCACTGCTTCCCTCTCACAAGCGAATGGATATCACGGTTTTCAAACCCTTCATTGATCTTGATACTCAGCCTGTCCTATTCATTCCTGACGTGCACTTTGCCAACTTGCAGCGAGGCACTCATGTAGGTACCCAGGATCCCAGGGGAGGTTCCCAGGAAGGAAAGCATGGCAAAAGGAGATTCTTTGGCATTATTCATGAGAAGTAGAAGCCAAAATTGGGTGAAGTTTGACCAGTTAGTCAGCTTTTTGGAATATTCTGCTGGGGTGACATGGTGCCCGTGCGATAAAATATGGATTGTTGATTTGAAGGTACAGTGCAGTCTCTCAGCTTTATTCTGTTTGCATTCATTCATTCATTCATTCATTCATTCCTACATATCCTAGCTCATTTCGAAGATTCTAGGATAGTAACATAATTTGGAGTTTGAGCCTATGATCTTTTTGAATTTAACTTGGGAAAATACCTAGGTTAAGGAGCTTTCATAGCATAAGAACATCTGAAGGCTTTTCTCATGGTTCCAGTTACTGAGTTGTCCTTGCTATGTGTAGTTATCAATGCCTTGGCAACTAAAGCTAAATTTTAAAAACTAGTCATTCCTGTTTTGTGGCAAAGGCTTATTAGAGATAGGAACTTCAGTAGAATGAGGCATAGTTTTATGCTGAGTGCAAATAAATATTGAAAAGACAGTCTTTCCTGCACTTTGTGGACAGATTTATAAGGACTAAAGATTTGCCAGTGTTCTTGGGGCCATGGCCAGTACGTTTAGTTTCTGATGAAAGTGAGCAGGGGTCAGCACGCTGTTTTTGCGAAGGGCCAGGAGGTAAAGGTTTTCAGCTTTTGGGATCACATGGTGTGCACTGTACTGCTCAGCTCTGCCATACTAGTGCAGATGCAGCCATAAGCAGCATGTGAATGAATGAGCATGGCTTTGTTTCAGTAAAGACTTTATTTACATAAACTGGCTTTGGACCAGATCTGGCCCAACCGCTGAGTTAGAGGAGTTCCAGACATCTGTAAGAACCTGGTTATTGAAAATTAGGGGTAAAAGATTTTATATTAGATTATATATTATATAATGTAATGTAAAATATATTATAAAATCTAATATAAAGGATTTTATATTAGATTTTATATTATATTAGATTGGTCAAATTCAAATTATTTCTATTTTAGGAATAATTGATTTATGGTCAAGCATTTTGAGCATACATTTGAAAAGCAATCTGTTTCTTTGATCTTAGGTCCTTCCCATTGCCTCAGAAGAATTGGAGGGTGAAGGGTAAGATATATGTTTCGTTTTAATAATGAAAACAATCTCAAACTTGTAGAAAAACTGCAAGTACAGTACAAAGAGCTCATTTTTCCCTGAGCCATTGAAAATAAGTTGCCAACCTGATGTCCCATCACTCCTGAATATCCTGGTGTATATTCCCTACCAACAAGGGGATCCTCCTGTTGGTAGGGAATATATATTGAATATATATTGAATATTGAATGATCCTCACAGTCAAGATTAGGTTATTAACATTGCTACACTAGAACCAATAATGTCCTTTATAGCAAAAAAGGATCCAGTTCAGGATCACAAATTGTAGTTAGCTGTCATGTTCATCAATCGTCTATAGTCTAGAACTATCTCAGCTGCTCTTTAATTTTTCTGACCAAATATTTTTGAAGATTTCAACCAGCTGTTTTGTAAACTCTTCTCAGTTTGCGTGTGTCTGCTGTTTTCTCATGGCTAGATTCCAGTTCTGGCAGGGATGTAATAGAGGCGAGGCTGGGTTCTCCATGCATCCTAGCAGATGGCGCTCGATGTCAGTTTATCCTGTTACTACTGGTGTGCTTTGGTCACTTGATTAAGATGGTATCTACCAGCTTTTCCACTGCAAAGTGGCTCCTTTTGTAATAAGTGTTGTCTGGGGAGCTACATTATAGCTCTGTGAATATCTCATTCCCCATCAAACTTTCAATTTACTCATTTATTTATTGCTATCAGTATGAACTCATAGTTTCCTGTTTTATTCGATAAGTTGTGATCCATTAGTCATTTACTTTGATGCTCAGGTTGTCTCAGAATTGGGCTCTGCCTTCATATGCCAGGCAGTCCCCTACTCAGACACTGCCCAGTGGAGGCGGCTGACACTGCCCCTCTTTGGGCCATCAGAACCTTCTTGGCGATGGCTTTTTTCAACAAGGCAAAGATTCTTTTTGTTTTTATTTCATTTCACGTTTAGAGACAGGGTCTTGCTCTGTGGCCCATGTAGGAGTAGAGGGGGGCAATCACAGCTCACTGCAGACTTGAGCTCCTGGGCTCAAGTGATCCTCCTGCCTCAGCCTCCCAAGTAGGTGGGACTACAGGCACATGCCATCACATCCAGCTAATTATTATTATTATTAATTGTTATTATGATTGTAGAGATCCTGGCTTCAGGCAGTCCTCCCGCGTCAGCCTCCCTCTTTCTGTTGTTATCTACTCTCAGAAAGGTGCATCTTGGTAGAAAGAGCCAAGGTTTCCATGGGAAGTTCATTCCTCCACATCCCTCTTCCCTTATCTTCCATCCATTACCAGGGCTTGAACCATCATACTGGGGACATTCATGCCCCACACTTTATCCACCGTGCCTCTCTCCGAAGGCAAGGCCTGCACTGCCCCTTTGATTCTTAGTGTTTCAGACTTGAGTCCTGCAGGCACCTTCACTGGACGGCTGCTGTGTGCTAGGAACTGAGATGGCAGAGTCTTGGAGGCTCAGCCCATGCTCCCGAAGTGGCCATTCTGCTCCAAATCCAGCACTCACTCCCTTCACTTTCAGTTATTTGCCTCTTCTCTTATTTACCGCAGTACCGCCTGCTGGACCCTCCATACCAGCTACCCCTGGTAGCCAGGCACTCAGTCTGAGCTTTTCTCTCCTCACTCTCCTTGATCTGTTCTCCCCTTTTGGCTCCAATGACACCATCATATTTTAAACCTGCAGAATCCTGTGCTCAGATTAACCTCCTTCCCCTGGTCCCTCTTAGGTCCTGGCGTCCCCTCCAGTGTTGACCATACACTTTGGGTACCACACCCTGTTTGTTTTCAAATAGTCCCTCTTCCCTGCCATGTAAAATTTAATTCCTTAGAGCTGAACGATGGGGACATTCATGGTTGAGCCAGCCTCCCTTTCTAGATGTGGCTTCCTGTGGGCCATTCTGTTTGAGCCAGGCTGGCCCTGCGTTTTCCTGCACACACTTCCTCAATATTTTGAAATCTCATCTCCTTTGTCACTGCCTGTACAAGGTTATCTCAGCTCCTACCTCCTCCATAGACTGTTTCCTGAAAAGAAGCATCCAACAGTTAGATGTGATGCTCACACCTGTAATCCCAGAACTTTGGGAGGACAAGGCAGGAGAATCACTGGAGCCCAGGAATTTGAGAACATCCTGGGCAACATAGGGAGAACCCAGTTCTACAAAAATAAAAAAAATTAGTGGGGCATGGTGGTGTGCACCACTTGGGAGGCTGAGGTGGAAGGATTGCTTGGGCCTGGGTGGTCGAGGCTGCAGTGTGCCATGATCTGTGATGGCACCACTGCACTCCAGCCTGGGCAACAGAATGAGACCCTGTCTCAAAAGAAAAACAAAAAACAAAGCACCTCATCCTCAAGAAAGCAGCTTTATCTAATGAGAATGAGGGGCAGATAACCTGCAAGCAACCTGAGTGTGGTCCCATGTCTGCCTGTAAATATTCATGAGCCCTGGAGTAAGGATCTTTCTTCAGGCCTGCTTTTTCATCCCCAAATAAGGAAGCTGAACCAGATAAAGAATGAAAGTCATTTTAAATCTAGTTCCATGATAGACTCGTAAACAGCTTTGTTGATGCAGCTTGCTGAGTTCAATCACTAACAGCGTATTTTGGATCACTGCAGGTCTGCCTTGAAAAGGGGGCCATACGGCACAGAAGATGACTTTTCTGTCCCTCCTTCTACCAAGCTGTCCCGGATAGAAGAACCAAAGAGAGGTGTGTTGGTTTCCATTTCTTAGTGGGAGTTTTAAATCAGAAGTAGTTTAGAATCTATCAAAAACATAAATTATTCAAGCACATTTTTTCCAATTTCACTTGCTTGAGAATTCTTCCATCAGACCGACATCTAGCTCAAGCTAGGACTTCTAGCAAAGTTCAGAGAAGCTGAAACCTGTGTTCCTTAAGACAGAATTTATATTGGCTGATGTTTGTCATCCTTGATGTGAATGTGTTTTTTATTTTAGCTAGTACCCATGGTCTGTTTTCCTCTTTTGCTCATGTGAACGGAATCCTATTTTTCTCTTTTCCCTTCCTTATTCATGGTTGGGGATTGATTAGTGCTACTCTACGTTCGAAAGGAGTCAGAAGAAGTCTTTGATGCCCTGATGCTCAAGACCCCATCTTTGAAGGGCTTGATGGAAGCTGTAAGTAGGATCCACTCTGTACTCCCCTGTACCAAGTTAAAGCAACGTACATAGAATTTTATTGAAGCAGTTTGTCAGATGATCCAAATCCTTTGTCAGACCCTCTGGAATCCTTGACACCTTTCTCAAGTCATCACATGTCCCACGTTTTATCCTTACCTAGAGATCCTATGTAGTCACTCAGTAATACCTAGTTCACTGAATTGAATGGATTTGTGATGGCCTGTGAAATAGTTTAATTTGTATATCTGTGGTTAAAGGGAGATTGCCATTTAGCAAGCCATTTAGAAGCTAACAAAAGTAATTTTTAATCAAGTCAAATCTTAAAAACTTCATATAGAACAACAGTGGCTCCTCAGTCTGCCTTTGAACTCCCAATCCTAGAACAGTACTGAACTTGTATCCAAGACCTCACGACAGCCTATTGGAGAGAAAGTAGAAGTGTAACCAGTGATGGCAGTAAGTCTGTCTTACAAGGATCTCAACATAGGGCTGGAGTAAACTGACCCCATATTCCCTGTGGTGCTATCAGTAAGAGAGGAAACGTGGAAGGCTGCTGTGTTAATATCCTGTTCCGGCTATGCCCTAGGAAGATCGCAGGTCATCAGCACTGAGTGCAGATATTTACCACCCTGTCTCCTACAGACCATGGAGATCTGTGAGCTCAAAGTGTGTCCATAATTGGGCTGAAAACATCTCCCCCAGCTCCCTCTGATGACTGTCATGTGTTGAATTCATAACACATCTTGATGAAGGGCATGCTTCATGCCAGGCACTGTGGCGGGCACTGGAGTTATGAGCGTTAGTGACACAGTGCTGAATGGAGTTTATGTTCTAGTTAGGAAGACAGAGACACCAAAATAAGCAAAGAAATTGAGGTCCTTTTTCAGGTACTGGTAAGTGCAATGAAGAGGAATAAAGCAGGGAGATGCGGCATGGGTTTGGGGAGCTGCCGTGCATCTCTCAGCCAGGCACCCCAAGTCCACAGGTGTCACTCAGCACACCCCTGCCCACCTATAGCACTACAGCACAGGCAGCACCATTCCCACTGTCGCTTCCTGCCTCCTGGGATGTCCCCTGTGTTTCTCTTTTCTTGCCTTTGAGGACCCTTCATTATGTCTTTTTTTCTTTCTTTCTTTGAGACCAAGTCTAGCTCTGTCACCAGGCTGGAGTGCAAGTGACGCAATATGAGCTCACTGCAACCTCTGCCTCCCGGGTCCAAGTGATTCTTCTGCCTCAGCCTCCCGATAGCTGGGACTACAGGCGCATGCTACCACGCCCGGCTTATTTTTTAATTTTTGGTAGAAACGGGGTTTCACCATGTTAGCCAGGATGTTCTCAATCTCCTGACCTCGGGATCCATCCACCCCGGCCTCCCAAAGTGCTGGGATTACAGGTGTGAGCCATCATGCCCAGCCCATCGTGTCTTAAGAATCATGCCAACTGTTTTGGCAACAAACGGGTAAAACTTTGGGCTGGAAAAAGAAAAAAAAAAAAAAAGAATGCCAATTGGCCGGGTGCAGTTGCTCATGCCTGTAATCCCAGCACTCTGGGAGGCCGAGGCAGGCAGATCACCTGAGGTCAGGAGTTCGAGACCAGCCTGGCTAACATGGTGAAACCCCATCTCTACTAAAAATACAAAAAATTAGCTGGGCGTGGTGACTCATGCATGTAATCCCAGCTACTCGGGAAGCTGAGCCAGAAGACTCGCTTGAACCTGGGAGGCAGAGGTTGCAGTGAGCTGAGATCACGCCACTGCACTCTTGCCTGGGAGAGCAAGACTCTGTCTCAGAAAAAAAAAAAAAAAAAGAATCATGCAAACCCTGATTACAGGGAGAGAGGAGAGTGAAGAGGATGGAGAATTGCTGTGCCCGCATAACTGTTCATGGCTCACAAGGAATTCATGACTGGATTTTACATTTTACAACATACAAAGTATTATCCACTGGTACAGAAAAGAAAGAGGGCTTATGTGGTGAGAATTCGGAGCTGGGGTCTGGTCTGAAACATGTGTTTGGAAGATTGGCGGGATCTGCAGCTTCGTCATCTGGCTCTGTTTCCCAGCACCCTCTTGAGCTTTGCTCTGTGGCTTGAGGTGATGCTGGCGACACCAGCCTGAGAATGGTCTGGATGACAAGTGTGAATCAAGTGTTGGATCTGGAGTGAATCAGCTATTTGTCCTTGGAGCAACTCACCCATTCTCTTTAAAAATAGCCTCTGTGCCCCAAAAGGAAGACAGCCAGAGTTTACACAGAGAAGCTCATTACAGGGGGCAGCCGGCTGAGGAGAGGCAGAGGCCCAGCACATGAGCTGGGGCTTTTCCATGTCTTTGTGTCTGATTTTTGAAAAGCAAAGTTGAGTGACTACACACATATATGCATATATATGTTGCTGTTTGGTTTCTAAAGCTTTGGTACAGGGTTTTGTAATTTTTTTTTTTTCCTCTTTAGATCTCAGACAAGTATGATGTTCCTCATGACAAGATTGGGAAAATATTTAAGAAGTGTAAAAAGGGGTAAGCAGTCACTGCATCCTTCGTCCCTCAGAAAGTGCTGATCCCCACCCCTTCCACAGTGCCAGTGTGTCACACCCCCCAGTGCTGGTGACACGCCCCCCAGCACCAGTGTGACTTACCCCTGTGCCAGGGACATACCCCCTGTGCCCGTGTGACACGTGTGTATTATGCCCAGTCCACAAGCAGCCGAAGAAACCTGGGTGCTAGAATGTGGCTTTTCTAAATTATATATGAAATTACTTAGACAAAAATTGACCTGGCTTGAAGAGATCTTTGTGGATTGCTTTTCTAAGTCACCTTTGCCCTCCACATGCCTGGCAGCAGTGCCATGGCTCCATACCCCAGGGTGTGTGACCAGTGCCACTGAGGATGGCCAGGGCAGCCCCTCTGTGTGTGGAGATGTTGGAGCCAGGCACCGGGTTGGGCACGTCCATGGTGCTGCACTTGGTCTTCACGGCTTCTTTCTGAGTTGGTCTTAGGGCTTGTTGTTCATAGTTTATAGACAGGCAGCTGAGGAGCAGAGCTCAGCAAGCTTGTTGGTGCCACAGTTCATACCCGCTGCCTCTGCAGCCTGTGCCTTGCTCTACCTTCCTGCCCGGGATCCTATTTCCCAGTTATTTCACGTTCCTGCTTTGTCCAGAAATTAGTATTTTTTGTTCTTTTTTTGCCTGCCTGTGATGTTTGGCATGGATAAGCAGGGGCTAGCATGAGAATTTTTTGTCTTAGTTTTAAAACAAATATTAATGAGAAATTTCTAGATGGTTCTAGTGGAAAGAGTTGGACTTAGTAGTTCATTTATTTCTGTTTTCTTATTTATTTTTTGATAATAGTGGTTCATTTAAACTTCAAGGCTAACCTACTGGAGTGTATAGTTTGTCAGGGGGCTGTGGCTTCACACCATGTAAGTTAATGTTATTGATGTGCTTTTGCTTTATTCGTTTAGAGATGGTTTCACTCTGTCGCCCAGGCTGGAGTACAGTGGTGCGGTCATAGCTCACTGTGCCCTTGAATTCCTGGGCTCAGGCGATCCTTTCACCTTAGCTTCCCAAGTAGCAGGAACTACAGGCATATGCCACCACATCCAGCTAGTTTTTAAAATTTTTCTGTAGAAAAGGGATCTTGCTGTGTTGTCCAGGCTGGTCCCAAAATCCAGGGCTCAAGTGAGTCTCCTGCCTCAGCCTCCCAAAGTGTTGGGATCACAAGTATAAGCCAAGTACCATTTACCAAGTGACTACTATTAAATACATGCCAGAAATGATAACCACAAATAAGCTAATATATTTCATTTCCCATGTGCTGTGATATAAATATCACCTGATTTCCTCCTCACTTAATTCTCTCAACAATCCTATATGATGGGTACTATTATTATCCCCATTTTATAGATGAGGAAGTTGAGGCTTAAGGAGATTTATAATTTGCCTCACATGCCACAACTAGTAAGTGGGGGAGCTAACAGTTAAATCTAGGCCTGACTCCAGAGCCAAGGGGGAGTGAAGTTGATTTGTCTTGTCTCTCCCCATCCAGGATCCTGGTGAACATGGACGACAACATTGTGAAGCATTACTCCAATGAGGACACCTTCCAGCTGCAGATTGAAGAAGCCGGGGGGTCGTACAAGCTCACCCTGACTGAGATCTAAAGGCCCACAGGCCACAGGTCCCCAGGAGTTCAGTGCAGGTGTTTCTAAATCTTACGGTTTGGCAGGTGCAGATTACCCTAGTCAGTCATCTCGCCAGCACAGGTCTATGTCAAGGGGAGGGGTTCCTTGCAGATTGGAGGCGGGGCTACATCTGGCTTGGTGGTAGCATTTAATCTATTGCATTGGCGTTTTTCAGATGAAAGAGAAATCCATGTACCATTATGTTTGAATTTCCTGATATATACAGGATTTAAACTGAAAAATTTATTCCAAGAGTTAACAGAGTCTCTAGGAAGCTTTGGGATATCTGCCATGTTATTTATCAAAATATTGGGATATCTGCCTTGTGCCTACAGTGTCGTGGGCCTGAGGTCAGCAGAAGTCAGAAAAGGTGAAGGCTTGGCTTTAAGTATTATGTGCCCTTGCCTGAATTCTGTACAACTCCACTGCCTCAGGTTAGTGGGAGCGAACCTGAAGAGTAAGGGGTGAGCTCTCTCTCCCTTACCTTCTCATTCTCTACCAAATGTTTACTAAACAGGGCATGTTACTGAAATCTTCCTTTGCGACTTTCTTGGACATATCAACTGCCTTTCTCATGAAGAATTTTAATGGGTTACAGTATGAAATCAGTTACGATAAAGCTGCATTGTATATAAGTGCAATATATTTTTGAAGGTCTGTAAATGTGTACATACATGTCTTATATAAATATATAATATATAAATGTGGTGTCTGTGTACATATAGTGATGATATGCAGTAAGATCTACCTTAAAGACTTTCCCTAGACAAAGGTTAAGTTATTTTTGATAATGTATACCAAGCAGATAGAATACTGTGCTTAGTGGAACCAACTAAAAACCTTTTTCTCTGTGTTTTTCCAAACACAAGCAGTCATTTTGTAACAGCAAAACCTTCTCGAATGACAGATTGTTTGCTATTGAGAATGTTGTTATTTGGATTTCTGTACTGTTTAACAAATGAAGTAAAAGAAAAACACTATTGCAATTCACATCTTTTGTTATGCTATTATTAGTCAGATGTACTTAGAAGAAACACAGTAATTACATCAAACATATTGCAAGTGTTGTGTACCAAGTGATACAGCTCAAAATGGAGTTCTCCTCATCTCCCTGTTTGGAGAAATGATTATTTTATCACGCTTCAGATCCTTGGTGCTTTGATTATCTTGTATGTTAACAATTCTAGAAAACATTCATGAATTTATAAAAATACATTACTGTGGCAGGGGAACATTTTGTACACATTTAAATATATAAAAATACTAAACTATATAATTTTATAACAGTCACGGGTATCTAGGTTCAGGGAGCTAGACTAGGTCATTTGTGTACGTAGGACTGGTAGTTACAGTCTTGGGTTAAAGTACTCTAATGAAGTATGGTAAATTGCTGGTTTTCTAAGATAAGATATGGGATATGGGTCATACAACGATTTTATATTTTTTATGAAATTGATTTTGTGTATTATTTTCAATTGTATCATTGAAGATGTATTTTAAACCAAAGGGATTAAATTTTATATGTCTATTTCGTAATATGTCATTTCCTGTGTTTCAATCTGACTTTATCTTTGCATTGGTCAGTAAAACATGAGAGCTGAGAAGCATCTCTTGCTAGCACTTTCTCCTTCTTTCTTAATGTGTATACTTAGGTTGTTTCCTAACTTTTTCTCACCAATGTCTGAAATGATCCACGTAATTGTTAAGTCAAGATCCCTGAAAGATTTTTCAATTCTTACCAAAATTTAACCACTAAAGCTGAAGGTAAATGCTTTCATACCTAAAATCTTAGTATTTTTAGTGTTTAAAAGCCTAACAAAATATATTTAGTTAAAAAAAATCTACCAATGTTTAAATCATCAGAATTTCTAAAACAGGCGTTCTGAACATACTCCAGGGTAACCCAGGGCCTGAATATGATAGACACTAAAACCTATGTTTAGTGAACACATGATCAAATTAATGAAGTCAACTCCCTGATAGGGCTCCTGGGACATCTGGATTTTTCACAGTAACCCTTGGGCCAAAGTCAAGATTCTCCTGTAGCCTGGGTTCCCATTCACTCAGTGGTTCCAGAATCTTGCTCCACACAGGAGGCCTGGAAACGCAGCCACGCATCCTCATCCTGGGAGCCCCTCCTCGCTCCATGGGTTCCTTCACCCCTTGCCTTCCCAGGACTTACCTTTGCATCAAAACTTGCCTTTTCCTCAGCCTCCACAGGGCATTTCCCCTGGTTCCTCAGCCCGGCACCCCCTCCCTGCTCTCGCAGCTCCAAGTGCTGACAGACACCTGCGGCCTTCTTCGCAGCTGGCCATTTCCTGGAGAGCAGACTTTGGTGTCTGTCAGCTTTGGATCTCTGGCACCAAACCTAATGCTGATTACATAGTAGATGCTCAGGGAATGATTCTATATTGATAAAGTGACTAGTTTACCATTAGGAACTGCCTTCAAATAATGCAGTCACTTACAAAACATCAGCAGGGAGTGTTTTTAGACATTACATGCCCAGAAATCAGTCAGGGCTGGATTTGGACCAGTAGGCCACAGAGTAGGACCAGTAGGTGGAATTATCAGGGACTCAGGTGTACCACTGTGCATGGCTTTCTCGCCTGGATCTTTGCAGTAACCCAGCTGGACTCATTGTTTTCACCCCGGGCCCCTTCTTTTATTCTTGATCCAGCAGCCATGATGATTCTTCAGAACTATAAATCAGGACTCTGCTCAAAACCCTGCCGTAGCTCCCTGCTTCACTCACAATGGATAAAAGATCTGTCCCCTGGCCACTGACCTCAAATTACACCATAGCTGAAGGTCCTACATAGGCCTGCTGAGGTTATGTGATGTTGAGAGCAAATGTAAGCATTTGGGTAATAAACGCCTTTGACTCTTAGTTTTCTGTTGCTGAAAGTCATGTTGGAGACATTTGCTCAATCTTAGTCATGTTTCCAGGAAGAAAGACTCGTTTTATGAGCCTCATGGGATATTGGTGGTGTTAATAACAAGAAGTGTTGAAGGTTGAGTGACAGGATTGCTGTTGTTAGCAAATACTTTTATCTCCCTATTAAAATTAATCAGAAGCACTTCGCTTGCAGCTGGCAGGGCCAACAATATACCTTCAGTGTCCCCCCCTCGGGGCTCTCCTGGATTCCTCAGCCTGGTATTCACTATGTGAGGGGTCTGGTCTGCAGCAACTGTGGTTACCTTTCCAGCCCACAGGGTGTCAGTCATTGCTGGAGAGCAGGAGGCAGATCTCCCCCAGACAGCGTTCGAAATTTACCTGGATGTCAAAGGGTGGGAAACAACCCCTGCAAAAAGTCAGGGTCTGCCTCAGGAACATTACTAGGGGCCAAGAATCTGGAGCATGTAACAGGTCCCCTCCAGGGTGAAGGACAAGTGCTGCTTGGTCCCTCCACCGCTACTCTCCAGCCTCCTTCACCTGCTGTATTTTTCCCATCGCATTTATCACTCTCTAACCTGGTATCTATTTTACCTGATGATTGTGCTTCTTGCTCGCCATTTGCCTTCCTTTGCTAGAATGTTCCCTGTACCGGAACAAGGTTTTTTTGTCTGACTTGTTTGCAGACAAATCTCAAATGCTCCAAAAATGCCTGGTACCCTGTAGATACTTGTGTGCCTACCTTCTATTGGCCCTCCCGGTTCCTTCTCCCTGCCTTTCCCCAGGAGGCTCACCTGTGGGGCCCGCACCAACCCCTGTGGGTTGTGGGGATATGGTAGGAGGAGAGCATTCCCCAGCTCTCACAGGCCACTCAAGCAGGGTATACCTGAAGGCCACTGTACCTCTGTAGAACTTTCCCTCCAGGTCCTCACAACTACATCCTTGTCCCCTCAGGGATCAGCTGCTGCCTGCTGGAGGGTAGGACACTAGCCCTGTAGGTTCCCCTCCATTCCCATCTTGGGAAATAGTCCTTTAAATAATCCCTTCTTGAAATATTGTCTTTTGAGGGTGCTGTTTTCGTGTCACAATCCTAATTGATACAGTGCTCAATTTTCACCAAATGAATGAATGAATGATGTAAGTTCTAGTCTGAGTCCAAAGGTCTCTTAGTGCTGGGTATCTTCTTTCAGCCCCTCCAGATCCCCTCTCCACCCTGTTTCCCAGATGGCTTACCTGTGGGGACCCCACCAGCCCAGAGGCTAAAGGCCCCTTAGTCTATCCCACTCCAACCAAGCTCTCAGGCCTTCAGACTGTCTGAGTTAGACCACCAGCTTTCCCGGTTCTCCAGCTTGCTGACAGCAGATCTCGAGAGGGACTTCTGCACCTCCAGAATCAGATGAGCCAATCCCTGTGGTAAATAAACAAAACATACTGGTTCTGTTTCTCTGGAGAACCTGACTAACACAAATTTGGTTCCAAAAATGGCTTCAGAAGAACAGAATCTTAAGGATGTTTTCCAAACTGGTTCTGGGGTTTCTGGAACTGGCTCCCTGAATGGATTAGATTCAAAGATGCTAATGACACCATTTCAATTAGTAACGAGAACACCAGTAGTCCATGGTATGAACTGTTTATAGAAATACAGAAAATATCTGTATTGAATACTCCTAGTAGTCAGCCACTTGTGAAAAGCAAGAAGCTGAGTGATTCTGTAGATGAGAACTTCAGACATTTTTGGGAAACTAAGAAATATAATGGCATTGGTTGGTTGGTCCTAATGTTACTGGACAAAGTGGTGAAAGAAGATGAGCTCCGGGATTCAAATTCCCAGCCCAAGAGCTCCTATCTCCTGTGGCTCAGAAAGACTGAAATGACTGAAAAGCAAATGTAGAACCTCATGCTTGGATTCCCTGTGTCACAATGCAAGTTGAACCCCCAGCCTTACTGAACATCTGCTATTCAAATGTGGGCATTGATTGGAAAGCAATGGGAGCCTGTAAGTTGGAATGCGTATGCGTGGGAAGACTGATGAAATGGGTCATTGAGCCCCTAAATGCTGATGAGCCTTGTTTGCCTTAGGGAGAGGTTTCCCCACCCCGCAGTGGAACTGGCCTCCCCATCCCCAGTAGCAGGGGCCTCCCCACTCAGTGGCTTGAGCCTTCCCGCCTCTGTCTAGGGAACTGATTCTGCATTGCCTAAGGAAATGGTAGTGGCCTCCCCTGAGGCAGTTTTTAAAACTGCTCATTCTCCTCAGGACTCTCCCCAACTCCCTCTTACAGACCTAAACTAGACCCAGGTCCCAGCAGGCCCCTAAAGGTGAGAAGCACAATCTGACCTGTGAGGAGGTGTGCTACCTTCCAAAAGAACCGCCTGAGTTTTCTAATTCATACAGAAAGAGATCCGCGGATCATCTATACATCTAATTCATTCAAGCAGAAATTGTTCCCTATAACTGAATGAATATAAAGGGTGTCGGATAATGGTGAAAGAAACGTGAAGTCGGATCAGGCCCATCTTATTGACGTGGGTCTACAAAGCAGAGTTTCTGCATTTAATGCTGCAGGCGGGGAGTCAGAAGGGACCCTAACAGTTTGGTGGGTTGGCTGAAACATGGATTGAAAGAGGGCCCACAGTGAGCAAACTGGAAATTCCCAGTCTCTCATGGTTTGATGTAGAAAAAAGGCTTGGGGAGATTGGAACGTTCCAGTAGATTTGTCATTTAAGACCTACTCACCTGCACTGAGAGGGTCCAAACAACATGCCTTTCAACAATGCTTTGAGCCCCAACAACCCTGGAGAGCTCCACGACATGCACCTCCGTAGGCCAGACCTTACAGTGTAGACTTCAGCCCCACCGGAAAACCGAAATGCAGTGGGAGTAATTGGGTCATGGGTGGGGCAGAGACTAAGTGGCAGCACTCACCCAGCAAAGCCGAGGTCGGCATGGTTCACTTAACGAACAGCAGAGCACAGCCATCATCAGAACAGTCTGGCTAGTTAATCATGGTGTTCCTAGGAGTGAAATTATTCCTACTTGACCTGTATAAGCAAAAATGGTCTAGGTCAAGTGAACAAAAGTCTTACTTGAATCATTATTAAAAAAAAAAAAAAAAAAAACCTCAGGCCAGCCGCGCACTGGCTTATGCCTGTAATCCCAACAATATGGGAGGCCGAAGTGGGCAGATCATGAGGTTAGGAGTTTGAGGCCAGCCTAGCCACCATTGTGAAACCCGAGACTACTAAAAATACAAAAATTAGCCAGGGAAGGTGGCACGTGCCTGTAATCCCAGCTACTCAGGAGGCTGAGGCAGGAGAATTGCTTGAACCCAGGAGGCAGAGGTTGCAGTGGGCTGAGATGGCACCACTGCACTCCAGCCTGGGCGACAGAGGGAGATTCTGTCTCAGACAAACAATCTCAGCGACTCTCTAGTCACAGCCCCTCAATCAGTTTCCAGATGAGCCAGTTTACAGACCCAGAACCTCTTGAATAAGGGGAGCCCAAGACCCCTCAAGGAAGGACTTTGGTACACTACCACAAATTTACACTGTTAATCTCCCTGATGGGAACCACCCTGGCCAGTGTAACTCTGTATTGGGGAAAAGGAAGCATCAGACCTTTTAGTGACTGTTGAACACTGTCTTTATCTAAACTGATATTGGTTCTAGGAGACTGAAAGCGACACTGGCCTTCTGGTCAGTAAGGGCTTATGGAGGTCAGGTGATCAACGGAGTTTTAGCTCAGATCCATCTCATAGTGAGGCCGGCGAGGCCCTGAGCACAGCCTGGGGTGATACCCCA
>NW_016107316.1:1827306-1851373 GCF_001604975.1 Cebus imitator
GAAGCAGACATAGCAGCTGACAGGACCCCTACGCTGGCTCAATGACCTGTGGAGTGAGGACTAATTATGCTTGGAAAGGCCAAATGGAAGCCACTAGAACTGTCTCTACCCAGGAAAACGGAAAAGCTAAAGCAGTACTGCATCTCTGGAGGGACTGCAGAGATTGGTGCCAACGTCGTGGACTTGGAAGATGCAGAGACGGTGATTCCCAACACACCCGTATTCAATTCTATTTGGCCTGTGTAGAAGACAAATCTGTCTTGAAAAATGACAGTGGATTATCATAAGCCTAACTCAGTGGTGGCTCCCGCTGCAGCTGCTGTACCAGGTGTGGTTTTATTGCTTAAGTGAATTACCACATCTCCCAATACCTGGTACTGTAGGCAGCTATTGATCTGGCAAATGCCCTTTTCTCTGTACTTGTCCACAAGGCCCACAAGAAGCAGCCTGCTGTCAGCTGACAAGGCCAGCAATCCCCCTTCTCTGCTGAGGGCACATCAGCTCTCCAGCCGCACATCACAGTTTAGCTCGCAGCGATCCAGATCTCCTCTCCCTTCCACAGGATACCACACGGGTGTAATACGTGGATGACACCATGCTGATTGGACTTGGTGAGCATGAAGTAGCCACCACTCTTGACTCACTGGGAAGATATTTGCATGTCAGAGGGTGGGAAATAAATTCAACTAAAATGCAGGGGTTTTTTCCTCAGTTAAATTTCTGGAAGTTTGGTGGTGTGGGGTATGTCAAGATAACCTTTCTCAGGTGAAGAAGTTGCATCTGGCCCTTCCTACAACCAAGAAAGAAGCGTGTTGTCTAGTGGGCATCTTTGGATTTTGGAGGCAACACATTCTTCATTTGGGTGTGTGATTCCAGCCCATTTACCAAGTGACCCCAAAAGCTGCTGGTTTGGAGCAGAGCCCATAGCTAAGGAGGCCGTGCAGCAGGGCCAGGCTGCCGTGCAAGCCACTGAGCCACTTGCACCATATGACGCAGCAGATCCAGTGGGGCTCAAAGTGTCAGTGGCAGGTGGGGATGATATCTGGTGGCCACCACTGGTGAACCCAAGGGCAAGCCTTTAGGATTTTGGACAAGGCCCTGCTGTCATCTGAGATGATTACCTTCCTTTCAAGAGACAGCTCTTGGCCTGCTACTGCACCTTAGTAAAAACTCAGCTACCACGAAACCCAAGCTGCCCACCGTGAACTGGGTGTGATCTGACCCTCCAAGCCATAAGGTTGGGTGTGCACAGTAACACTGTCATCGAATGGAAATGGTGTGTAAGGACCGGGCCCCCAGGCCCTGAGGCACAAGGAAGTTACGGGAAGAAGTGGCCCAAATGCTCCTGGTCCCCTGTCGCTGCTGCCCTGCCTTCTCCCTCCCAGCCTGCAGCTATGGCCCCATGGGGAGTTTCCTGCGTTCAGTTGACAGAGGAAGAGAAGACCCAGGCTGCTTTACAGATGTTTCTGCATCATATGGGGATGTCACCTGAGCATGGACAGTGGCAGCACCACAGCCTCTCTCTGGGACATCCCTCAAGGCAGTGGTGAAGGGAAACCCTCCCAGTGGGCGGGACTCCAAGCGGTGCAACTGGGCATTCACTTTGGAAGGAGAAATGGCCAGATGTGGGTTACACACCCATTTACGGCAATGGTTTGGATACATAGGAACTTGGAAGGAGCATGATTAGAAAATTGATGACATAGAAATTTGGGGAAGAGGTAAAACCTCTCTGAATGGGCAAAAATGTAAAGATAATTTTTCTCTCATGTAAATGCTCAACAGAGTGACCTCAGAAGAGGAGGGCTGGAATCAGCAGGTGGAGAAGACGATTGCTCTGGGGCTGGCTCATGAACAGAGCAGCCGTGGCAGCAGGGATGGAGGCTGTGCGTGGGCTCAGCAACATGGACCGCCACTCACCAAGGCCGACCTGGCTAAGGCCACTGCTGACTGTCCCATCTTCCACAACAGAGACCAACTATGAGCCCCTGATAGGGCACCCTTCCCCAGGGTGACCAGCCAGCTACCTTGGGGCAAGTTGATTACACTGGACCATTTCCAGCATGGAAGGAACAGTGTTTTGCCCTTACTGGAGACGCTCACTCTGAATATGGATTTGCTTTCCGTGAACATACTGCCTCTGCCAAAACTGCCATCTGTGGACTTAGAGAATGCCTCATCCACCTTCCTCGTCCCCACACAGCATGGCTTCTGACTAAGGAACTTACTTCATAGCCAAAGAGGTTTGGCAGTGGGCCCATGCTCATGGGACTTACTGGTCTTACCACGTTCCCCATCGTCTGGAAGCAGCTGGCGACAGAACAGTGGAATGGCCTTCTAAAGCCACAGTTACAGCACCAGCTAGGTGCCGATACCTGCAGGGCTGGGGCAAGGCTCTCTGTAAGGCTGTGATCTGCTCCGAACCCACATGCAATGGATAATGCTGTTTGTTCCATAGCCAGGATTCATGGGTCCAGGAATCAAGGGGTGGGAATGGGAGTGGCACCATTCACCATCACCCCAAGTGACCCTGTAGCAAAATATTTGCCTCCTGTTCCCACAACATCATGCTCTGCTGGCCTAGTGGCCTTAATTCTAGAGGGAGAAATGCTTTTACCAGGACACACAACAATGATTCCATCAAACTGTAAGTTAAGACCGCCACCAGGCAATTTGGGGTCCTCATTCTTCTGAGTCAACAGGCAAAGAAGGAGAGTTATGGTGTTGACGGGGGTGACAGAGCCAGGCTACAAGGGAAATTGGACATTCCTGCACAAAGGAGGTGAGAGAGGGTGTCTGGAATGCCAGTGATCTCTAGGGGGCCTCTTAATATTTCCATGTTCTGTGATTCATGTCCATGGGAAATTGTAACAACCGAATCCAGGCAGGATTACTGAAGGCCCAGACCCTTCACAGGAGTAAAGATTGGGGTCACCCCACCAGGTATAGAGACCTGAGGCCAGCTGAGGTGCTTCCTGAAGGCGAAGGCAGTGCAGGATGGGAAGTAGCAGAAGGCAGGAATGAAGACGAGCTCTGACCCCACACGGAAACAAGACTGCTGTGGCCACATTTCCCCCTTAGTTTGAATACGTTCGTGGTATTCATGCAGTACGCAAATATCTTTGTTTTCGTTCTTCTCTGATACCGTTAGCATATAACATACATGTCTTGGCTTTCTGTCAGTGGTTAAGTATGGTTGATTTCACATCGTGTTATTTAGGGTACAGGATACCAGGAGAAGACTAAACATCACCAAGGGCTCTATGAGGACCTTGTTATTATTGCCTTTATTTGGAGATTAAGTGAGGTTTAAGGAGACACAAATGGCTGCTAAGTTGACAAGGGGTGGGCGAGGGGCCGAGGGATGCCTGGGTCACTAGTGAAACCTCATTTCTGAGTGTCTGTGAGGATGTTTCCGGAAGAAACTGGCATCTGAATGAGCTGACTGAAGAGGAGTCACCGTCACCCGTGTGCCTGGGTGGCACTCAACCCTCTGAGGACGTGAATAGCACAGAAACCGAGGAAGGGTGAACTCACTTTCTTCTTGAACTGGGAAAGCTGGCCCTTCTTCTCCTGCGCTAGACACTGGTGCTCTTGGTCTTGGTTCTCAGGCTTTCTGAACGGGACCAGGACTGAAAGATGATAGATAGATAGATAGATAGATAGATAGATAGATAGATAGATAGATAGATAGACAGACAGATGATAGAGGATTAATGAGGGGAACTGGGCCCCACATTTATGGAGGCTGAGACGTCCCACGACAGGCCGCCTGCCGGCTGGAGACCATGGCATGCTGGCAGCATGGCCCTGTCCAAGTCTGAAAGCCAAAGAACTCGGGCAGTGACGGTGTAACTTTCAGTCCAAGGCCAAAGGCCTGAGAGCCGGGGACCACGGGCTAAGTCCAAACTACAAGGAGCCTGGCGTTGTCCAAGGACAGGAAGAGTGTGCCTCAGCTCCCGCAGGCCCATGGCCCCCGCAGGGTGGATGCCACCCACCCGCACTGAGGGCAGCTCTTCCCCGCCAAGCCAACTCAGACTCACATGCCAGTGTCTGGAAACCCCCTCATAGACACACCCGGAAACAAGGCTTTCCCACATTTCCAGGTATTCCTTTATCCAGCAAGTGGACACCTAAAATTAATGTCACAGCAGCCAAGGTCAAAGAATGCTCATTTTGTGGGGTGGGCAGACTGCCTTCCCCAGTACCACTGGGTAGTGTCTAGGGGTGACCCTGCTCTCAGGGTGGGTGCTGGGAGTGATCTGCTTGCCGAGAGCTTGGGCTTGGCCATGGGGCACGGGGTGCACCTGGGCAAACCTGCCTCCCACAGCCTCCCAGGGCCGGAGGCAGGCTCTCTGCGGTGGCCCTCCACCCCTAGCCGGCTAGGCTTCCCCGTGGCCTCCCAGCTCCTGTCCATGTTGTCCTGTTGGGTCCGTGTGGGTCAGTGAACTCCCTGCCCTGTCACTGCAGACGGAGCACAAGGAGAGCTCGGCAGCCAGCAGAGTGGCCCAGTTGCCAGGCACCCACACGAGGCACTTGGCTCTGTTCACACAGCTGGTCTTGATAAGTCAGCAAACATCCTGCAGGCCATGGGTACCCCGGAGACCAGCAGCCCCGTGGGAGAGACCAAAGGAGAGGAGAACCCCACCCTCAGGCTGCTCCAGCACCTTGAGGCAGAGAGGGCAGGCTGGCCAGGCAGGGCCATCATCTCCAGGGCTGTGGGCAGTGACTTGTCACAGCAGCAGACAGCGCCGGCCAGCTCTCGGCTTTCTGCAGAGCCCGTGCCCTTTCCTGTTTCCACCCCACACCCAATACCCGACTCCTTTTTTTTTTGATAAGGTCTCACTCTGTCGCCCAGGCTGGAGTACAGTGGCGTGGTCATAGCTCATTGCACCCTCAAATTCCTGGGCTCAAGAGATCCTCCTGCCTCAGCCTCCCAAGTAGCTAAGAATACAGGGGCGAGCCTGGCTAATTATTATTATTTTTGGAGAGACAGAGTCTCACTATGTTGCTGAGGCTGGTCTCGAACTCCTGGCCTCAAGCAATCCTTCTGCCTCAGCCTTCTGAGTGCCTGGGATTGCAGACGTGAGCCACTGCGCCTCAAAGCAGGGTGTGCACAGCTCAGCAGTGCCCGCAGGACTCAGTGGCCAGGCTGGCTGCTGCTTTCATTCCAGCTCCCTTGGACTTGAGGGGCTCCTAGTGGCTCGCCAGCCCAATTTCTAATCTGGTAGCTCTTTGCAGGCAGCTTTTGGAGGGTGGGGTGGCGATGGGGAAGGGTGTGGAGGGGCTCCAGCAGCAGGCGGGACCCCCGACGAGCTATGCAGTGAGACAGCACCCTCATATTTTCGTTTAATTCTTTAGACATGCTTTCCTTTAGTTTATTGAGCATATTTTAGACAATGAGAATAAATCCACTGTCTGGGCCATTTCAGGAAGTTTCTATTGATTTCCCCCTGTACATGGGCCATACTTTCATGATTATTTGCATGTCTGGTAAGTTTTTGTTAATAACTGGGCATTTTAGTAACATAACGTGGCTACTGTGGAAATCAGATTCCCCCTTCCCCAGGCTGTGTGGCTGCAGTTTTGTCTGTTGAGTGATTTCTCTGGCCTCCTTCTGGAGTTTGCTTTCTGTGTTGTGTGTGGACCCTGCAACCTTTTCTCAGCAGTGAGGTGAGTGGCTAATGATTGGACAGCAATGGCCTTCAACGCCAAAGCTTCTCAGGCCTTGCCAAGGGCTCTGCGGGGTGCTGGGGCCACCTCGGACCCTCAGCCAGGCGGACAGCAACTCTGCGTTAGCCTGCACGTGCTACTGCTCAGAGCCTCAAGCTCACCCAGAGGTGAGATCTCAGCCACCCCAGGTCCTTCCTGAGCATGTCCACAGCCCAGGAATTCGCAGGGCCTCCCGGGTGCCTGGAAATGTACACAGCCTCCCAGGGCCTGGGGCACACGGTGGAGCCTCTGAACACATCTCTGCACTTTTCATTGCCCAGTTTTTCCTCCTCAACCTTTCGGTGAGTCCAGTGTCTGCTCCAGCTGCCGGGCGCCTCCTCAGCCATGATATTAGGTGATTTCTTCCAAATCGTTTTTGACAAATCCCCTTGAGAAAAAGGCTTTTCTTACTGGGGGAGCTCCCAGGCAGGTCAAATGGAGGCAGCCTTGCCAGCAGGGTTTTCCAGGGACCCACAGGCATCGGGAATAACAACAGTCCTCAGCATTAAGCCTTTGAAGGAGCTCCCACCCCGATCTGCCAATTCCGAGGGCTTCCAAGCTGCTGGGTGTTGCTGTGATTGTGGCTTTTGGTTTCCAAGGCTCCCGCAGGAGCTGAAGAATATAATAGATCTCACTCAGCAAAAGAGGAATAAACCACCGACCACACAGAGATGAGAGTCTCGGAATGACTGCGGAACTCAAGAAGCTAGACAAAAAGAACCACCCACATGACCCTTCATCTACAACTCTAGAAAATGCCAATGATCTGTGGTGACAGAAAGATGGGAGGCTGCCTGGGATGGGGTGGGGCGGGAGAGAGGCAGTAGAACGGGGCTCAAAGAACCCTTCGGGGGTGATGGAGATGTTCGATATCTGATGTGAGGACAGTTTCAGGAGTGTAGACATGAAAACTTACCAAACTGTATACTCATTGTATATGAATTACATCTCAGGGAAGCCAGGTTTTTTTTTTTTTTATTAAAAGATGACCTGGATCTCTCTACCTGAAAACAGCTCTCCTTCTCCAGCTTCCCCAGCTCCAGTCCACCTGCATGCAGAGTTGGCAGGACCCTGTCTCTGCCTGAGACAGCAACTCCCTGTGAGTCCCTGTGGACACGATCTGCCCTCGCCCACCTCTGCTTGCACGGCTCCCAGCGAGAGTGCCCCCCTTGCCCTCGCCCTCGCGCTGGTGAACATCTGCTGACTGCCAGCCAAGCCCACACCCAAGCCCCTCCTGCTCTCCCTGTCCAAGGCTTACCTCCCAGTTGTTCTGGAATCCTCTGTGTATGCAACTGCTTCAGACCGCAGCGGGCGGCTTTGGAAGGGCACTGGGGTGCGGTGGCAGGAGCCAGGCTTACCCATCTGCTGTTGAAACAAGCTCAGCAGCACTCTCGAAACAGCCTAGATGCTCCGCACCCGGGCCTGGTGGAGCGCCCGGCACCTGCACGGTGGCTGCTGTGTGGTCCCGGCCACAGCCTGGTGTGAACAGGCCTAGCTGAGGGAGGAGCACGGTCCCCGCTCTCCTTCCTGCCTTGGACTTTCTCCTCCACCAACCCCTGCCCATGGGTGAGGAGGGCCGGACGCTCAGCAGGGGCCTCATGGGAGGCCCGCAGTCACCAGGCCCCCTGTCCAGCCAACTCCTCCCCTCCAGCATCACACCCTGGCGTGGCCCCAGAAGGCCCTCTTTTTGGGACAGCAAGGGCTGGGGCCTGGAGGAGCCTTTCCAAGAGGAAGAGAGAGGCGCCGCTGCGGGGCCTCTTTCCACAGCCCTCCCTCCCCACTCCGGCCTGCTGCCTACCCTGGAGACCAGAAGCTGGCCAGGCCTGTCCGCAGGTCTCTGTAGCTGGCCCAGATGGCTGGCGGCCAGGCCAGGGCTGGCCTGTGGGTGTCTGGCCCCACTGGCCACCAGCCACCGTTCCTCCCTCTGGCCTTAGCCACAGCCCCACAGCTGGCACGACACTGAGACCTTTCCCCCACTTCCAGCTCTGGCCTCCAGATGATTCCAGGGCCCTGAAGTTTACTTGAGTCACATGTCGCTGGCACAGAGGCTTCCCACCCTGTTCCCTCTCCTTGTCCTGTGTTTAAAGGGCCACGCTGGAGAGCAGGCGCAGGGCCTCGAGCCCTTGAGCCGGGCCAGGTATAGGACCGGAGCCCCCGTTAGGCCCAAGACCCGCAGGTCTCAGAAGCCCCAGCCCATACCTCGTGGGCCAGCTTTCCCTGATGGCATTTGTCATGACAGCTGGTGTTCAGTGACCATTTTCTCTGGTGGCCGCCAGGATGGCATCTGTGGGCCATCCCCCTCCCACCAGAGACTCTGGTCTCTGCCGCCTGCTTAGAGCCCACAGCCACCATCCCAGCTGCTTCTCTGCTCCCTGCAGCGTGGCTATGCCATGACCCCCTCCCACAACCTGTCCCCAACACGAGTGACGGGTAGGCCCCACGTGTCTGCCCTGAGGAAGCCTAAGTCCCGAGCGTCCTTCCCAGAGACTTGCAGCAGCGGCACAGGGCTGCCTGCCTGCAGAGCAGGAGCTGGTCCCACTGCACCACATGGGACAGATGGAGAAACCGAGGCCCAGAGAGGGAAGACTTCCTGAAAGCAGGGCCAGATACATGAGGATCCCCAGCCCTTGCTCTGCCTGGACTGGGACTTGGGGACCCAGGGACACAGAGCTGAGGGTGGGAGATCTGGGGGAAGCCGATGGCTCCCACGCCTCTCACACTTGCCTGAGGATGTGGGGCAGGAATGTGGAGAGGTCAGCTTGGCCCTCCCCTGGTCTTAGGGGAGGGAAGCAGGGTCTGGGCAGGAACCACTGCCTGCCGTGGAAGCCTGCAGACACCGCCCGCCTCTGCCAGGCTTCTGCGTCCTGAGAGCCTCCCTGTGTCCAGCCTGATGTTTTGTAGACCTGGGCAGGGGATTCCCCGATTGCATGTTGATTGCAGGGTAGATGGCACCAAAGTCACCTCTTGGCTTCTGTGGCTGGCCCAGGTGGCTGGTGGCCACTCACTCTACCCTCACCTCTGGCGATTCTTATTCTTCAGGTCTGGGGAAGGACCCAGTAAGCAAACTTGGGAAGTGGCATCCACCAGGCCACCCCAAAGAGCCGCCCATCTGCCACCAGGTCCTTTGGGTCTGGGCCTTCCCAGGCTGAGGGTCCTCGGCCTCCCAGAAAGCAGTGGTCACCTGCCCAGCTCCTGGAATGGGCTTTCACCACTTTCCCGTTCCCCCAGAGAAATCCCCCGTGGGCACACAGGTTGCAAGAGGTCACTGCAGTCCCCAGGAGGAGCCCTTCTTATCTAAAGGACTAATTCCTGAGTGAGGAGACCCTAGAGCTCAAGGGGCTGGGACAAGTAAGACAGGGAATCTAACTGTATTTCTAGAGGTGTCCCAAACCTGCAGACACAGACAGGGAGCAGGACTGTCTGCATGCTGCCCTTCGGCTGTGTGACAGGCGACTCGCTGCAACCGCTCCGAGCTTGCATTTCTGCAGTTTGAAAATGGGAGCCGTGATGAAACTGACTCATGGGCTAGCATGGAGAAGGAGATGACACACGGAACATGCTGAGCGCATGGTGGGTGCTCGGCACAGCTGAAAGAGCGTTGCTATGGCAGTGCTTCTGAGCGCAAAGCACCGGCCTCTGGCTTCTGTCAAGAAATAACATTGGCTGCACATGGTGGCTCACGCCTAAAATCCCAGCTATTTGGAAGGCCAAGACCTTGAGGCCAGGAGTTTGAGATCAGCTCGGCAACACAGTGAGACTTCATCTCTACTAAAGATTTAAAAAAAATTAGCTGGGCCCACATGGTGGTGTGTGTCTGTAGTCTCAGCTACTCAGAAGGCTGAGGCAGGAGGATTGCTTGAGCCAGGGAGTTGGAGTTGGCAGAGAGCCGTGACTGTATCACTGTACTCCAGCCTGGGCGACAGAGCGAGACCCTGTCTCAGAAAAAAAGTGGACATGCATGTGTGTCTGCAGGTGTGTGTGCAAATGTTACTGCTGTGTGTCTGCACATGTGTGCACACATGTTACTGCTGTGTGTGTCTGCATGTGTGTGCACAAATGTTACTGCTGTGAGGGCGTGTGTCTGCACATGTGTGCACACATGTTACTGCTGTGAGGGTATGTGTGTCTGCATGTGTGTGCATGTATATTACTGCTGTGTGTGTATCTGCACATGTGTGCATGCATGTTACTGCTGTGAATGTGTGTCTGCATGAGTGTGCATACATGTTACTGCTGTCTGTGTCTGCACATGTGTGTGCACGTTACTGCTGTGAATGTGTGTCTGCATGTGTGTGCGTGCATGTTACTGCTGTCTGTGTCTGCACATGTATGTGCACATGTTACTGCTTTGAATGTGTGTCTGCATGTGTGTGCGTGCATGTTACTGCTGTCTGTGTCTGCACATGTGTGTGCACATTACTGCTGTGAGTGCGTGTGTCTGCACGTGTGTGCGTGCATGTTACCACTGTGTGTGTCTGCCCGTGTGTGCACGCATGTTACTGCTGTGTGAGTCTGCACTGCTGTGAGGGCATATGGCTGCTCTCTCAGGTCCAGAGAGACACTCTAGCAACAACAATCATCCTGCTGTCCAAATCCTGGCATCTAAGTATTGTTCACCAAGAGAAGCCAAACCTCCTTGGAAAAATGGCTGACTCCAGGGACAGGGCAGGGAAAGGGGCAGATGGACCTGGACCACCTTGCTGAGCCAGAAAGCAAGGACTTGCTCCAAGGATGACAGGACCTGTCAAAAGGCCACAAGAGCCAGCGAAGGGTCTCTGTCTTAGTCGTGCGGGCTGCTATGACAAAATCCCGTAATGCTGGCTTCTGTGAAACAGGAAAGTATCTCGCACAGTCGGGAGGCTGGGAAGTCTGAGATCGGGAGCCTGATGGCTGGGTTCTGGTGGGCGCTCTTCAGGGTTGCATCTGGCTGACTTCTCACGGTGGCCTTCTGTGAAGGAAAGAAAGGCGCCAGCTTTCCAGCCTCTCCCGCCCCCATGACCTAATCACCTCCTGAAGGCCTAGCCTCCTAATGCCCACCCTGGGGGTGAGGATTTTGACACTGGAACATGGAGAGGATACAGACATTCAGACCATGAGGGCTCCCGCTAGCCAATCCTGGGAAAGTCTTGAGCATCTAAGTAAATAAATGATTGTAACACGTAACTCACTGAACAAAACAGCAATGTCACCCCTCCACACGGATATAAACTAATATATACATAAATTGAAATGTTACTGAGAAATGGATATTTACATAATTTCAATGTACCTCCCCTCAAAATACTAATTACAAAATAAAAAAGAGTAACTTGACGTGGAGACACCCGCAGACACCACCTCATCCAAAGGCCGCAGCGAACACTGTCAGCCACAGGAGAAAGCAATCGTATTAGGCAGCATGAGTTCCAGCAAGAAGAGCACGGCATTGCCTGGGAGATTTCCTACCAAAGATCACACCCTGACCCCAATCACAAGGACACGTCAGACAAACCCAAAGCAGACCCACTGTGGGCATTTTCCCTCATGGGACACCGCAGAGAATCCTCTGGCCTGAGAGCGTCCTAAACACAGTCTGATGCTGTGTGTTCCGGGGTGCCACCACCTCTGCTTCACCTCGCCAGTGCAGGCAGGGCTCGGGGGCTGCAGCGGGGGTGTGTCTCTCTTACAGACTTCGTGCCCAAAGGGCTTCACGAGAAAGAGTCGGAGAGTGCTTGGACCCCGAGGGATCCAGGAGGATTAAGAAAAAATAAGGAAGAGATTGGGCTCTGTGTAGTCATGGAACCCAACTGAAAGTGGCCCGCCACGGGGGGAGCCTCAGCAAAGCAGCCCCACAGCACCCTGGCTCTTGCGTGCTGATGGGGGACTGCCCTGGGAAGTGCTGGGTCTCATGTGGCAGCCAAGGCCTTCTGTGGACCAGGAGTGGCAGCAAAAGATGCATGCATGTGTGTGTGTCCATGTGCACACAAGCATGTGTGTATAATTGTGTGCATGTGTGCGTGCCTGTGTGCGTGTGCGTGCGTGTGTGTTGGGGGGTGGGCTAGCTTGCTGGTTTGCCGGTAGCTTGACTGCTAACTTTGAGAAGGAAGACCAAGTGGAAGGATGGGGCTGGGGCTTCTCAAGAGTCCCTGTGTCACGGGACATTCTTAGCTGTTCTGTTTCTTCCCTGGGGCAATTTACCGTCAGGTGGGGCCTGTCAACCTGGAGAGAGAGGGACACCTTGCAAAGGAAAAGGCCAACCTTCTGGGCTCGTACCTGGTCGGGGCCTTGCTCCGGGTGCTGGTGACTCCGCTGATTCACATTGATGTCAGTCAGGGCTCTCGGTCACAAGCAACAGAAAACTCTCTAGCAACTTGGGCAGAAAAACACTCTAAAAATCCATTGGAAGGCTGCAAAGACAGACAGGAACCCGGCCAAGGTCTCAGCCCGGGAACTGCCCAGGACACAGCCCGATGCGCAGGGGGAGGCAGACTGAAGGGCAAGGGTTTCCTGGAGACAGGAAGGGCAGGGTGAAGGCGGCCGTGAGTGACACAGTCCCCAGTAGGCCTGCCCCAGGTCTCTCTGAAGGGGTAGGTGGCCGTAGAGCACCTGGCACGGCAGGAACCGGGCAAGGAAGCCTGAACGGCGGTGGGAATCTCGGAGACCTTCACAGAAGTGGTGACGTGGTGGCAAAGACTGGGCCAGAGCTGGGAAGAGAGTGTGGAGAAGGGCGTTCCGGGGCTGCAGCAGGTGGGGTGGGAACCTGGCCTGCCTCAGACGGGTGCAGCTGTGATGTGAGGGCACCGCGCTGGCTGGAGAGCTTGGGAGAGGAGTGCGACAAAACTGTTTGCCTCTTCATTCTTTGAGGGTCTCCTGTCTTTGGGAAAGGGGTGGGCACCTGTGCAGCCCCTCAGGGCTGGACTCTCCTCCCCCACCTCTCTCAGCAGATGCAGGCCCCTCCCCGCCACTGCCTAGAACCCCTGCATCACCTCCAGTGAGAAACAGCAGGCCTGGGGCCCAAATCCAGGCCTGGGACTCTGCATTCCTCACTCTGCTGCCAGATGTGTTTGGAATTAGTCTAGAGGGAAGCCAGGGTCAGAGAGGGTTTTGAGCAGGGGAGTTCACGAGCAACTGGGCTGTGGAGAGCCAATCTGGCTACGGCTGGACAAGGGACACGGGACAGTGAGGTGGGAGGCAGAACTCCAGGCACAGGCGCAATGAGGCGGGGACTCAGTGTGGAAAGCGGAGGAACTGGCCCAGCTTGGGGGCTGATTGGATGTGGAGGGGGCAGGGGAAGCGGCTTTACCAGAATGAGCCTTCTTGTCCAAGGGAAGGGGCCCCGAGCCTGTGTCCCCTGTGACCGGCCCTGGCCCCACCTGTCTCCTCAGACCCACTGTGGGGCCATCTCCTCCCCACAGCAGGGCCCTGGGCATCAGGCTCAGAGCCATGGGGCTTTCTGGAAAGGCCTCTGGTTTCCTGGAAGGCCCAGGCAGCAAACACACAGCGTTATCTCTGCACTTGAGACTGTGCCAGGGCCTTGACTTGGGAAGATAAGGCTGTGTACACAGCGATCAGACGCAGGGGCGGCCTCGGCTCCCCAGCAGCTGGCGGGAGTGGAGGGAAGGGACAGGAAGGAGTCTCAGGGCACAAAGACCCAGGAGCTACAGTGCCCTCCTCCAGGCTGCATCTGAGACAGGGATCCCAGCTAGAGGCCCGAGCACACCCGGCTGTGAAGCTCTGCCGAGTACCTGGGAATCATGTCCATGCTGGCCACAGTCGGTCAACTGCACGAGTCAGGTGTGCGCCTGGGTGCTTCTGGGAGCACATGAGCTACTTCACTTCTTTCTGTGTTCACGTTTGTGGAAGTGCTCCAGGCCCAAGGTGAAGGGATAGGCCGCAGCAGGGGCAAGGGCTCCTCTTCACACTCAGAGTCCTAGGGCTCCGGAGAGACACACAGATAAGTGCTTACCAGGATGCCTGGGGGCTACGGGCGCACACAGAGCCAACCGGGCCCAGCATAAGGGCCAGGGAAGACTTCCCAGGGGTCTGAGTGGAAGCTGCAGGGTGAGTGGGAGGAGGGAGGGTGGGTGTCAGTGTCCTAGGATTCAGGGGCACAGAGTCCAGAGCAGGCACCCCAAGCATGCGATGGACACTCTGGGGATCGCTGGTGCCGCTGAGCGTAAAGCTTATGGAGATGAGGTGGGAGGACTGAAACCAACTTGAAATTCCCGAAGCTCTGCGGGAACTGCCGCTGCAGCCATAAGACGGTGACAGATAGCAGGCTTCCCTTTCCCCCGTAAACAACTAGAAAACTAGACAAATGACATGAAGCAACTGTTTTGAAGCCTAGATGCCATGGCAGCGCTGTGACCTTAGAGAAGGACACACATGAGGGAGCTCCAGCTTCACCCTGGCTCCCTGCCCAGAGGTGGTTGGGGCATTTTCTGAACAGAGCACAGGGAAGTGGAGCTCAGAGAGAGGCAATCGTATGGGTCAGAGCAGGCAGAGACTGGAGTTGAGGGCAACCGAGGGAATGGAACTTGTGGGGCTCCAGAGGGGAGAGGGTTGAGCAGAGAAGGAGCTCCAGAGATTTGCAGAGGAGCTCCCTTGAGTCTCTGAGTGACACTAAACTGCACGTGCAGAGGGTGAGACTGCAAAGTCTGGCTGAGGACAGCTGCCGGGAGCTGGGAGCCGAAGGGGGTGCCTGAGGACACAGGGGCAGGGAGAGTTTAGAGTTCTGGCTGGCCAGGGTGAAGAGACTGCACGGAACACACCAGGCATTCAGGAAGAGACCTCAGAAAAACCACCCTTTTAAAAGAACTTAGATTTATTGAGGTACCATTTACATACAGTGAAATTCGCCATTTTTAGGTGTACAGCTCTGTGACAAATGCATACAGTCATGTAGTCACCACCATGATCAAGACAGAAAGTATTTCTACTGCCCAAATAGTCCCCATGCCCTTTGGTCATCCTTTCTTCCCTCCACTCCAGCCGCTGGTAACCACTGCCCTGATTTCCGTCCTTTTGAAAAGTACATGTCTTAGGTATACTCCACTCACCCTGGGGTAAGGGCAGCTCTCGACCTGTCCTAACAAGCCTTGACAGGGCAAAACATCCACCAATAATTTAACTAGGTGCCAAAACAAACAAATTCATGAATCCTTGAAAGAAAACAACAAAACCCAGACTCCCAACGACGTAATATCATAATGTCCAGCATCCAATCAAAAATTATTAGACAAGCGATAAAGCAAGAAAACTTGAATCATAACCAGGAGAAAAACTAGCCCATAAGAAGCCCTGTTGAATTCATGGGGCAAAGGCAAGGGGTCTTTTGTCACTATTTTCCACTGATAGATGGTAGAGCTACCATGAAAAAATATTAACATTAAAAGGAGTCTTCAAAAACAAAAGGGAACCATGGGTGTAGGAGACAGCCAGAACCCAAGTGCACATCTAGATGGCAAATAGGTGCACAGTGTGGGTAGGCTTGGAGTTAAACACTAGGACCCAGCCACGTGCACAGCCACATCACTGAGGGGTGAAGACAGACATGAGCACAGAGCAGAGGATAGACGCCACAAGAGACATACAAATGTCCCAGGCATCTCAAACTCCTGGCCTCAAGTGGTCCTCCCACCTTGGCCTCCTTAAATGCTGGGATTCCAGGCATGAGCCGCCCCACCCAGCTGGTAGACTACTGCCCTGATGGTCCCCAGTGACTCTCCCGATATGGATGATCTTCCGTATCCCCTCCCACACCAGGCCTGTTTGACAGATAGAATGTGGTGGAAGTGATGCTGCACGGGGTCCTGGCCTTCGGAGGCCTGGCAGCTTCCTGCTGTCTCGGAAGCTGCCACGCTGAGGGAGGTCAGGCCATCCTCCCTGAGGAAAAGGTCATGCACACAGCTGTAAGAGTGACCTTCATCAATACCACGTGGAGCAGAAGAACCATCCCAGTGACCCACAGACCCGTGAGGAGGAATCAATCACCATCATCTTAAGACACTCAGTTTTGAGGTTGTTTGTTACTCAGTAATAGAACTGGAAACTCCCTCCTCCCCATCCCAGCCTTCTCCTCTGGGTCTTCTCCTGTGGTGCGGGAGTAAATGTTTAACAAGCAGGCTGGGCGTGGCGGCTCATACCTGTAATTTCAGTACTTTGGGAGGCCGAGGTGGGTGGATCACCAGGTCAAGAGATCGAGACCATCCTGGCCAACACGTTGAAGCCCCATCTCTACTAAAAATACAAAAATTAGCTGGGCATAGTGGTGCACACCTGTAGTCCCAGCTACTTGGGAGGCTGAGGCAGGAGAATCACTTGAACCTAGGAGGTAGATGTTGCAGTGAGTTGAGATCGTGTCACTGCACTCCGGCCTGGGTGACAGAGCGAGACTCCATCTCAAAAAAAAAAAAAAGTTTAACAACCAACCCTCTGCAGGGGGTCCAGGGGAACTAATGTGAAGGGTTCATCAATAGCCATGGTGTAACTATTCTCATCTGGCTGATGTCAAGCTACCAACGTGACATGCTGAACACAGGACTGAGAAGCAATGGCTCCTCCATCCCTCCAGGCGCAGCGCAAGCTGCATTCAGCACACCTGGGTTCTCCTCCCCAGCACTGGACAACCCTGTAGAGATTTAAGACCAGCAGCTCAGATTATGTGATCAGAAGCTTTTGTCACAGAGACACAGAGTTCTGGGCTGGGCCTTATCTCAGGGCATCTGGTGGGTGGAAAGGCCTTGGAGTCGTGCCCCAGGCCCTTGTCCTGTTCTCTGGGCTTATTCCCACCCCTCGAAGGGGTGGAGGCAGAGCCCTCGGCTGAATGGCTGACGCTGGCTCTCCCTCACGTCTAGGCAGCAGGTCTGGGGAGGCAGCAGTCAGGCTGTGTCCGGGCAAGCCAGGGCGTAGCCCTACAGCCACGGCGAACGGCAGTGTCAGGTAGAGGGAGTTCTGTGCACCCATCAGCTCAGCCCCGGGCTCCATCAGAGGCGGTGGAATGGGCCCTGATGGAGCCTCAGTCCCGGGCCTTCGGGGCAGGCCCTCCAGGTGAAGTCCTGGGGACCGGATAGCCCTGCTCAGCAGCCTGGACCCCACCTCAGCAGCCCTGGGAAGTCAAGAGCTTGAAGGACCAACTCGTGAAATGGTGAGTGAGGCTGGCAGTGCCTGGAAACACCCATCACCAGGGCGCAGCCCCGGTCCCTCCCTGCCAGGACTCCAGCAGCTCTCAGCCGTAGACATGATAGTTTCTTGGTCAAACAAATTGTCACCTAGGGGCTGCCGTGAAGGTGTTTTGTAGGTGTGAGTCACATCTGCAGTCAGCTGACTGGAGCGAAAGGTGATAACTCTCAATCACGTGGAGGCACCAGGGGTGGGAAGCCTTAGGCGCAGCCCCTCAGTGCCCTGCTCTTGGCCGTGGCTCCAGGGGTGAAGCAGGACCTCCGGGTGTACATGCCGGTGCTGCGGTTCCATGGGGTGTGCTGCGGGAACCCTCACTTTCAAGAACGTGTGAACTGTGCCCCCAGTTCTTTCTGTTTCCATGAGGGAGGCCTTGGCTTCCGGAACCCAGAGTCAGAAATTCCCCGAACCTCCTGTGCGGGCCACCCCACCTGGCTCCCTGGCTGTGGGTCCACGGCCTCCATCCTGAGTTGGGACAGGGAGGCCTGAGACTTGGGGAGGAAAGGGGAGAAGCTGGGAGCGGGCGAGCGTGTGCTCCCAAACCAAGCTGGGGCCTGTGGGCTGTGGCCGGGAGGAAGGGCAGAGGGTTCGGGAGGGCTGGAACCCAGAAGAGGAAGGAGAGGGGTTTGGGGAGCGCTGAGGGAAGCTTCCAGCAGGGCCTGAGCGGCTGAGTCATGGGGACACCAACTGGCTGATTTGGGGGCAGATAGATGGGCCACAGGGGTGAAGAGGCAGAAAGAGCACCTCTTTCTGCCCTGACATCTTGGCGGATGCTGAGAGGTGCAGCTTTGAATTTCATGAGCATTGACGGTGGCAAGGGACCCCCACCAAAGGTCTCAGCGGGGATGTGGCAATAAGGCTTAGACACTCAGGCTTCCCCGGACTTTGTGACCTTGGCTGTCTGGTTCCAGGGTCCCCCACTCTTCTGGGCCCGCTCTGTCCGTGGGTATCGAGACACAGGGTCTGGGAGAGGCCTCCGGAGCCAGCACTCACGGTAGTCACGGTGCAGGGGTTTGCTGCTGTTGCTCTATTCTTCAGACTGTTTTTTGTTGTAGTTCTGACCCTAGGCTGCTGTTGGGCAGTGAACAAACAGCACTGGATTCAGAGTCGGACAAACCTGGGTTCAAGTCCAATCTGCCTCTCAAGCTGTGGCCTTTAGCAAGTGACTTCTTCCCCTTGGGCCTCAGTCCTCATTTGCCATCTCACACTTCCCAGCATTGATGTTCGGATTCGTGGACTGAGGCAGGTGAAAGCACTGTAAATGCCACCCCTCCCCGGAGCTCTCGAGGAACAGCTGAAATGCAGGTGACATGAAACGGCGTCCTGCTGTCCTCCCACCTCACATTATTAAAGAGAATTGGGCTGGGCGCGGTGGCTTACGCCAGCACTTTGGGAGACGAGGTGGGTGGATCACTTGAGGTCAGGAGTTTGAGACAAGCTCCTGAAACCTGTCTCTACTACAAATAAAAAATTAGTTGGGTGTGGTGGTGCATGCCTGTAATTTCAGCAACTCGGAGGCTGAGGCAGGAGAATCCCTTGAACCTGGGAGCTGGAGGTTGCAGTCAGCCGAGATTCCGCCATTGCACTCCAGCCTGGGTGACAGAGTGAGATTCTGTCTCCAAAAAAATCATAAAATAAAAAAGAGAATTGGTATGCGTGTGCACACGTGTGCTTGAGTGCATGCATAAACACAACAGGTGTGTCACGGGGACACATATGGGCTGCCTTTGACATTTGCCATTAAAAGCATGATCCCGACAAACAACCCAACAAAAACAAATTGGCAAAAGAATCCATCAGACACTTTACGAAGGAAGATACTGTACACAGAAGGCCCAAATCAGCATGTGAATCGTGTTCCACTTCATTAGTCATCAGGGAGATACAAATGAAACCCACAGTAATAAGCCACTTTGACCCCCCAGAACAGTGAGGATGACAGCTGGTGCAGCAGCAGCACGTGCTGGGAGTTGCAGGCCCCTGAGGCTCTCGCACGCCACCACTGGGGGTGCACAAGGATGGAGCCGCTGTGAAAGGAAGTTTGGTGGCTTCTCATAAAGTTAAGAATGGCCTAGAAATAGAAATTCCATTTGACCCAGCAATCCCATTACTGGGGTTATATCCAAAGGATTATAAATCGTTCTACTATAAGGACACAGGCACACGAATGTTCATTGCAGCACAGTTTACAATAGCAAAGACCTGGAACCAACCCAAATGCCCAAATGTCGATGATAGACTGGACAGGGAAAATGTGGCACATATACACCATGAAATATTATGCAGCCATCAAAAACGATGAGTTCGTGTCCTTTGTAGGGACATGGATGAACCTGGAAACCATCATTCTCAGCAAACTGACACAAGAACAGAAAATCAAATACCGCATGTTCTCACTCATAGGCGGGTGTTGAACAATGAGAACAAATGGACGCAGGGAGGGGAGCATCACACACTAGGGTCTGTTGGGGGCACCTAGGGACAGCAAGAGGTGGGGAGTTGGGGAGAGATGGCATGGGGAGAAATGCCAGATATAGGTGAAGGGGAGGAAGGCAGCAAATCACACTGCCACGTGTGTACCTATGCAACCATCTTGCATGTTCTTCACATGTACCCCAAACCTAAAATGCAATTAAAAAAAAAAAAAAAAAAGAATGGCCCAGCAATTCTACTGCTGTGTTTTACCCAAAACAAATGAAAGCATGTGTCCACGTAAAGACTTGAACATGAATCTTCATGGAGGCGTTATTCCTAAACATCAAAAACTGGAAGCAGCCCAAGTGTGCACAAACAGATGAACGGAGCAACAAAGGCAATATCAGGCAGGTGACAATGAGGGTGGCTAGCGTGCCCATGGGAGTGTTAGAGGAACCCCTGCTTTCCAGGCCCCTGCTTTGACAAAACAACACTGGAGTGAGTGCACCAGGTGCGGTGGTGACGCCTATAATCCCAGCACATTGGGAGGCCGAGGAGGGAGGATTGCTTGAGCCCAGGAGTTTCAGACCAGCCCTGACAATATAGTGAGACCCCATCTCTATGCACACACAAAAATTAGCCAAGCATGATGGCACACATCTGCAGTCCCAGCCACTTGAGAGGCTGAGGTGGGAGGATCGCTTGAGCCTGGAGGCTGTGCGCCACGACAATGGAGCAAGACCCTGATTTTTAAAAAACAAAAACTCCCAAACAAAAAGCAACTGTGGGGCAGCCCTACAATTCCATTCAGCAAAAGCACACAATCATAAAACAAGAAAGATGAAATTACTCCTACGTTCATTAACATGGATTCATCTCGGCCGGGCGCGGTGGCTCAAGCCTGTAATCCCAGCACTTTGGGAGGCTGAGGCAGGTGGATCACGAGGTCAAGAGATCGAGACCATCCTGGTCAACATGGTGAAACCCTGTCTCTACCAAAAATACAAAAAATTAGCTGGGCATGGTGGTGCATGCCTGTAATCCCAGCTACTCAGGAGGCTGAGGCAGGAGAATTGCCTGAACCCGGGAGGCGGAGGTTGCGGTGAGCCGAGATCGCGCCATTGCACTCCAGCCTGGGTAACATGAGTGAAACTCCGTCTCAAAAAAAAAAAAAAAAAAAAAAAAAAAAACATGGATTCATCTCAAAAACTTTATGCTGAGCAACCCTCCCACAAAAAAAAAATAGACACAGAAGAGTACAAATTGTATAATTCCATTTCTGTGACCTTCTATAGTGACAAAAGAGCAGATTCATGGTTGCCAGTAATTCCAGGGGAGAATTCCTGCAAAGGGGCACAAGAACCCAAGAGAGAGTTCTTGGATCTTGTGTAGGAAAGAATTCAAGGCAAGTCACAGAGCACAGTGAAGGAGCGAGTTTACTGGAAAAGACTCTGTTACAGGGTGGGACATCCTCAGGAAGAGGGAGGAGGAACGCACTGTCCTTTGTGAGTGTACTGCTTATGATGAGCGGTAATGAAACTTGGAATGTGCAGATGTGCTCCCTGAAGGCCGGGCTATTGGTGTTATCGGTGACCATTAATCTTTCAGCCTAAGCTTGCTCCTCGATGCTCTCTTTATTTAAAGAGGGCTGTAGTCTCCAGGCGTGTGGACATTCTGCAGGCGGAATGTGGTGGGAGATGATACTTTGAAATTTTGCTGTTTTAATTGGTGGTCAGCTTTGAATGTGGCTATTTTCAGACCTTGAATATTCTTGTGAGTGCCTAGCTACTCACGTCAAGATGGAGTCACTCTAGTCATGTTTTATTAAACCAGGGGCCTGGGCCAGGCATGGTGGTGCATGCTGGTAATCCCAGCACTTTGGGAAGCTGAGGCAGGTGGATCACGAGGTGAGGAGATCGAGAGCATCCTGGCCAACCTGGTGAAGCCCCGTCTCTACTAAAATACAAAAAATTAGCTGGGTATGGTGGCATGATCATGCCACTACACTCCAGCCCAGCAACAGAGTGAGACTCTGACTCAAAAAACAAACAAACAAACGCAGGGCCCTGGTAAGCAGGGATTCCTCTAACATCCCCATGCGCCCATGAGCTGCCCTCATTGTCACCTATGTGATGCTGCCTTTGGGAAGGCCACAGAGAAGCCTCCAGGCCCAGTGAGGAAGTCCCCTGTGGATTTCAGACCTGGCCATATCTGGGGCTCAGGTGAGCCACTAGGTCACTGTCTCTGCTTCTCTGGTGGTCTTGGCCTCAGTCTCTCCTGCTGCTGAGAGACCATCGCCATGCCTGCTAGACCTACGGCCCTGGCAGGCCCAGGGACATCTTGCAGCCCGGGAAGGAAGAGGCTGTGATTCCTGCCAGCCCCAGCAGAAGTCCTGGGAGAGGCCCTGCGGGTCTGGCTACGTCCCATGCCCACCCTTCAGCCACACTGTGTCCTGAGGAATGAAGAATTAGGACTGACCCACTCGGGCCACGGGCGGGAGAGGGATGGTCAGAGCTCAGTCCCATTTTTCCCATGAGACCTTTCAGCCCTCCGATGAATTCGTGGATAGAAACAGATCTGTGAGCGGAAGAGCTTCCCTGCAGCCTCCAAACCCGGAGGGCCGGTGGGAAGGGAGGAGAGCTGCAGGCTCTTCCCAGCCGAGACAGCCAGCCTGGTGTGTAAGTCTGTGTAAAACATCTTCTCAGGTCTCCGTGGCTATGAAGGGTTGTGTACACAAATAAACGGGAGGAGGCCCCTGTCACAGGCAGAATTCCAAGATCGTCTCATGATCTTGACCATGTGTACCCCCTCCCCTTGAGCATGGGTGGGACCTGTGCCTTGCTTCTAGCCAATAAGATATGCCACAGGGATGTCACTCCGTGGCCACACTGCTTAGCTGGAGTTTGTCTCCCGTGGCCTGGAAGAAGCAAGCTGAGGTTGCACTGCCCACGGAGAGGGCCATGTGGCAGACCTAGGAGCGGCCTCCAGCCCACAGCCACAGGAAGAGGACAGATTCCTTCCAGGAGAGCTTCCGAATGAGAACACAGCCCAGCAAATAGACCCAAAGGCGGCTATGAGGCTTCCAGCACACGGCTCTAGGCCAGGCCCAGGTTCCTGGCCACAGAAGCTGTGAGATGAGAAAGGGTGCTGCTTTAAGCCACTGAGTTGATGAAAATTTGCTACGCAGCATAGAAAACCAGGGCACCTCCACTTTTCCTTGTGGAATCACTGCCATAGCCCCAGACTGGCCCCCAGCCCCAGCTTGGCACCTGCTCAGCCCCTTGCCATGGTCCACTTCAGAAGTAGGGTCCTAAAACGCAAAGGGGTTGCCTGGTTCCCCTCGTGGGAGCCCACTGCTACCTCCTCTCAGTTCTCTGAATAAAAAGCAAACTCTTTAGCAAGGCCATAGGAATGGGCCTCTGCCCTACCCGCTGTCTGTTAGGGCTGGGGTGGGAGAGGTCAACTCCCCCAAGCCCCTCATGCTCCAGGCCCTCCTGATCCACTTATTTTTCCTCTGGATCTCTGCTCCCTCCTCCCTTCTAACACACTTGTAAACACGCCCCTTTTCCCTCCCTTTCCCCTTCCTCTTTAATGCTCAGCTCAAATGCGGCCAGCAGGCAGGGTTCTGGCCCTAGGGGCTGGGTGAGGTGTCCATCTGCCTCAGGCTCCCCTCCTCATGCAGTTCCTCTGGCCTGGTCACATGACTGCCCACCCGCTGTTGGTATACTGGAGTGGGGCAGCAAAGCCCAAAAGCTCGGGGCCCCCCAGGACCAGCTTTGCCGCGGCCCTCAGCGCTGAGATGAAATGTTGAAAAGCGTGGGGAGTTGAGGTGATTTCACCCTTTCCCCCCCTCTGAATGAGGAGTGGGAGTGAAACATGAGCAGGGCAGTCTTGGGAACAGATGCCCCCAGGCCCCCCTGGTCTGGACTGCCTGGGCACCTGGAACCCAGCTGCCGTTTCCTGGAACCTAGGGAGGTGGGTTGACGCCCACAGGGACCATTTTATCTGCGCTCACCACCTCTTGCCAGTATACTGACATCACCCTCCCATTCCAGAGAGGAAACTGAGGCTGAGGCCTGGGTGTGTGCTTCTGCAGGGTCAGTGGTGGCCAGCCCGTACTGAGGGCCAGAGAGGGATTTTCTCCAGGGTGGGAGCTTCTCTTGCTCCCTGGATACCAGACAAAGTCCTCAGTGAGCTCCTGCGAAACCAGCGGCTCCCGGCTGTCCTTTCCCACCTGCCTCCACCCAGAGGAAAGTGCTCGGCCAGAGACACCCTCGTCTCCTCCCTTCCTGCTCCACCGCTGGAGCTTTGTCAGCTGGAGCCAGGAAGCCGGAGTGCTGGGAACGTGAAGGGTCTGGAGGCCTTGCTCTGAAGCAGCTGAGCAGGAAACCGTGCGTCCTGAAGCAGCCCGAGTCCTGGCTATAGGCCAGCCAACGGCTTGCTCTTGAAGGACATCGGCCCAGCTGAGGCTACTCACCCCAGGGTTCCTGCGGCACCTCACCTGCCCCCCAAGACTCCAACCTTGTCCCTGCCAAGCTTTCCAGGGTCCCCCATGCTGGGGTGACAAAGGCAGACCCCAAGAATGAGGTACCCCAGATGTCCTGTCCTCCTGCAGGCATAAAACAAACCCCACTCCTGACAAACATAGACTGTTTCTGCTTTTGGCCAGCCAAGCCAAAAAATCCCCTGCTCTGGGAGGGGATCATTGATGCTCTGGGCGGGGATGGCCGATGGACTGGACGGGGATAGCTGATGGACTGGGCAGGGATGGCCGATGGACTGG
>NW_016107316.1:1852065-1861555 GCF_001604975.1 Cebus imitator
CTGGGCGGGGATGGCCGATGGACTGGGCGGGGATGGCCGATGGACTGGGCAGGGATGGCTGATGGATGCCGCGTTTTACGGAACATCATCTCTAACTCTTGAAACAACTCAGCCAGGAGTATATTCTTATTATTCCCGTTTTATCTTTTTATTTTATTTTTTATTTTGGGGGATGGAGTTTTGCTCATTACCCAGGCTGGAGTGCAGTGGCGTGACCTCGGCTCACCGCAACCTCCACCTCCTGGGTTCAAGCGATTCTCCTGCCTCAGCCTCCCGAGTAGCTGGGACTACAGGCGTGCACCATCATGCCCAGCTAATTTTTGTATTTTTAGTAGAGACGGAGTTTCACCATGTTGACCAGGACGGTCTCGATCTCTTGACCTCGTGATCCACCCGCCTTGGCCTCCCAAAGTGCTGGGATTACAGGTGTGAGCCACTGCGCCTGGCCCCATTTTATCTTTTTTTCCCATTTCTTCTAACCTTGTAATTACGACTCCCGTTTTACAGTTGGGGAAACTGAGGCTTCACAGTGTGAGGTGGTTTCTAGAGAGCTCATAAAACCAATGAGCCAGGGCTGCAGGTGCAGGCTGGGCAGTGACTCCCAGGATGCAAAAAGCCAAGTGCAGCGGAATACGCTTGCCATGGAATACACTCAGCAGAAAACATTCCAAACCCAACCAGAGAGCATGCGTGTGCGTGTGTGTACTCCACACAGCCAAGACAGTCCAGCGCTGATCGCCTGCCTTAGGAGGGAGGAGGATGCGATGGGCTGAGTGGCCGTGTCCCCTTAGACTCATACTCGAAACCCTCATCTGCTAGGAGGCAGGGCCTTTGGGAGGTAATTAGGTTGGGGGTGGAGCCCTTATGAGGGATCAGTGCCCTGACAAGAGGCCAGAGGGTCGGTGCCTCCTGCTCTGCCACGTGAGGGCATGGTGAGAAGGCAGCCATCTGCAACCTGGAAGACTGCCCCTGCCGGAACCCCACCATGGCGGCGCTGAGCGTGGATTTCCAGCCTCCGGAACTGTGGGAAATGAGTGTCGCTTGCTGAGAAGCACCATTTATGGTGTTTTGAGACAGCAGCCCACAGCAGAATAAAAGAGAGGAGGGCTCACTGTTTCTTCACAGGATTAAAGAGGTGGGCAGGTAGGATGGAAAGAAGAAGGGGGAGAGGAAGGGAGGAGGGGAGCTGGATAGCGCAAAGGTAAAGGAGCTCCCAGAGCAAACCAGGGGGCCAGCTTCTAGCACGCAGTGGGAAGTGGGGCTGTGGGGCGCCCCGGAAGGGAGGCTGCACAGAGGAGCTGCGTTTCCACTGCCCCTTCCCCATGCCACCGCCCATCAGGGCTGGCACTGCGCTGCCTGTGGGCAGGACATCATAGGGGCACTTCCTGAGGAAGAGGGGCTTAGAGCCCTCTCTGGGCCCTGGGCCAGCCTCTGGGGCTACCATCTCACAGACCCTCGATGTGGGGGCGTGAGCTTCAGCGTGACTCCCTGGAGGCTCCACACGCTCACTGAGCAGATCTATGTGCTGAAAGGGAGATGGCCATCGGGGCCGAGCCCAGCTGGAGGACTTCTGGGACATGGCTTAGGGCAGATAACACAGGCAACTTTGGCCAGAAGTTAGGAGGGGCTTCCTGGGCATGGGGGCCGTTGCTCTGCACTAGAATGGGCTGCCAAGTGACGTGTTCCAGTCGGGTGGCACCGCACGTCCGGGCAGGAACTGCTCAAGCCTGAGGAGATCAAATGCCTCTGTAAGCCCCCAGAGTCTCAGGAGTGGCCTTGGGGCGTCAGCAGCCGGCCCATCCTGGACAGGAGTCTTTAAGGCCCCTGCAGGATTTCTGCCCAGTCAGGCTCAAGCACCCTTCACCTGGGGAACTCACTCCCTCTCGGGGCGATCCAGCACATCCACTGCCATCCTAATCCACCCGCCGCTTCGCTGTGAGCAGAGGGAGAGGCACTCGCTTGTTCAGGGCTGGCTGCGGGACCAGCCTTCAAGAAGAGGGCTCCCTCGGGCTGCGGCCCTGTCTGTCCCTGTAGGTGTGGGAGGAGAGCCCCCAGGGCCTGACCATGATGGGCTGGGAGGGAGACAGTGGGAGTGAGGAAGTTGGGAGGAGGGAGAGGAAGGAGAGAGGAGGGCCGGGACATAGCACACAGGAAGAGCCAGGCCCTGGAGGACAGAGGACACAGGCCTTGCGAGCGATGCTCATGTTAGGTCCCCAGCTCCACCCCTCCTCTATCCTGACCTGCAATCCAGTTGTCCACACACTTGACCGTGAAGGTACTCAACCACCTCCAAGGCAACTTGGTGCATGTGAGGTGAGACCCAGCCACCAGGAGAATCAGCAGAGCAGAGGGGACAGCCAGAGCCACACCCTCGGGGACTCCTGGTGACACTGGAAAGGACGTGGATTTCCCTCTGGACATGGGCTGAACACAAGTGGCGGAAGCAGTTTCACTGTCGTCTGAAAGAAGAGGAGGCCTCAGCAGGCTGGGATCTTGGGAATAGCCAAGGACAGTCCCATGGGTAGAGAAAGTTGCTCTCCAGGCAACCCAGTGGCCATGTCTGAGAGCTGGGGGTTTGCTCTGGCCGGCGCAACCCTTCCCTCGCCTGGAAAGCCAAGCTCCTCAGTACAGCTTCGAAAACCTGCGCCGGCCCCTGCCATCCCCTTCACCCACTCACATGTGTGGATCCAGCCACATGCACGGTTCCCCGCCATCTCCAGGCCTGCCCCTCAGCCCCACCTGGCATGTATGTACTGCTCCTTTATCCTCTCTCGCATCCCTCCACTTCTCTCCCCCCACACACATGCGCGCACACGCGCACACAAACACACACAAATACACAGAAAACTTCCTCTGATTCATCTCTTACAGTGCATTAATTAAATTGTTTTAGAATAATTTTAGATTTACTGAAAGCTTGAAAAAATAGGCAGGCACGTTGGCTCACACCTGTAATCCCAGCACTTTGGGAGGCCGAGGCAGGTGGATCACATGAGGTCAGGAGTTCGAGACCAGACTGGTCAACATAGTGAAATCCCGTCTCTACTAAAAATACAAAAAATTAGTTGGGCGTGGTGGTGAGTACCTGTAATCCCAGCTACTCGGGAGGCTGAGACAGGAGACTTGCTTGAACCCAGGAGGCAGAGGTTGCAGTCAGCTGAGATTGCGCCACTGCAATCTCACGGAATTTTTCCGTGTGTGTGTGTGTGTGTGTGTGTGTGTGAGAGAGAGAGAGAGAGAGAAAGAGAGAGAGAGAGAGAGGTGAAGGAGTGGGAGAGAGAGGATGAAAGAGCAATACATACATGCCAGGTGGGGCTGAGGGGCAGGCCTGGAGATGGGAGGGAACCATGCATGTGGCTCCAGCCTGAGAGACAGAGTGAGACTCCATCTCAAAAAACAAACATGTGGGCGTGGTGGCTCACGCCTGTAATCCCAGCACATGGGGAGGCCCAGGCGCATGGATCACCTGAGGTTAGGAGTTCGAGACCAGCCTGACCAACATGGTGAAACCTTGTCTCTAGTAAAAATATAAAATTAGCTGGGTGGGATCACACACTTGTAATCCCAGCTACTCAGGAGGCTGAGGCAGAAGAATCGCTTAAACTGGGGAGGCAGAGGTTGAAGTGAGCCAAGATCACGCCACTGCACACAACCTGGGCAACAAGAGCGAAACTCCGTCTCAAACAAACAAACAAACAAAAGTTGTAAAAATAGTACACAGTCCCACGTACCCTCCACCCAGTTCCCCCTAATGTTAACGTCTTCCATAGCCATGGTACATTTGTCAAAACTATGAAATTAGCATTGAGTCAAAACTGTCACCAACTGCAGACTTTCTTTGGATTTCACCAGTTTTCCGCTAAGGCACTTTTACTATTTCCACATCCAATCCAGGCTTACTAGGGTGCACTCGGTCAGCGGGCCTCCTCCGATAGGGGACGGCGTCTCAGTTCTTTCTTGGCTTTCATGACCCGGACCCTTTTGAAAAGTACTGATGAGGCATTTTGTGGGTGTTCCTCAGTTTCAGTTTGTTGGATGTTTTTTCATGATTAGACTGGAGCTCTGCATTTTTGGAAAGGATAACATGGCAATGAAGAACGCTTCTCCTCGTGTCATATCAGGAGTATGTAACGCCAACACGGTTTATCACTGGTGATGTTAGCCTTTATTGTTTGATTGAAATGATGACTGCAAGATTTCTGCACTGCAAAGCTGCTCTTTCCCTTTCCACACTTCGTTTGCTAGAAATGTGTCACTAAGTCCAGCCCATACTCAAGGGGAGAGAAATTAAGCTCCATTTCCTGGAGGAGAGTTCTTTCCATATATTATTTTCAGTTCTTCTGTACAGAACTGTACCTTCTCTTCCATTTGCTTATTTACAATGCATTTTCATTATCTCCATCCCCTCCCTGGAAGCTGAGCGGCCAGGTGAGCTCCTCCCCCAGGAAGAGTGCCAAGGGAGAACTCTACCTTGTGCCATCCCCTTGCACTTCGGGAGCTATACCATAATCATGACTTTCCTTGTGAGCTTCCTTACCACAGGACAGTTTTTAAAAAGTCACTTATTGCCGGGTGCGGTGGCTCACGCCTGTAATCCCAGCACTTTGGGAGGCTGAGGTGGGTGGATCATGAGGTCAAGAGATCGAGACCATCCTGGTCAAGATGGTGAAACCCTGTCTCTACTAAAAAATACAAAAAATTAGCTGGGCATGGTGGTGCATACCTGTAGCCCCAGCTACTCAGGAGGCTGAAGCAGGAGAATTGCTTGAATGCAGGAGGTGGAAGCTGCGGTGAGCCGAGATCGCGCCATTGCACTCCAGCCTGGGCAACAAGAGTGAAACTCCATCTCAAAAAAAAAAAAAAGTCACTTATTGAGTAGTGATTGGCAGGCATCTTTGCCAAGTATTTTGATGAGCATGATCTCATTTAACTCCCATGACATCCTGTGGTTATAGTTTCCATCCCCATTTCACAGATGAGAAAACAGGCTCAGAGAGGTTAAGCTACAAGCCCAAGGTCACACAGAAACTGTGTCACACCCATCTCTCCCAGTGTCCAGCCCAGTGGCTGGCAGCATAGCTAGCTTCAGCAGGAACTTGCTTGCTGAAGAGCAACCCACACGTGAATGGGCATAAGAAAGCAACACAGCAAAACCCCAGGTGGTTGTCCATAACTGCCTCTGAGAGTTGAGCCTACAGTCAGGGAGCTCAGCGAGCTCAGCCCAGGGTCTCACCCCTCCTGCCGAGGCCCAATACCATTGAGCAGAAAGAGGACCGGGTCCTTCTTGTAGTGGAGTGAAGGCTCCCATTTTTAATTTTCTTTTTTTTTGAGATGGAGTCTCTGTTGTCCAGACTGTAGTGCAGTGGGACAATCTCAGCTCACTGCAGCCTCCAACTCCCGGGCTCAAGGGATCCTCCCACCTGAGCCTCCCGAGTAGCTGGGATTACAGGCACACACCACCATGCCCAGCTAATTTTACCCACTTCAAGTTCCTATACAGCAGTGGTAAACTTGGGAGAGGACAGGTAGGTTTAGTGAAAGGAATGACGATTCCTTCCAAACTGTAAGCACCAGATGATTGCAGACAGGGAGACTGTGCCCCTCTCAGTTCCCCATGCCATCCAAAGTGGCCCAGAGTGACCTGAGGGGACCCTGCATGGATCTGTGAGTGACACTGAGCCAGGAAGGTGTCCAGGGAGGGGCTGCAGACCAACCTGGGCATGAGGCCTCTTTCTAAGGCCACCCTGGTTAAGCGCCTTGACAGTTTCTCCATGAGGAGCAGCCTCAGTCTACCCCGGGCCTACTCAGCAGAGGTTTCTATGGCCTCTGGAGTTGGAGCTCCCGGTTTAGGGCGGAGACAGGTATAAATTGACCAAGCGTTAGAAGACATGGCCACATGAGGATGCCTGGGAGGGGCACTGACCGCAGCCTGGGTGGTGGTGGCTCCTGGGCCAATGGGGTGCTGCTGTGGTTACAGAACAGGCCAGTAGGAGGGGCCCGTGGTGAGGAGTGACCTGGTGCCAGGAAAGCCCCTGGCAGATGGCCTGGCCTGCGTGGGGGAGGCTGGTGACTCCTGGTTCCATTGTGCTCAGCTCTGAGCCAGCGGCTGGCCTGCCTCAGACAGGGCATTTCCTTCAAGTGGTTAAAATTTGCTTTTGTGCTGAGTCAGGAGCTGGCTGGCTTGGGCCACCCCGCCCCCAGTGCTGAGCAGCACACAGCACCACCCCTGCAAATTCCCTTCCACCTGTGCTGAGACCTGGGTAAGTGCCGCTGGCTGTGCCCGGGGGTAGGAATGACAGCACGTCCCAACAGATCCCCGCTCAGACCCTGCAGGGATCTGCACCAAGTCACCCTGTGAAACGTTTCTCCACTGGTCACTCTGCCAATGCCTTGAGCTCCTGCCCTGGCCGGCCCTGCTGCCCCGTTTGAGCTGGTGCCAGCGCCATGCTGGGTCACTGGGGAAGTCGGGCTGGCAACATACCAGGTACAAGCAATTCGCTGAGCAGACGGGCTGCGTAGCCACGAGGACCCTTGGAAGGCTGCCCTCCCAGGCCAGCCGGTGGTTTGTGCTGTTGTCCAGTGACACGTGGGCCTCCTGAGGCTTTCCTCTGGGGCCGCGCCTGGGGCACTCTGTCCAAGAGGTGGCAGGGTGGCACTGCAGTGTGGTTCGGGGTGGGACTTAGCATGAGTCTGGAGGTAGGGTGTCCAGTCATCCCTCTGCTCACACTCTGAGTATCTGGGACAGGCTGCTTGTGGTCTCTGTGTCTCCATTTCCCTTTCTGTAGACGCAGGGACTGGACTAAATCAGTAGTTCTCACAGCTGCGATTCCTGGACCAGTGGCGTCAGCAACATCTGGGTACTTATTACACATGCAGATTTGGCCGGGTGCGGTGGCTCATGCCTATAATCACAGCACTTTGGGAAGACGAGGCAGGCGGATCACCTGAGGTCAGGAGTTCGAGATCAGCCTGGCCAACACGGGGAAATCCTGTCTCCACTCAAAATACAAAAATTAGCCAGACATGGTGGTGGGTGCCTATAATCCCAGCTACTTGGGAGGCTGGGGCAGGAGAATTGCTTGAGTCTGGGAGGTGGAGGTTGCAGTGAGCCGAGATTGTGCCATTGCACTGCAGCTTGGGTGACCAATTGAGACTCAGTCTCAAAAAAAAAAAGACATGCAGATTCACAGACCCTGAGGAGACCGGCTCAGTCAGAAGCCTGGGATAGGCCCAGCAATCCACGTTTTAACACACCTTCCGGGCTCACGCTGCAGAACCACTGGCCTGGGCAATGACCTGGGTTTCCTCCCGGGTTTATTTCAACTCCCTGGGACCCCCTGCGTAGGTGGGCCTTGTGCTAAGAGCTAAAGAATGCAGAGGTGGAGGAGGCATGTCGCTAGCACCCAAAGGTCACCTCTGTTTCCTGGGTGGCTACCTCCTAGCTGTCCTTAACACCCAGCTCAAATGATGTGTTCTTTGGACACTGTCCCAGACCAGCCCTCCCACCAGTTCCTCAGATATGAGTAGTCGGGTCCCCCCTGCACCCCCTACGCCTGTGCTCACACAGTATATAGGCTCTCGGTATATAGGATGTACCATTGTTTCTGAGTCAGTTTCCTGCCAAACAGTAGCAACCGGAAGGGCCAAGGGTACTTCTGGTTCCTCCACGGTCTCATAGCCCTGAGCAGCAAGGGCTCCCCTTTGCCGCCTTAGTCTGTCCTGGCCAGCCTCTGCAAGGCCCTGCCAAATGCCCATGCCCTCAAAGAAGCTTTCAGAGCCCACTACACCCATAGCCCCATTCTGGGCTTTCTTTTGGCGAAAGTTGCAGGTTGGGCCACGTGATCCCTCTACTCTCAGCCTAAAAGCCTAGGCCATCGCCACAACCTGGTTCTCCCTCTCGGGAGGTCTGGAGCTGTAACACACAGTGAGGCTATAGCCTGGAGGCAGAAAGAAGGCCCAGTGCAGCAGTAGCCAAGGCGGCCAGAGGCGTGCAGCAGGGGGTGTGTCAGGTGTGGGGGGAAGGGGGACTTGGAAGCCACAGCAGGAACAAAGAGCTTCCTCACCCTCCCCGTCGGGATAGGACTGAGCACCCCATTTTGTGTCTGGCGGGAGCTGCCTGCAGCTCCCTACTCGGCTGGCTTAGGAGGACTCCGCAGGTGCTCTTAGCAGCTGCTTTTCCAGGGGCAGGCAGCTGGGAGAAAGCAGCACTGGACCTGCACTGGAGGGATGGCCCCTGGCCCCTCGGCTCACTGCCAGCAGTGACGGGCAGCTGGCTTCACCTCTCTGTCCCTCAGTGTCTTCATCTATAAATGGGGCTGAAATGAGGGGATCAGAGGGCATGAAGAGCTAGCATCAAGCACGATGCTTGGCCTACTTTTGGTATTTACTAAATGTCTTCTGACCTGGCCCTCCTTCGGACCTCAACCACATCAGACACAGCATTGTGAGGGTTTCTCCCCTGAGCAAAGTGCCTTTGTGTGAAGTTGCTAGGCCTGAGTTTCCCCATCTGTCAAAGAAGCAGGTTGACCTGGATGGCCTGTGCTTCAGCTGCCCCTACAGACCTCTCTGCTCCCCATCCTCAGTGCCCCCAGCAGAGGGAGACGGGGCCCTGGGGTGTTCGGAGAAATGGACACTCGCTTCCATTCGGGATTGAACAGCTTGGTGGATTTGTGGATCTGCGATTCATTCACCCATTCATTTAGTCAACCATTGATTAGGTCATTTGTCAACTAGACAGCCACCCCAGGGGCTGGTCAGCTCACAGCATGTTCCAGTCCTTGTACTGCTTCTAGACCCGTAAGCTCAACCCAAGAGAAAGAGAACAGAAGAATGAACTGTTATAACAGAAGAATAAACAAAGTCCAACTGCCCATAACACCACATTGAGTGAAAGAAGGCAGACCCCAGATTGAATATACTGTAGGGTTTTTTTATATTATAAAAGTGTCACACACACACACAAATTGTCAATACATGCAAAACCAACCAACGGTGTTAGAAGCCACGATAAGGATTTTCCTATGCAGGGGATTAGGGAAAGGGTAAACGGTGACTGGAACGGAGCCTCGGGGGCTTTGGGGATGCTGCTGACATTCTGTTTCTCAATTTGGGTGCTGGAGAGACACTGTGTTTGCCTAGCGAAAATTTGTTGAATTGTACATGTAAGCTTTTGCATTTTCCTATATCTATACTATGCTATATTTCAATAAAAAATTACCAAAAAAAGGCCGGGAGCGGTGGCTCACGCCTGTAATCCCAGCACTGTGGGAGGCCAAGGTGGGCAGATCATGAGGTCAGGAGATCGAGACCATCCTGGCCAACATGGTGAAACCCTGTGTCTACTAAAAATGCAAAAAATTAGCCGGGCATGGTGGTGCCCACCTGTAGTCCCAGCTACTCAGGAGGCTGAGGCAGGAGAATCACTTGAATGCAGGAAGCAGAGGCTGCAGTGAGCCGAGATCATGCCACTGCACTCCAGACTCCAACCTGG
>NW_016107316.1:1861700-1867091 GCF_001604975.1 Cebus imitator
AAAAAAAAAAAAAAAAAAGAAGAAAGAAAGAAAAAGGAAATGCACAGAAAATGCACAGAGCAGTTAACTGAGCAATTCCAGTTCCAGGAGCTGCTCATCCTGCAGTTATCCTTCCACGTGGGTAAATGATGGAGGGGCACGACGTTCCCAGAAAACTGGGAACAACCTAAACGTCTCGGTTCTTCAACTAGAGTGTTAAATCAATAACATATCCAATATTACTGAGCCATTACAAAGAATTAGGTTGATCGTTATGTAACAACTGCAAAAGACACTGAGAAGTCAGCGAGCGAGCCCAGGAGGTACAGAGCAGCCCTCTCTGTGTGGCAGCACGTGTGCACAGCCATAGGCGCTCTCTGAAGGACACAGGAGAAAGCAGTGGCATTGTGGCCTGCAGGCTCACACTCTCCCCACATGGGATGTTATCTGTGACCACATCCAATCTGCCTGCCAGACCTTGCTCTTCCCAATGGTCTACAGAGCCTGGTGCCAGTGGTCTCAGTGAAGTCTAAATGAATGATCCGTAACAGTCTGAGCTTACAAATTTTCATCCCTCTGATTAAAGGCAGGGCCAGAATCAGGGGTTTGACAGTGACCACAGCCTGCCTGTCCATCTGGAAGATGGGCTAGATGTGGGCAGAAGAGGGGCTCATGGCTGAAGAGGGCACAGTTCTTATGTGTGCCTGCTGTCCAGGGAGCAGAAACAGAGCCAGGGGCAAGAGAAGCCAGAGTGCCAGGTCAGGGAGAGTTGCTGCCGCCTTCTGTCCTACAGGAAGGAGAACTTGGCAAGGTCACACCAGCAGAGCAAGGATTTGGATCCAGGTCTGACTCCAAAGCCCAGACACGCTGCCTTCCACTGAGGCATCGGCTGTTTGGGGGTATCAGGAAGGGCTTTGCCCGGGAGTCACATGCAATCTTTTTTTTTTTTTTGAGAAGGAGTTTCACTCTTGTCGCCCAGGCTGGAGTGCAATGGCACAACCTTGGCTCACTGCAACCTCTACCTCCCAGGTTCAAATGATTCTCCTGCCTCAGCTTCCAGAATAGCTGGGATTATTAGCCACCACGCCGGGCTAAGTTTTTATATTTTTAGTAGAGACAAGGTTTCACCATGTTGGCCAGGCTAGTCTTGAACTCCTCACCTCAGGTGATCCATCTGCCTCAGTCTCCCAAAGTGCTGGGATTACAGGCATGAGCCACCATGCCTGGCCATCTCATGCAGCCTTACAGAGTCAAAGCAGACAAGGACTGGCATACTCCATGCAGAAAGAATGCTGTCTAGAAACAGAAAGGAGTGGTGTGACATGACCTTGGGAGCACTGGGTTCTATATTGGGTCATGGGGGCAGGAAGGCAGAAGGGAAAGCAATTTGGGGAACTGGTCAGAAATGACGCGGCAAGTGCTGGCTGGAGCCTGGCTATAAAGACTCATGGGTTCCTGGCCAAGGAGCCTGCAGTCAGTCCCATAACTGGATTCCAACTGACGGTTTGAATACAGGTTCAGTGCAATCTCTACTTCCAGAAGATCATTCTGGCAGTGAGGTGAGGGCAGATTGTAGGGCATCTGGCTGGAGGGAGGGAGACCTCTTGGGAGGCAGTGACAAGAATTCAGGCAAGCAGGTGATGGCCAGGACAAGGGCTGGCATGGGTGACCTAAGAGTTTGAGAGGAACTGAGGAAGAAGAGGAGCACAGCGTAATTGGCGAAAGAAAGGAACTGTGGGAAAGGGAGGAGTTAAAGGTGATGCTCAGGTTTCTAGATTAAGGAACAGGGTATACAGCTGTGCCCTACAGGGAAGTAAGAAATCCAGATTTGGGTGGAATCTAAGTTCAGTTTTAAGGACACAATTCGAGGTGCCCACAGGATGTTCAAGCAGGGAGGATGGTAGACACTTTCATTTGCTCATTCCCCTACGTGGACAAATGAAATAGACAGCTAGCCTCCCTGGCCTTGGGAGATTCTTTCTGGTGGTGATAGAGACATGAACAAATAACTTAGGTCATGGAAAATGGATAGATCATGAAATATTGTGGAGGAAGAAAACAAGATAGCATGCGAGAAGGGGACTGGAGGTCAGCCCGAGGGTGCTCTCTAGGTGGACTGCGGGTAAGAGGAAAGGGGGCATCTGGGGGGAAAAGTATTCTAGGGACTGGCAAGTGCAAAGACCTGAAGATGGCAGAGGGGCTGGTGGGACAGGTGACCAAGAGTAGGCCCGGCCTGTCCCTTGAGGGTATGGGGAGAGGGATGGGGCTGGAGAGGGAGGGGCTGGATCGCTGCAGCTTATAAGCCACAGTGGGGAGCAGGAGAGTTCCAGTGAGTGCAGTGGGAGCCACTGAAAGGGTTAAAGACCCCTGGGGCTGCTGGGTGGGAAGGGGCTCTGGGAGCTGCAGTGGTCGCAGGGAGACCAGTTGGCAAATGCGGGAGTCCAGGCAAAAGAGAATATTCCAGTCTGTACCTAAGACTTTTCACACACAAAACCCCCTGTGCCCTTCTCAGAGCCCCTGGGGTCCTCATGTGAAGAGTTCATTCATCTTCAACCCTCTTACTGTTTCCGCACACACCCTTTCCTCGGCCTCCTCAAACCCTCTGTCCAACCCGAGTGGGCCCCACAGGAGCAAGTGGGGACCAGAGCTCTGCTCAGGTGAGTGGTGGGGCCCGGCCTGTTCCCCAGAGCCCAGGCTTCTCTGGCTCAGAGCAAAGCCCCGGGGTGCTGGGATTCAGTCTCTGCTCCCTCTACCCTGGATATGAGCTTTCAAGAACAATTCCTTGGCCGGGCGCGGTGGCTCAAGCCTGTAATCCCAGCACTTTGGGAGGCCGAGGCAGGTGGATCACGAGGTCAAGAGATCGAGACCATCCTGGTCAACAAGGTGAAACCCCGTCTCTACTAAAAATACAAAAAAAATTAGCTGGGCATGGTGGTGCGTGCCTGTAATCCCAGCTACTCAGGAGGCTGAGGCAGGAGAATTGCCTGAACCCAGGAGGCGGAGGTTGCGGTGAGCCGAGATCGCGCCATTGCACTCCAGCCTGGGTAACAAGAGCGAAACTTCGTCTCAAAAAAAAAAAAGAACAATTCCTCATTGTGGCCTCTGCCCCTTGCATTGAGCGCCAACCCGCATCGCGGCTCAGCAAACACGGGCGCAGTGGACAGACAGAGGGGTGACCCGTCGCTGAGCTGAAGGCCACGGCGACACAAATAAACAGTATGGCTCCTGCTCTCCACGAACCTGGCCCTGCAGACGTGGGCAAATCACACCAAGAGACGGGAGCAACCGAAATATAGGGAGGAAAAAAAAAAGGTGTCCTGGACACCGGGCTAGATCTCTCCTGCACGCTCGTGGACTTCCCGGAGGGGGCGGCCTTTCCTCCGGGCATGGGAAGGATCGGCGGGTTTCAGCGGGCAACGGGGTGGCAGAGGCCCAAAGACGCTTGAGGAGGGACACTCAGGCCGTAAAGCTCCGGCTCCGGGTATCTGCAAAAATGACCGAATGCAGGAATGTCACCTAGAAACAGCCAGCTTTCAGACCTCTCTGGTCAAGGACGCACTCCTAAGAGCCAAAGGTAGAGTGACAGAAATTAAAAACAAGCAAACAAAAGCCGGGGTGAGGCCTCTAGGTGAGTCTCCGCTACCGGTGGATTCAGCCAGTGGGGCTGCGAGAGGATCCTTTAAGCGCGGTTCCCCACTCCCCGCAGCGACTCGGGCCCTGGCCCTGGGACTTCCCCAGCTGCTGCCGCACCTCACCCTCCGCCCCGCGCGCCCCCGGCGCCGCCGCCGCAACCTTTCCCCTACTTTCCAGGGCTTCAGGCCCCGCCCCTCACTCTGACCAAAACACGTGCTGCGTCCCGCCCTGACGGATCACGCCGCGGCCAGGCTCCGATCACGCGGCCCCCCGCGGCGCTCATTGGCCAGCCGCGCAAGAACCAGGTGCGGATTGGCTGAATGCAGCCGGCCCCGCCCCGACAGGGGCGCGGTGTATTTTGGTTCGCCTCCGTGCCCCGCCCCGCCGACCGCTCCCTCCGCTGCCGCCCCGCCCCTCCCGCGCCGCGAGGGCCGTGCCGGCGTAGAGCGGCGCGGGCGGGCGAGGCGTGTGCCGGACGCAGGAGCTCCGGGTCGTCGCCGCCGCTGCCGCCCGCCGCCCGCCGCCCGCCGCCCGCCACGCACGTGGGACCGCTACTGCGCTCCAGCTTACGCCCCGCGGCCGCTTTGTTGCTCCCGGCCGGCCGGCACGATGCACACGCCGGACTCCGCGGGCCCAGACGACGCGCGCGCAGTAAGTGGTGGTGTTGCCGCGGCGGGAATACTCCTCCGAGCGAGGAGCGAGGCGGGGGACGGGGTGCGGGGCCCGCGCGCCGGTGAAAGTGGGAGGTGGGGCGTGTAGGGCATCACTACGGCCGCGTTGGTGGGGGTCTGGGCGGGGTCCGGAGCCGGCGGGGCGGTGGCCGCACGGGGCGCACCCGAGCCGGCGGGGGCGAGGAGGGGGCGTGTGCCCCGCGCAGCTTTGTCTCGCGCTTCCTGGGCGGCTCCGCCCCGCTGGCCCCGCGGCTATTTCCAGCCATGACGTCACCCCGGTCCAGTGAGCTGGGCGGCCGTTGGGCGGGGGAGCGGCTGGCGGGAACGCGGCACGCGGCCGCGGGGGCGGGGCCGGAGCGGCTGGCGGGAGTGTGGCACGGCCCTGGGGGCGGGGTAAGGCCGGGAGGCGGGAGCGTGGCAAGGTACTGGGGGCGTGGCAACGCACGGAGGCGGGAACGTGGCACGCGGGCGTTGGGGTCCCCTGCTGCGCGTCGCGACCCGGGAGCATCGGGGAGGTGGCCGAGTAGACATGGGCCGAGCGCGGGCCTCGTGTTGTGCGGGTAGCTGTGTACCGAGTGAGCCCCTTCCCTCCAATGTGGTTAGCTGGCCACGAGGCCGGGTTCTGTGATTTCACAGGGAGTTTCGTGGCGCGGCCTGCGGGACAGAGACCTCGTCTTGTTTGATCTGGGTGAACCCAGCAGACGGAAAACTTTGGTGCTTTGGTGCCTGGCAATTTGAGAGAAAACGTGTGTCTTCGTACATTTAAAGTTTTCTTTTGATCGAGATCAGCTCATTCCAGTCTCTTTCCAGCCACTGAAAAAGAGACAGTGAGGGCCTGGCGGTGGCTCACGCCTGTAATCCCAGCACTTTGGGAGGCTGAGGTGGGCGGATAACTTGAGGTCGGGAGTTCGAGACCAGCTTGACCACCATGGCGGAAACCCCCTCTCTGCTAAAAATACAAAAATTAGCAAAGCGTGGTGGCGGCCACCTGTACACCCAGCTACTGGGGAGGCTGAGGCAGGAGAATCGCTTGAACACAGGAGGGGAAGGTTGCAGTGAGCCAAGACATTGTCATTGCACTCCAGCCAGGGCTACAAGAGCAGAACTC
>NW_016107316.1:1868149-1875899 GCF_001604975.1 Cebus imitator
AAAAAAAAAAAAAAAAAAGAGTCAGGATTTTTGATGGCAATGCTTGCCAGCTTAGTTCAGTCTTTGAAATGTTGGCTTAAGAGCTGAGTGGTCCTCCTTTAACATCTTTTACTACAACTGAGTGTGTGTTGCTATGGTGTGTTGCATGTGCATTACATGCCTAGTGCAGGCTTCTAGTATGCATAGCCACATGGCCATGACGGGTGACCTCTGTAGTTCCCCTGCACTGAGAATCTGTTGTGTTGTGTCGCCTCTAGGTTGGCATCATGGACATATGTGAGTCCATCCTGGAGAGGAAGAGGCATGACAGCGAACAGTCTACGTGCAGCATCTTGGAGCAGACGGACATGGAAGCTGTCGAGGCTCTTGTTTGTATGAGCTCCTGGGGTCAAAGATTCCAGAAAGGTGACCTGTTACGGATAAGACCCCTCACGCCTGTCTCTGACTCTGGGGATGTCACCTCCGCTGTGCATATGGATGCAGCTGCACCTGAGCTACCAAAAGACTTCCATTCTTTATCAACTCTGGTAAGAGGAGGTGGGAGAGGAGCATTTTTGTAAAATGACTAGAGTAGCTGAAGTCAATGTGTTGAAGAACTTGTGGGAAGATTCCCTGGGATGCTGGCAAATAAGTTGCATACCCTCTCTTTGTGGGTCTGAGGGAGTGGAAAATCTTCCTTCATTTCTGAAAAATGTGCCCTTTCTATGGATGGATCTTACCTTGCTAGCTATGGGGTTAATTTCCATGGAATGAAACCTACAGATTAATGTGAGAAAGTGAAATTTACTTCTCTGGGGGTATATTGGGGTGGAGCTTAGGTTCTCCTGGTGACCCAGCCTAGGGTCAGGATATGTGGGTGGCAGCTGGAGAAGCATGTGCTTTTACATCAGATTGCCTTCATTGGTGACACCTCTGCCTTCCAGTGGCAGCCGGCTCCTTAATGTGAGTTGGGTGCAGTAAATCACTCTTGTTTTTGGTTTTTGAACTTGCTAATATCTGTGAAAGCATTTGGAAAAATTTCATCTCAGCTTGGAGAAGTTGAGAACTGTAGGCTGCTAGCAGTGGAAATTGTGGTTGTCCTGGGCTGGAAGCTTATCTGAAAGGAGAGTGTAGAAAGCAGATTTGGAGAGGGATGGGAGGGCCTCGTGGGGCAGCGGGGGGTGTTGTGGAAGCGGCAGGCCTGCTGGCCAGGAGCTCCTCAGAGTTTCCTGGCATTGGGCGCTTGGGCAAGTCTGGAAGGGGTGAACACTGGGAAGAAGCTGAGAAAGTGAAGTGCCCCATGCAGCCTTGAAACCCACTGGGGCGTTGAAAACAGGCTTAGCTGAGTCTCTAGATTATTTTATGTAAAGGTATTGGGAGCATTGTGATCAATTAAACCCCTTGTAAAATTTAAAGCAGCCTTTTCACATGGTACTTTTTTTTTTTTTAAGTGCATAACTCCTCCTCAGAGCCCTGATTTCGTGGAGCCATCGACAAGGACACCTGTTTCTTCCCAAGTAACAGATTCCAAAGCATTCACAGCCATGGCCACCCTCCATTCCTCTGCTGTGGTGGCCAGAGCACTGAATGGGGGGGTGGAGAGGGGCCTGCCGGGTTTGGAGCCAGTACCCAGCTCTCCGTGCAGGGCCGTGGGGACCAGCGTGATCCGACACACTGGGGAGAGCCCTGCTCCTGCCTGCTTTCCCGCCACGCAGACTCCAGATGGCCAGCTTTCTGACAGCAGAGGAGAAGAGCAGCTTTTGGGACACTTTGAAACTTTGCAGGATACACACCTCACAGACTGTTTACTCAGCACTAACGCAGTGTCCTGTCAGCCTTGCTTGCACAAGCCCGGTGGCCTGATCCCCACTGACAGAGGCCAGCAGGCAGGGTGGCCTGGTGCAATGCAGACTTGCTCACCAAAGAATTACGAAAATGATCTGCCCAGGAAAACCACCCCTCTGATTTCTGTCCCTGCTCCCCCTGTCCTTTGCCAAATGATCCCTGTGACTGGACAGAGTGGCATGTTCTCAGCTTTTTTGAAGTCGCCTCCCCAGTTGTCTGTGGGGACTGTGAGACCCATCCTAGCCCAGGCTGCTCCAGCTCCGCAACCTGTATTCCTGGGACCTCCTGTGCCTCAGGGAGCTGTGATGCTGGTCCTGCCCCAGGGCGCCCTCCCTCCGCCTGCCCCCTGTGCGGCCAGCGTCCTGGCTTCAGGGAATACCAAGTTGTTGCCCCTCGCCCCTGCGCCAGTGTTCATCGCCTCTAGCCAAAACTGTGTCCCTCAGGTAGACTTTTCCCGAAGGAGGAACTACGTTTGCACCTTCCCAGGTTGCCAGAAGACCTACTTCAAAAGTTCCCACCTCAAGGCTCATCTTCGCACTCACACAGGTAAGCACCAGGGCAGGTAGGACATTGGGCACAGCAGACCGTGTGGTTAGGAAGCACACCTGGAGCTGCCTTTGGGTGGGAGGGTATCATGAGAACCCCTGGTGAAGGAGGAATTGTGGCTTTTTCTTTGGTTCTGAAAAGCCTGCACGATCCTGTAAGGGTGAGCACAGCCTTCAGGAGTTTGCAGACAGTGCCAGCTGCTCACCCTGGAGAGAAAATGTAGTCTAGTACTGTGATGGTGTCTTTCGGGAGCTTTTAGAGTGACTCACAGTGCCCCCTTCTGTTCACATTGCAGTGGATGTTTTATTTTTATTTATTTATTTATTTATTTTTAAGAGAACATGCATTTACATTCAGTAAATATATCTTATCAATGTGACTTATGTTCATTGTGGGAAGGTCTGGCCAAACTATATTAAAGTTAAAATTCTAAAATATTTTTTTAAAGAGTAGTTTTCTTACCTCTGAAAGTAGTTTTTAATTTAAAGTAAGTTGCACAAGACACTCTGCTGACCTAATGATCTGTTGTATAACCAGCTCTGTCCAATTGAATTTTCTGCGATGATGGAAATGTTTGCTGTCTGTCCTGTAGGGTAGCCACTGCCTGCTCACATTTGAAGTGTGGCTAGTGTGCCCGAGGAACTGAATTTTACAGTTTTTAATCCTTGAAGTTTAAATAGCTCCATGGGACCTGTGGTTTCCCTGCCACCCACCAGTGGTCTGGGTGTTGCTGGATAGAATGGCTCTAGTAGGTGAGGGCACCGTTTCTCAGGTGTTCTGTGAGTTTGTGTTCTGTTGCTCTGATCATGGTGGCCTCCACGTGGAGAATGAAGTGCCGTCTGGGGTTCAGACATTGTAAGAGGAACTCTACTGCTCCTCCATTCTACCGAGTGGCTGTTTCCTTCCATGATAAGGCCAAACTTGGCCATGAAGTACTTGCCTCTGCCCATGCAGAAACAGCCTCCCAACCTTCTCTTCCATATGTCCACCCTCCCCTTCAGCCCTCTGTCCATCTCTACTTACCGACAGCCTCCAAGGGCCTCCCCAGAATTAGTTACTAGCTTGTTTCCTTATCTTCCTTTCTTCTTTGGCCCTAGTCGTTTATTGTAGGTCTTGCCACATTCTCCCTTTGCTTTTTAGTTACTCATGTATTTATCTCACCTGGATATACTCCTGGTGCTTGATACAAGGGCATGACACTAGTTAGTAAATGAGGGTTGGTCGTTTGCACGGCAGATGGACATGGGGACTGCATCAGGGAACCGGTGCTTCTGGCGGAGTTGACCTGCTTGCCTCTCTTAATGGGCTTGTTGACTTGGTGAGCCCCACATTTCACCAGGGCTTTCCAGGGGAACTTCACATCACACCAGAGCACAGCTTCCAAGTTTGGGGAGGTGACTGAAGGAGGTTTTGCTGTTTATTCAGTTTTCCTTGGTAAAGTAACTGACAGAGTGACTTACAGTGATTAAAACAAGCCTCTGGGCTGGGCGCGGTGGCTCAAGCCTGTAATCCCAGCACTTTGGGAGGCCGAGGCGGGTGGATCACGAGGTCAAGAGATCGAGACCATCCTGGTCAAGATGGTGAAACCCCGTCTCTACTAAAAATACAAAACATTAGCTGGGCATGGTGGCACGTGCCTGTAATCCCAGCTACTCAGGAGGCTGAGGCAGGAGAATTGCCTGAACCCAGGAGGCGGAGGTTGCAGTGAGCCGAGATCGCGCCATTGCACTCCAGCCTGGGTAACAAGAGCGAAACTCCGTCTCAAAAAAAAAAAAAAAAAGCTTCTTCCATGTTTCCTAAAGTACTTCCAATTAAATAACTGGCCGGGCGCAGTGGCTCACACCTGTAACCCCAGCACTTTGGGAGGCTGAGGTGGGCAGATCACGAGGTCAGGAGTTTGAGACCAACTTGGCCAACATGGTGAAACCCCTATCACTACTAAAAATACAAAAATTAGCTGGGTATGGTGGTACGTGCCTGTAATCCTAGATACTCAGGAGGCTGAGGCAGGAGAATCACCTGAACCTGGGAGGTGGAGGCTGCAGTGAGCCAAGATCACACCACTGCACGCCAGCCTGGTGATGAGTGAGATTCTACCTAATAAATAAATAAGCTAAGACTTCTGAAGAATCCCCTTCTGTGCCATTTTGTAAACTTGGAGTTTTCATGAGAAGTAAAAACTGGGCAAGCTTCCCTTGGCTAAGACCACTTTTTATATATATTCCTACCAACCTGAAAAGCCTTCAAATTGGAGTAAGGTAGAGTGAATGGATGCTACATTTTTTTTTCTTTATTTTTCCATAAGTTATTGGGATACAGGTAGTAGTTGGTTACATGAATGAGTTCCTTAGTGGTGGTTTCTGAGATTTTGGTGCACGATGCTACATTTTTAATTAATTTTTATTTTTGGTAAAGACAGGCCTTACTTTGTTGGCCAGGCTGGTCTGGAACTCCTGGCCTCAACTGATCCTCCCTCCCAGCCTCCCAAAGTGCTGGGATTATAGACATGAGCCACTGTGCTTGTACTTGGCTTGATTTATTTTTAGTTTTAAATATATTTTGAAAGATTAGCATGAAATCATTGGGTGCCAACAACATACTGCATGTTAAGTGTGGCAGGAATAAATGCCTTCTGGAGGGTTTCTTGACCCAGTTCCATGTAGGGCTGATGGCCCCACAGGGCCGTGGGGTGTCCCTTATGCTGTGCTGAGGCGCAGGATCTGAGAAATAAAGAGACGGGACACAGAAGTACAAGGAAAACACAGCTGGGCTTAGGAGGCCACGCCACTTATAAGCGGAGTTAGGCGAGGCCCCGAATGTCCAGAAGCATGAGTATTTATTGTGTATAGGTTAGGGGGCAGGGCAGTGAGTGAAATCATCTTTAAGGATAGTGATTGGGTTGTCAGCAATAAAACATGGAGTCCACCCCCATTATGTCACCTAGGTCAGGAGGTGGACAATGCGCAGCAAGGGGCCCGTTCCCATGAAGGCAAGGGCCATGTGCAGTAAGGGGTCCACCCCCATTAGGTCACTGAGGCTTGAAGGTGGGCCATGCGCAGTGAAGAGGGTGCAGTGTGCAATACTTTTATCTATGGGCAAGCTACTTTTAAGAAGATTTATAGGAGGATATTTTAAGTCACATAGCAGTGACAGAGCTGTTAAGGCTACCGCCACCTTCTGGCAGCTTCCAATGAGTTTTATGGGAAGATGCTTTTTGAGCAGCATAGTAGCAAGAGCTGATAAAGTTTGCAGTTACCAAGGTGGATTGCTGTTCTGAGAGCAGCCTTCCACGAGACTGGAGCAAGCTCCTACAACTCCTTTAGGAGGAGTGGCTTTTGCCCCAAGCCTGCCGTACAGCGGGTATCTTTACAATACTGCATGTTGCCACCTGGGCTCTGGATTCTTGTCCTGGTATAACTTTTTCCCTTAAATTATGCTCTGCACTGTGTCTGCTCTAGACATTCCTCCGATTATAAGCTACTTATTCCTCAATTCATGCTCTGTACTGTGTCCACTTTAGGCATTCCTCCGATTATGAACTAAAATATAATTTTATATATATGTAGGGAAATATTCTTTAGGCACTCATACTATCAACTATTATATGATTATATGTAGAGGATTATATAAACGAATTCTTTAAGCCCTAATTCTATAAACTAATATATGATTATATAAAGGATTATATAAAAGGAAATTGCTGAGTAGTAACACTATAAAGTGAGATATTCTTTAAGCCCTAACTGTGCCAGGGTTTTGCTTAGCTTTTAGTCCTCGGTGCCTGTATGGGGGGTTTCCCACAGTTCCAGAATAAGAAGACATTGCTTTCTTGTGAGCTTGATGAACATGATTTTAAATTGACATGAATTAACCCCTTGAATAAGGTGCTCAGCATCTCCTTTCTCTTCGGCATGTGTTTTCTCACACTTAGGGGAGAAGCCTTTCAGCTGCAGCTGGGACGGCTGTGATAAGAAGTTTGCTCGTTCGGATGAGCTGTCTCGCCACCGCAGAACTCACACAGGGGAGAAGAAATTTGTGTGCCCTGTGTGTGACCGGCGTTTCATGCGCAGTGACCACCTGACGAAGCATGCCCGCCGCCACATGACGACCAAGAAGATCCCAGGCTGGCAGGCAGAGGTTGGCAAGCTGAACAGAATCGCCTGTGCAGAGAGCCCGGGGAACCTGCTTGTGACCACGCCAGCCTCCACCTGAAAGGTCCACTAGGATGTTACGGGGTTTTTAAAAGCCTATTTTCAGGAATGGAACTGACGGATTGCTTTCCCATTGCCTCACCCCAAAAAAAAAAATAGTTTTGGGGGCTCAGGAAGATCGGGGAGCTGATTTTGATGAAGGTGTGTTAACTTTTCCACTTGGGACCCTGTTCAATATGTTTTGTAGTTTCAGAAGTGTTTTTTTTTGTTTTGTTTTGTTTTGTTTTTAAAGAAATGGTAGAAAATTTGATAACCAACATCACCAGCATTCAGACAAATATTTCGGCAATAAAGTTTACAAAATCTGGATTTTTACAACTTTCTATTGATGTTTTGTAGCAATAAGACAGGGTACTAATTTTTATACTGTTTTTATAAAAATATTTATATTGTTGGTGCTCAAATCACCAGTTTCTAGATAGATCATTTTGCAGCCTTCTTTTCAGTATTTAATAACAGTTTTTTATGATGACCCGTTTTAGTAAATTTGACATGTTACTCCACCAAAAAAAAATCACAGATTATCTGGCCTTTTAGATTTTTTGGAATCGGAACTGGTTGAATAAGGCCTTCTTAAAAGGGAAAAATAAATTTTGCAATCAGCTTTTTCATAATATTTTCAAGGAAATTCTAGGCAGCCATTCCTGTCACCCAAGAACTACAAGTGTGGTTGACTAGAACTAGTGAGCTGTGTCCATGGTGCATCTTGTGAAGGATGTACCCCAGAAAGTAACATGAGCCACTGGGCACATCCCAGGGAGCAGGCGCTGCTGTAGGCTGTAGTCTGTGTGTAATCGTCTTGGCCATGGCTCTGCCGAAAGCAAACCATTGAGTTTCTCGTTTGTACCTAAAACACCATAAAAGATAAACACTCAAATCCAGCCGATTTGTTGATCGTCAGTTGACTTGTTTTGCTGTGGCCTTGTCCCTACTATATTGTGGGTAGAGTAACTTCTCAGTGAAAAAGGAAGTGTCCGTATTAGTTGGATGAACTTTCCACTAGAGAACAGCTTAGCCGAGGGTGAGATGCATGTGCAGGCAGGCAGTGCCAAGGTTCTGCTTCTGTTATTTACCAAATACTAGAAACTCGAGGAAATGCAAGTTACGCTAAATGGCAGTAATACTACCCAACTGCCCTTTTGTTCTTTTTTTTTTTTTTTTTTTTTTTT
>NW_016107316.1:1876179-1899849 GCF_001604975.1 Cebus imitator
CTGGTGTGCAGTGGCACAATCTCGGCTCACTGTAACCTCCACCTCCCGGGTTCAAGCAATTCTTCTGCCTCAGCCTCCTGAGTAGCTGGGACCACAGGCGCACGCCACTATGCCCAGCTAATTTTTGTATTTTTTAGTGGATACGGGGTTTCACCATGGTCTCAATCTCTTGACCTCATGATCCTCCCGCCTTGGCCTCCCAAAGTGCTGGGATTACAAGCGTGAGCCACCATGCCTGGCCCTTTTGTTTGAAGGAAATTGTTTTGATCAAACAAAATTACTTGGAATGGTATGTTTTACAGTCTACCTAGAAAATAGATGATGGATGACACTTTTAAACGGTATGAGTGCATATGCTAGATAAACAAGAGAATGTGGCTGCCTGTGTACCAGAAGCCACTGACACTGGTTCTTGCTAAACAGTGGAAGTTCAAGCAATGGAGTAAGTGTAGGAGCATACAGAATGCTGTACTAATTTGGTAGCCTGGGAATATTTTTTGATTGTGCAGTATGTATTTAGATTTTGTCTCTGCTGGTTAATTATTGGCAGTCATCTTTATTAAAATGATGGTAAGGTGAAATATTGAATAAAATGAAGTTTTGTGTTTTGTTCTTTGTAGCCTGATAAAATCCCCACCTGGTCATTCACTGTGTGTTACTTGGTACCCATTAACTTGCCCCTTAGTATCAGCTGTTATTTGACACAAATGTGTATGTTTTCAGGAGGTTTCCACGTGTTTGGACACTCCCGCAGGTGAGTCCTGTCGTCATGAGGCAGTGCAGCTGCGGGAGAGCCACAGCGTGCATAGTTCCTGTTTCCTCATCACCCAGTCCTTCCTCCCACTCATCCAAATCGGCATCAGCATTTCCCACTACGCTACAAATGGCATCAAATTTGGATATTTTTCTTCATTATGACATGCAGAGTAATATTAGTCCTGCTAGTATTCTGGTGGATAAGGTCTTTGAGTATTTGGTTGCTTATCACAGAACATTCTCCAAGTAGTGCTAGTTCTAAAAAAGAGATACATGTTGAAAATGGTTTAAATTTACACTTCCATGTCCTGATTACATTTGGAAATGCTTTCTTTAAACCATCTTCCTTCCCCCTCCATTTGTCTGTTGAAAGGTTTTAAGTTGGAAAGAGTTCCTGTCTGAAAACTGTTCTGAGCAGCAGAACAGTTACCCTTGTGTGTGGATTCTTCACGGAGCCCCTCAGCGGCGGCTCTGGGCGCTGGAGGCCACTGGAGAGGCAGGCTCCCCTAGTGCACTTTATTGCCTGAGCAGTTTTGCTTGATCTTTTGTGACTTTGAGCCTTTTAAGTAGTTTGAATTGTAAGACTTAAAATGTTTCATAATTATGTTTTATGTAACAGACTTTGACTTATTATTTAAATGAGTATGTGTAATGTAACTTTTCTTTGAATCATATAAAACTTGATTTTAAACTGGATGTGTGTCCTGTGTCATAACTGTAACTAGCGACTATTTGGGAGAGTCTATAAAATTGATTGTGTATTGGCCCAGACTAATCTCTCCTCCTTGTTTTCTGGGGTTTTATTCTGTTTCTTTGGGTTCCTTGGAGGGTTCTTTCTGAAAGAAATGGGTGAAGAGAGCCAGGTGTGGTGGCTCACACCTGTAATCCCAGCACTTCGGCGAGCTGAGGCAGGAGGATCCCTTGAGCCCAGGAATTGGAGGAGGCTGTGAGCTATGATCACACCACTGCAGCCTAGCCTGGGCGACAGAGCAAAACACTGTCTCAAAAAGCCAACTTGTGAAGTGGCCGCTCTGGCAGACCCAGTTGTGTGCCGGGTAACCCTGTGGCCCTCGGTGCTCACGCCCTTCCTGTGCCGGGGGTGGCTGCAAAGAGGTAGAATTCGAAGTAGTTTTCCAGCCAGTCTGGAAGAAGTGCTTGGAAGTCTCTTGCATACTTCCTCCCCAGCCCAGGGTTACAAAGCACATCCTGGAGCGCAGGCTCCACTCTGGCTCTGCACATTGTCTCCAACCCTCTAAGGGGGCCTTGCATCCACACCACTGAAGGAGCTCCCAGGGTGTGCTCAGGGCTTTCGTGGGCTCAATTCTCAGGCCTGTCAGTGGCATCGGCTGGAGCTGGTGGTGCCCTTAAGGCCACATGCCCCTGCCCTCCCTCCACCTCGGGGTTTGTGCTCGGCCGGCCCTCATCTGCCTGCCTTAAGTTCTTATGCTGCAGTCCCTTGGTGATGTTTCCCAGCCTCACCACTGAGATTAAAACAGCATCTCTACCAGAAACACCCCTGAGGGGCTCTCCTTTGCACTTCTCTCCTGAGTTGGCATCCCTATATCCACCTGTCTACTTGGCATTGGTCAGTTAGCATTGCACACTTAAATGACCAAGTGCCTCATCTTCTCCTCACTTGACCCTACAATTCTCACAACTGACCCTCTTGTCTTTTGTTTGCTTGCTTTTGAGATGGAGTCTCGCTCTGTTGCCCAGGCTGGAGTGCGCAGTGGTGCGATCTCAGCTCACTGCAATCTCTGCCTCCCGGGTTCAAGTGATTCTCCTGCCTCAGCCTCCTGAGTAGCTGGGATTACACGCCTGGCTAATTTTTGTATTTTTAGTAGAGACAGGGTTTCACCATGTTGGTCAGGCTGGTCTTGAACGTTCACCTGACCTTGTAATCTGCCTGTCTTGGCCTCCCAAAGTGCTTGGATTACAGGCGTGAGCCATCGTGCCTGGCCAGACCCCATTGTCTTTAAAAAGAAGAGTGCATACATCCTTGCAAGACTTGAACTCTTCTCTCACCCCACATCCCATCACAGTCCTTGACTCCTTTTAAAACATCCAGCATCACGGAGGAGGAACCCGTGTCCAGGAACAGAGCCCTTTCCTCCTCTTCAGCATGCATGGAGACCAGAAATAGATGTGTATGCCCAAGAAAAGCAGGATTTCATTCCGCACTTCTCCCAGACGGTTCGGGTGCTAACTGGGGATGAGGAGGGGCACCCAGAGACAGGAGATACTATTGCCCGGCTCCAGGAGGTCCTCCAGTGCCATTGGAGGCAAGTGTCACCAGGGCTGGACAGTGCTCGCAGCATTCTGGGAGCTGGTGGTGCCAAGGAAACAGGATACCCATAGTCTCCAGTGAGCCCGACTGTGGGCTGCTGTGTGGGAGTGCTGCAAGCTCTCTTCCTGGTGGCAGATGACATAATGGACTCAGCCCTCACTCGCCAGGGGCAGATCTGCTGACTCCTCAGCAGAAGTTAGTTTAGATGCTATCAGTGATGCTATGCATGTACCTTCTGGAAGCATACATCTACTGCCTATTGCCAGGAGCAGCCCTATTACCTGAGCCTGATGGAGCGCTTCTGCAGAGTTCCTATCAGACTGAGATTGGGCAGAACCTGGACCTCATACAGCCCCCCAGGGCGATGTGGATCTTGGTGGATTCACTGAAAAGATGTACAAATCTGGCCGGGCGCGGTGGCTCACGCCTGTAATCCCAGCCCTTTGGGAGGGCAAGACTGGTGGATCATGAGGTCAGGAGATCGAGACCATCCTGGCTAACATGGTGAAACCCCATCTACACTAAAAACACAAAAAATTAGCCAGGCGTGGTGGCATGCTCCTGTAGTCCCAGCTACTCGGGAGGCTGAGACTGGAGAATCACTTGAATCTGGGAGGCGGAGGCTGCAGTGAGCTGAGATCATGACACTGCATTCCAGCCTCAACAGAGTGAGATTATCTCAGAAAAAAAAGAGGTACAAACCTACTGTCAAATACAAGACCACTTTCTACTCCTGCCATGCTGGAGCTGCAGCCAGGAAGATCCTGCTGGAGACGAGAGTCCTTTCAGATTGAGGATGATCATCTCGACCTCTCTGGGGATCCCAGTGTGACCAGCAAAGTTGGCACTGACATCCAGGGCCACAAATGCAGCTGGCTGGTGGTTCAGCATCTGCAGGACCACTTGGAACGGTAAGCAGATCCTACAGGAAAACTGCAGGCAGAAGGAGGCTGGGCAGGTGGCCCGGGTGAAGGCACTACGCGAGGAGCTGTTTCTGCCGGCTGTGTTCTTGCAATATGAGGAAGACGGCCACGGCCACATTGTGGATCTCATGGTACAGTACGCGGCGCCCCTGCCCCCAGCCATCTTTCTGGGGCTGGCAAGCAAAATCTATAAGCGGAAAAAGTGACTAGAGACTGCAAGGGCAGGGAGAGGAGGCTTACCATAAATAATTGTGTTACCTCCGATTCACCATCGTGTGTCTACTGGATTAAGCCCACCCCTCCCCGCTTCTGCTCGGACCCCCTTCAGTCTGCACTCACCAGCCACTGACGCTATGGAGAAATGTCAGGTGATTTCGCTCTGCCTGAAACCCCTAGTGGCTTTCCGTCTCTTGCCAAGAAAAGCCAAAGTCACAAGGCCCCCTTGGCCTCGCCTGACCGCACCTCCTGCTGCAGCTGTACTCGCCTCACTGCCCAGGGTCGGCGAGGGGTCCCCCTTGGAGAACCAACAGCACATGGTCGCTCTTCCCACTGGACCCACTCGCTCTTTTGTCAGATGATGATGATGGCAGTGTGTCTCGGATCAGGTTCCCTGGAAAGAGATCCTTGAGACAGATTTGCCCACAGGACACTTACTGGGTGAGACTTCCAGGACCAGTACCTGTAAGGAAGCAAGAGACGAGGACTGCACCCAAGAGAAAGTGAACTGCAAAACCAGTGCCACGGAAGCGGCCCCACGGGAGCTCTGGCACCAGGAGGCCCTGCAAAGGGGCCCCAGACAAGGGCAAGGAGCGCTGCCTTTGTCATCAGATGAGGGCTGCCCCAGGGGAGGCCTCACCTTGGGCAAGGTAGCTCCCTTCAGGCAGAATGCAATTCCTGAAAGGCCTGCAAGGGGCCCCAGCCAACTCTGTCGGCTGTGACCCCAGCACCCACCTCCAGGTGCTGTGTGTCACCCACTAGGAGCAACGCACCCCAAGCCTCCAGGCCCCACCCGACCACACTTCTGCTTCTCAGCCCACACTCTGTTCTCCTTTTTAGCGCTTTCTCAAATTTACCCTAAATCTTTGAATTGGCTGCGAGATCCTGGAAAGACTACTGGACTTGGAACCAAAAAATAGGTAACTGAATCCAGGCTCCACTACTTACTTCTTTGTGCACTTGGGCTAATAATGCTTGCCCCACAGTGGGGTGAGAGGAAGAGGGTGTGTGGAAGAGTTTACTGTAATCCACCAAGTATGTTCAGTAAATGCTCCAGGGTATCGTTACCATGAGGACAAGAGCTCTCCCCACTGCTGCATCCCTGGGCCTTCACACTGCCTGGCCTGGGGCGGGCGCTGAACATGTGTCAGAATGGATGCCATTCTTTGCACTGGAATCCAAGCCCCTGCCCAGGAATGTCGTGGCAGGGATGAGCAGAGCTGTTGGTTTCTGGTCCTGGGCTCCTGGGTCAACAGCCTGTGGGGAGCGGTGGGGGCTGGGGCTTCCCAGGTGCTGGGGCCAAGTGGTCCTGTGTCCACCACATGGGAGGGCTCCAGCTGTGTGTGCCTCTCTGAGAAAGGGCCTACTGCCTTCTAGAGTCACCCATCCGGGAGGTGACCGTGGAGAAGTTTGCAGAGATCTTATCACCCACATGGTATGTGTATGCGTATATGCGTGCGCAGGCGAAGAAATGGCAGGGGCCGGTAAATACTAATGGCCTTTGCATTCATCATTTCACCTGGAAAAGTCCCTCCAATTCCAACCCCTTTTGTCTTGGGGTGGCAGCCACAAGCCTATGACCCTCAGCTTTGTGACTGTGTAGCTGCTGTTCTCTGGGTGTTGTCACCAAGGTTCGTAATGTCTTTCTGGCCATGACATCAGTATTCTTTTACTTTCAACCTACCTCTTTGTTTCAGGATTTTTAAAATGAGGAACTTGAGACATTTTCCTAACAGTTGGGCCACATCCTGGGAGTGAGCTTGGCCCAATCCAGAGGTGTGCGACACACACACTCAGTCACCTCCCAGTTAGGGAAGTTCACTCTCAAAGTCCTCTTGCCTTTCCTCGTAAGAAGCCTAGCACGTTCCAGAGAGGACAGATTGGACATGAAAAATGAGAGAGAAGACACAAGAGAGTATAAGCCAAGTGCCGGGGGAAGACGCACATATATAAGCAGGTAGCAATGGGATGGAGCACTGGAAGCCAAGTGCAGATGGCACCGCCTCAGCTCTCACTGCTGAGCTCTCATGTGGCGAACTCTGGGAAGATTTCCCTGGCTCCCTCCTCTAGAATCCTATGAAATGAGAGATTTTGACCACTAGTAAAACCATGACAGATTTTACTGAACTTCATTTATTGCAAATCTAGTTTACCTGCTAAAATATAAGCTGTTCTATTACAGTAATTATATCACATCCACTCATCCGCCCACCCATCTACCCATCCACCCACTCATCCATCCAACCAGCTATCATCCATCCACCCATTCTTCTATCCATCCAACCACCCACCTACCCATCTACCCACCCACCCATCCAGGCAATCACCCATCATCTATCCACCCATTCTTCTATCCATCCAACCACTCATCCACCCATCCATCCATCCATCCATCTGTCCATTCATCCATCCATCCATCCATCCACCCACCCATTCTTCTATCCATCCAACCACCCACCTACCCATCTACCCACCCACCCATCCATCCAACCACCCATCTATCCACCCATTCTTCTATCCATCCAACCACTCATCCACCCATCCATCCATCTATCCATTCATCCAGCCACCCAACCAGCCACCCATCCATCCACCACTGATTCATCTACCCACCTATCCACCCATCCTTCTACCCACCAATTGATCTATCTATTCATCTATCCATCCAACCACCCACCCATCCATCCAACCACCCATCATCCATCCACCATTCTTCTATCCATCCAACCACTCATCCACCCATCCACCCACCCATCCATCCATCCACCCACCCATCCATTCAACTACCCATCCATCTATCCATTCATCTATCTGTCCAACCACTCATCCACCTATCCATCTACCCACCCATCCACCCACCTATCCATCCATCCACCCACCCATCCATCCATCCACCCACCCATCCATCCATCCACCCACCCATCCATCCATCCACCCACCCATCCATCCACCTACCCATTCATCTACCCACCTATCCATCCACCCACCCATCCTACCCACCAATTCATCTATCCATTCATCTACCCATCCAACCACTCACCCACCCATCCACCCATGCATCCATCCAACCACCCATCATCTGTCCACCCATTTTTCTATCCTTCCAACCACTCACCTACCCATCCACACACCCATCTACCCGCCCAACTACCTAACCATCCATTCATCTATTCATCCAACCACTCACCCACCTATTCACCCACTCATCCATCCACTCACCCATCCATCTACCCACTCATCCATCCATCCATCCACCCACCCATCCATCCATCTATCCATCCATCCAACAAGCATTTAATGAATACTGCTGTGTTGGGTCAGAAACTCAAAGATCAATTATCACAGTTCCTGCCCCCAAAGAGCTCATACTTGAGTGGGTAAGACATGATGAACAGCCTGGGCATGGTGGCTCATGCCTGTAATCTCAGCACTTTGGGAGGCCGAGGTGGGCAGATCACAAGGTCAGGAGTTTGAGTCCAACCTGACCAACATGATGAAACCCCGTCTCTACTGAAAATACAAAAATTAGCTGGGTATGATGGTGTGTACCTGTAATCCCAGCTACTCAGAAGGCTGAGGCAGGAGAATCACTTGAACTCAGGAGGCAGAGGTTGCAGTGAGCCAAGATTGCGCCACTGCACTCCAGCCTGGACGACAGAGCAAGACTCTGTCTCAAAAAAATAAAAAAAGACATGATGAACATTTAGAGCAACAAGCAGGATAACAGAGATGGGACAGAGGGCTGGGGCACCCTGTGCTGTCAAGGTGTCAGAATCACCTTGATTCTGTCTGTGACACCAGGCTTGTGGGGGCAGGTCCTGGATTCATGCTCACCTCGCTCTGCGTGTGGGAACTAAAAGAGCTGTGACACAAGGAGCCTGGGCAGTTTTTTTGTGGGACACCCCTACCACAGCTCCACAGAGGCAGTGGCATGTGCCCCAAAGGCCCTGGGGCCCTGGGTTGGGCAGCTGCACTTCCAGAGCCCAGAGGCACGTGCGAGGCCCCGGGGTGCTGAAGCTCCCCCCTCAGGTGACCGTGACTCCATAGAGACACCTCTGAGGAAACCTCAGAAACACTTATGCAGGGAACACAAAAGTCCCTGGAGCTCCGGCAGTGTATGGGGCAGGGGAGACCCTAAGGAAGAGTGCATCTCTTGGTATACCTGGCCCCGAACCCCAGCTGAGCCCCATGGTTTGCTGGGCCAGGCCCTATTGCCAGCTTCATATGAGACTGCATTCCCTACAGGCGCAGTCCAGTGCACCTGCTACTCCAAGAGGCCGCCAGGGCCCCCCGCTCACGATTCTCCTTCTGCAAGACAGAAGGAGTCCCCACCGCCATCACATGAACTTTGTAGTGCACAGAGGACTCGGTAGGTCATTTGTCATCTAGGGAGGTGGGAGGAACAGGTGTGTGCTGCGCCTTGAGCAGAGCAGGAAGCTAAGATCCCAGAGGGCACATGGTTGGTAGTGGCGTGAAGTCAAGCCTGGTGTCTGGGTCTCCTCCCTCGAACCCTGGGCTCTTGCCCGGCTCTCCACAGCCCACCTGAGCTCTCGCTGCAGAGGGAAGCCTGGCTACTTCCACCCTCCATGTCCTCCAGGCAGGGGAGAACAACCTGGGCCTTGGGTCTGACCGCTGACTCGTCTGCACAAATCGGACGAGCACAGATTCCCGGAGGCACCGTCCGTGCTTCCTCCATACCTCGCTCATTCCTTAGCCATCTTGACTTTGTATGCCTCAGAGCCTGGCATGCAGTACCCTCTTCAAGTAGTTGCTGCCTAAATCTTTAAAAAGATGTTTCTGGAACCTGTGCGAATAAGGTCATAGTATTTTTATGTTTCACTCAAATCCTCTCCTGCCAGATTAGTAGGAAATTCAGTCTCTCCCACTGCAGTTTCTCCCGTTTCCCACAAATTATTTTAAGCCTCCAGGGTTTACTTAGCCAAAGATGGGACTTTTTCTTTTTTTGAGATAGGGTCTTGCTCTGTTGGCCAGGCTGGAGTGCAGTGGCACAAGCACAGCTCACTCCAACCTCCAGCTCCCAGGCTCAAGAGATCCTCCCACCTGTGACACAAGTCCCAGCCTCCTGAGTAGCTGGGACTACAGGTGTGTGCCACCACGTCCGGCTAATTTTTGTATTTTTTGTAGAAACTGGGTTTCACCATGCTGCCCAGGATGGTCTCAAACTCCTGGGTTCAAGCGATCCTCCTGCCCCAGCCTCCAAAGTGCTTGGATTAAAGGTGGGAGCCACTGCACCTGGCCTCCAAGTTGGGACCTTCTAAATTCTACTCTCTAGGAACAGAACTGTGACGTCCAAGCTGCTGCTGAGTTCCTGCTGCCACATCGTGTCACTGTTAACTGGCTGCAGGCCCATGGCCTTGGTGGAGGCCAAGATCACAAAATAATATACTTGTCCCCTCAGCACCACAGGTAGCCACAACGCTCCTTTCTCAGGGGTGCAGGTTTCAGGGCCCGCCCTTTGTCTCCCATGCGGCCACATCCCAAGGCCCCCAGCCACACAAAGGTGCTGGTCAGATGTCACCTCTTGTGGACTTAAATTGCCACCTTTCTTTCCCACAGATCCATACCCCCAAAAAGGAGTGGTCTGGGTCTCCTTCCTTCTTTTCCTTCCTAACTATTGAAACTAAAGGCACAAAAAACAAAAAAAGAAAAAAACAAAGAAAGAAACTAAAGGCTGCCATATCCCCAGTCAACACAGCCCCTGCCCACCTCTGAAGGTCTGATTTGTCCCTAGGGGGTCCAGACCCTCACCACACAACAGGTCTGATTACAGAGCCACCTCCTAGAGGGAGCTAGCCGCCACAGCCGCAAATGTGATTTATCCTCCTCATGGCAACTGGGAATACTTTTCTCCTGCCTCATTATTGCCAGAAAGGAAACAGAAAAAAAAAGCCACGGATTCTCTCTTCCGTGGGGCACTTGGCTACACTTCTTCAACAGCCTTAAGCTCTCCCAAATGCTCACACGTGCACATGTGTGCCCCACCCCTGGGAACAGAGAGTGCTCTCACTGGTCTACCAATCAACGTCAGCAGCAGGTGTGCTGGCACCATGTGTGAGCAGGTGCAGCATTCCATGAGGACAAGCGGCCCTAGGTCTTTGGAACAGCAAAGGAAAGTGTCTTAGAAACAGCCATCTCAGGGAGGTGCGGGGAGCCTGAGCCAACAGCAGCCGGGGAAGGAGGCCCCTGCCTGCGTGGGGCCAGGAGCCCACGAGCCTGTGAGGAGAGGCTTGGGAATGCACGTGTCAGGAGGAGGGCAACAGCGGGACTCTGCTTCTTCCTCAAGAAAACACACCCAGCATTTCTCAGACGTGAGGGTGGACAGTGTTTTCTCAGTTCCTGGGGCTTTGTAGCAGCTCCAAGGAACTCTCATGATACAGAAACCGGGAGACACACAGCCAGACACGGTGGCTCATGCCTGTAATCCCAGTACTTTGGGAGGCCAAGGCAGGTGGATCACAAGGTTAGGAGTTTGAGACCAGCCTGGCCAACATAGTGAAACCCTGTCTCTACTAAAAGTACAAAAAAAAATTAGCTGAGCGTTGTGGTGCATGCTTGCAGTCCCGGCTACTCGAGAGGTTGAGGCAGGATAATTGCTTGAAGACAAGAGGCACAGGTTGCAGTGAGGCGAGATAGTACCATGGCACTCCAGCGTGGGCGACAGAACAAGACTCCGTCTCAAAAGAAAAAAAAAATAAAATAAAATAAACCAGGAGATACTTTTGTGGTCACTTAAGACTCCCAGGCAGTAACAGGCGTCATTTTTGCCTTTGAGGTGTTTTTCTTTCTGCCTCAATTCCAGCCACAGTCCTACCCTGGCAGTAAGCAAATCCCCCATGCAGTTCTGAGCAGGAGAGGGAGCAAATGCCCCATGCAGTGCTGAGCAGGATGCTGAGGCTCAGATGCAACTTGAGGCAGCCAGGAAGATGCCTGAGGTGGTGCCTGGCACACGGGAGGCACCAGGACAGGCTCGGGCTGGGCCACAGGCTGCAGCGACGACCACCCTCCACTTCCAGGCACAGCCCCTCCGTCTCACGGGACAGAGACAGGGCTGGCTCAAGTGGCTGGCACACATCATTTTATTTGCTCTTTTTTTAAATGTTTATTTCACCTGCAGCTGCAATACACACACCGCTTTATCTGGCTAGCTGCTGTTCAGAAGACACTTTTCCTGAATTCAGGAAAAACTTTTTAAAAGACCTGAGAACAATTCCTGTGACTTCTTAGCGCTGATAAAGTGCATTTACTTTGACATCGACGTAGCTTGTGGCGATTTTTGAATTATTTTTTCCTCTAACACTTTGATCTCATTGAGGGTATTACGCGTTTTCCACCAGAAAATGCCGAGGTATCATCTTTTTCTTGGAAACCGATTGAAATCATTCCTTTTTAACCAAATGAATAAAATCATAAACATTTACATGATTAAATTCAAAGCCTGATCCATTTGGTGGTACGAAATAAAACGTTAACTTATTTTAAAAGACGTATTTGCATTATTATTAAAATATAGTAATGACTTCCATCTTTATATCAAAAGAAACAGTTGGGTTTGGATGAGCAGTGGCGCCCGGCTCTCGGGGGGGGGTCTGAGCCATGCCCTTGAGGGGGCAAGCTCCAAGCTCCAACTTTGAAGTTGGAGTTTCCTAGCTGTGAACAGCTGGACAAAGGCACTCTCAATTAAAAGGTCAAGGAAATGCCCGTTTGCTGATGGCCACAGCAGGCCTGTGGGTCTGGGGACAGTACCAAGGAGCTGGCTGTTGGTTCCCGAGACGCTCCTGCTCTGCCGTGTTCGCAGGACTTGAGGGCTGGAGCTCTTCTCAGGAAACCAAGGATGCCCGGGGGGGAGGGGGGCCACCGTGCTGGCTGGTCAAGCCAGATAACCTGGCTTGTACTGGCTTCAGTAGAAGCTGCCGCTGTTCCCTCCTTCCCCCTCTGTCCCGATGCCCTCAGGCTGCTGGGGAGGAGCCTGCGCCTGCCTCCCGCCTCCCTGGACTGCTATTCTCCCCGCAGTTCTCCCTCGGAGTTGTCCCTGCACCTGGGCCCACACGGGCGTCCCCTCCAGCTGGAGCTCCGCCCATGTTCCAAGGGCGTCCTGGGCAGGTCAGTTTTCCCATTTGCAACTAGGAACATTCCAAGGCTCTTTCTGCTTCATTGCTGTGGTTTCCCACCTTCCACCCAGGCGGGAAGAGAATTTAAAAGCCCCAAAGGCACTGGCCAGGCTGCCTGTGAAAGGGAGAACTGGAAAGCCAGTGGCAGGCAGACCCTCCCCCCTCCACCCCGTGGGACCCGAGCGCTGGCTCCCCACAGGGAAGGCAATGCTGTACCTAAGGCGGGGGAACTGCCGTGGCCGCCTGGACTGGTGCAGTTCCAGGTTGTCAGAGCTGGGGATGGCCTCCCAGAGCTGCCAGAGCTGATTTTCCAGAGAGGGAAACTGAGGCCCAGAGAGGCAGTGATGAACCCTACTTCCCACTGCAAGTCCGTCAAGGGCTAGGATCAGAGTTGGGGTCCTCGCTCCTCAAAGTGTGGCAGGGGGTGGGGGGGCTTCGGAGCTTGGGCCTGGGCTGGGAGCTGGTTAGACACACAGAACCTCAGGCGCTGCCTGGCCCAGCGGCACCCCCAGGCTGCTCCTTGGGGAGTTAAGAGGCACTAAGCTGACTTGGCCTCACCTGGAGAGATGGGCCTGAGGCTTGAGGGAGCAGCACAGGTGCACCTTCCACAGCAGAACCTTCCAGAAATGCTGTGGCACGGATGCCAAGAGGGGCTCGCTTGTCTCATTCAGGCCTTGTGAGCCCTCCCCACTGTGGAGAGCGGGCAACCAAGAGGGGCACACACTTCAGGCTCCAGAAGAACCTGGCAGGCTCCCTGCGGTGGGGAGGAGGCGCCGGCGGCCTGGCCCACGCACCTGTGGGTCAGCACCGCCTGCCTCCTGACCCGGTCGCACAGCTGATCGCCGCCCCCCCAGCAACCTTGACTGCCAGCAGCTGGCCCAGGGCAGCACTGTCTGAAAGTGAATTTGAAAGGTCAGCTCTGAAATATCCGGGGGTGACTGTGTTTTGGAGGTGGCTCAGCTCCTGCTAGAGCTCTGGGCCAGCGGGGGGAGACCCAGCCAGCAGGTGCCTCTAAGGCCTGGCGGGGCGCCGGGGCGCGCTGTCCTCAGCGGCAGTACTCCCGCTCAATGCTCGCCATCAGCCCCTCTTCCGCGTGGTCATAGGAGATGGTGGCTGGCCTCTTGCAACTGCTGTCTGGGACTCTGTAGGCGAGAAAAATGGGCAGGGCTGTCAGCAGGCAGGAGGTGCCTTCTCACTGGTCTCCCCTGGGTACCACCATGGCCACCAGTGGGCCCATCCTGAAACCCAAACTGAAAACCTTTGCCCTGGGACACCCTGTGGCTCTCTCGCCCAGTACACAGCCACCAGCAGCCACAATGCCGAGCCCCTGCACTTAGTGGACGCCAGCACCTGCCCTGTTTAAGGGAAGGCAGGCTCTGGGCTGGGAAGACCCCAGCTTGAATCCTAGCTCTGTGGCTCACCTGCACGGCAACCTCAGGCAAGGCCAGCCTCTGTTTTTCCTCCAGCACGCAACTTGATTCATGAGTTTGTTCTCAGGTGTAAGACAACGTATGGGCAGCATGTGACATGGAATCCGGCGCACCACAGCCTTAATACATGGGAATCATGACCAGGCCCAGTGGCTCACACCTATAATCCCAGCACTTTGGGAGGCCGAGGTGGGCAGATCACTTGAGGTGAGGAGTTCAAGACCAACCTGGCCAACACAGTGAAACCCCGTCTCTACTACAAATACAAAAATTAGCCAGCTGGGGTGGTGGGTGCCTGTAATCCCAGCTACTCGGGATACTGAGGCAGAAGAATGGCTTGAACCCAGGAAGTGGAGGTTGCAGTGAGCCGAGAATGAGCCACTGCACTCCAGCCTGGTGACAAAGTAGGACTCTGTCCAAAATAAAATAAAATAAAAATAAGGGAATTAAGGTCACATCCGTGTGCCGACATCGGTCCTGTGCCCTCTGGGGTCTCACAGGAGCTGCTCATTCTGTGGAACCACACATTCGGGATCCCACCACTCCCTCAGCCCACCTGGCAGCCCAGCTGAGAGGGACGGAGACCTTAGCCCCTGCTCCTGCTACCTGGGCTCCGGAAAGTGGCCCTGTCAGCCTGGACCCTGCCGGCTTGTCCCGCTCTCCCAGACCCTCTGGACTTTGTGTGGACACCTGGGTGGTGCTAACTGCCCTGGACATGCCACAGCTGTGTTGAGAGGTGCGGGCCTTTGCAGGAGGGAGTCCCGGGAGCCCAGGGCAGGGCATGAAGACTTGGCCAGGCTGGGTGCTGCTTCTTGGAGACACTGCCTCAGAATAGGGTGTGCAGGTCTGCAGCTGACAGGGCCTGGGAGAGGCAGGCCAGCTGTCCACGGCCAGATGTGGGATGCTGCCCTCCCCGTGGCCAGCCAGGGACCCTGGGCAAGGGGAACACCGCCGACTGCTCTGCCAGAGGTCAGACATCGGGGCCAGCTGCCCTCCATTTCCTGGCCTGGTTCCCTACCTGCCAGCCTCAGGGGCTGGGCCAGATGGCCTCAAAGTTCCCTCTGACCACTGCATTCATACGCCACTGCTGCTCTGAGCACAGCCTCCAGGTCCCCATCTGGCTCTCTTGGAACTCAGGGCAAGAGCTGGGCCCCCAGCACAGCCACCTGACTTCAACAATTAGGGTCAACTTTGCTATATTATTTACTTTACCACATACTTATCTACTTCTTCATCTGATTTTCAGATGCATCCCAGAGATGGCTGCAGACATCAGCACCTGCACCCTGAAACACTGCTGGAAGGACCCTGCCTGGGGGCGAGGGTGATGCTGGAAGGAGACTGAAGAACAGGACATTGTCGCAGCCACAGAGTGAGGCGCTGGTGCCTGAGAGCTGCACGCTGGGGGGCTGAGACTGGCCTGCAGGGCCCGCGGCTGCCATGAGAGCAGGGTGCTATGCTGTGGACAGCGAGAGGCACAGTGGGTACAGGGCAGATGCTGCCAACCTGGACCCTGGGGCAGGTCTGCTGGGACCTGGGGCTTCCTTCCTGGTGGGAGCACAGCACTGATCTTGCTTCCTCTTTTCTGCACCAGGGAGGAGCTGGCAGAGCCCTGGGCACTTCTACGCCGAGGACGGCACTCAGGGAGGCTCCCATTAAAGTATACTGAATGAAAAGGCTTTAGCTGGCACAGCGGCTCACGCCTGTAATCCCAGCACTTTCAGAGGCGGAGGCGGGTGGATCACTCGAGGCCAGGAGTTCGCGACCAGCCTGGCTAACATGGTGAAACCCCATCTCTACAAAAATACAAAATTAGCCAGGCGTAGTGGCACACATCTGTAGTCCCACCTACTGGGGAGGCTAGAGGCAGCAGAATCACTTGAACCCAGGAGGCCAAGGTTGCAGTGAGCCGAGATTGTGCCACTGCACTCCAGCCTGGGCAATAGAGCTTGACTCTGTCTCAAAATAAATAAATAGGCCAGGCGTGATGGCTCACGCCTGTAATCCCAGCACTTTGAGAGGCTGAGTCGAGTGGATCACTTGAGGTCAGGAGTTTGAGACCAGCCTGGCCAACATGGCAAAACCCTGTCTCTACAAAAAACACAAAAATTAGCCTGGCATGGTGGGGCGCACCTGTAGTCCCAGCTAGTTGAGAGGCTGAGGCAGGGGAATCACTTGAACCTGGGAGGTAGAGGTTGCAGTGAGCTGAGATCATGCTATTGCACTCCAGCCTGGGCAATAAGAGCAAAACTCCATCTCGATAAATACATAAACAAACAAACAAATGAATAAAGTATACTGAATGAATGAATGAATGAATGACGTGCCACTGGTGAGTGGTGGTAATGGAAATGTGAGGGTGTCCTGGAGTGTGCATGGGTAAAGGTCAGAAGAAATAACAGCTAATTACTTTCCTTTTGAGAGAAAAAAAAAAAAAAAAATTTTGATAAAAAAAAAAAAAAAAAAAATAATTTAAATATGAAAAAAAAAAAAAAAAAAAAGAAAGAGAAAATAAATAAATAAATAAAAGAAATAATAGCTAATTAGTTCATGGTAGGATTGAATCCTAAATTCCTTGGGCTGATGGAAACTATAAAGTCTCTGGCGATAGTGCAGGGGCAGAGCTGCGTGGGCTTCCTCACCCCCTCCCCCTCTGCAGTGGCTTCTAACATTGCCCAGAGCCACCACAGCATTCTACTGGGAAGCAATGCCCAGCCCTTTCCACTTGGCATTCAAGGTCCTCCTCACACTTCAATCCTCCCTCCCCCATTCCCTCTACCAACCCCACCTGCCACAGTGTCCCAGAAGGCTCCTTCCCTCCTCTCTCCTCGGCAAACCCCTATACGTCCTTCAAGCCATCTTATATTTATATTTATATATATATATTTTTTGAGATGGAGTCTCCCTCTGTTGCCCAGGCTGGAGTGCAGTGGCATGATTTTGGCTCACTGCAACCTCGTCTCCTGGGTTCAAGCAATTCTCCTGCCTCAGCCTCCTGCGTAGCTGGGACTGCAGGTGCACGCCACCACTCCTGGCTAATTTTATTTTTTGCATTTTTTGTATTTTTTTAGTAGAGATGGGGTTTCACTATATTGGCCAGGCTGCTCTCGAACGCCTGACCTCAGATGATCTGCTCACCTCGGCTTCCCAAAGTGCTAGGGTCACAAGTATGAGCCACTCTGGGCTTGGCCCCTTCAAGCCATCTTTGTTTTTTGGTGCTGTGACTCCAATCCCTTCAAGCCATCTTAAACGACAGCTCTGACCTCCCCTGGAGCCCGCTGCCTGCATTTCCAGAGACCATGAGCCTCCCGGGCAGGCCTCCGTCCCAGCGCCTACATTGCAGCCCTCAGCACCGCTGTGGGGCTCAGGGAAGGACCTCCCGGTGTCTGTTACATCAGGGGGTCCAGCAGGGCTCCTGTCCTGAAATCATTTGTAATTAAGGACCATGGCTAACATTTCCAACCGTTTTCACCCCCACAGTCTTATCTGAACACAATCACCTGCTCCCAGTGACCTGTCGCCACATTAGTTGGAGGTGTGCAAGCCAGGGGGGTGACTGGTCTGGGGTAGAAAGTCGTCCCTGGAGCAGACAGACGAGGCCGGGGCTCTGGGGCTGTGGGATTTTAAAGGAGGAAATGAGCTCCTTGCCTGCTACCGGCAAGGGTGTTCAGGGTGGTTTCCTACTACCGTGCAGTGGAGCTGTACGTGGGCCCACAGCTGGCCCTGGACTGCCAGTTCCTTAAGGCCGGTGTCTTGTTCCTTGGTCTGGCCATGGTGCCCAGCACAGCATCTGAGTATGTTTGAATGAGTTAAGGTGCAAATAGGGAATGGGCTGGGCAAGCCCTGGTCTGACCCAGGTCACGGCCTTATTTAGGCGGGAGATCAAAGCTGCTGAGAGGGTGAGCCTCCTGCAATCTCCGCAGCAGGACCTTCCCTCAAGGACTAGGGCTTTGCATTTAGAGCAAGCTGCCCCTGGAAACCTCGTGAGGACCTGGAGGAAAACGGTGCAGGCAGGAGGGCTCTGAGGCTGGCTGGAGTCAACAAAAAGAACCTGTGGCTTCGGGAAGATGTGCCTCCCTGGTACTTACTCACAGGTGCTGCTCTTCCCCACGTGCTCCTCTGTGCTCTGCTCTGCAGCCACCTTGAGAAAGATGAAACGAGACATTCAAAGACTGTCAGCAGTGCAGCCTGCCTGAGGCTTTGGCTTTGTGTGGACAGACGATGGCCACCACTTTCAACCCAGGATCCATGAGCCTCAGAGCTTACGGATCTCGAGCTGTCGAGTTCCATCTACTCATTGCACAGGCGAGAAAATGGAGGCTGCAAGAGGAGAGTGACTTGGAAAGCACGGAGCAAGTGGCAGAGCCAGGGCCAGGCTCACTGCCTCCCAGACAGCCACCCATGTGAGGGCTCCGTCTCTCACCTTCAGGGATCATGTGACCCACTGCCACCTAGCATGAAGACACCCCATGTGGTCACCTCCAGGGATCATGTGACCCACTGCCACGAGGACACCTTGTGCCACTTCCAGGGATCATGTGACCCAGTGTCACCTAGCACGGTGACATCCGTGTGTCACTCCAGGGGTCATGTGACTCACTGTCACCTAGCATGAGGACATGTGGTCACCTCCAGGGATCATGTGACCCAGTGTCACCTAGCATAAGGACACCCCGTGTGTCACCTCCACGGGTCATGTGACCCACTGTCACCTAGCATGACACCCATATCACTTCCAGAAACCACACGACCCCGACCCCACTCTAAACATTGCCCAGAACCTCTCCCTGCCGCCCTGCAGTGCTTTTTCTTCATAAGGCAAGGATGTGTCTACACAGCATGCAGCTGCCATGGAGTCTATGTTCCAATAGTCCACTTGCCTAACCGTGCTGGGCCAGAACCACCCCATCTCATCCTTGGTGTCAGGCAAGCCTTGCTGTCTGCTAAAGCTTGTCTTCCCGGCTTCTTTCTTCTTGCAAGAGAGTCTTGGTGATTCTTGGCTGTTGGCACTTCCAGGTACAGAGGCTCCTTGGCTTACAATGGGGTTATGTCCCGAAGAACACATTGGAAAGTGGAAAAATCCTATGTTGAATCATCAAAATCAGGGACCATATATACATATATTATAATCAGCTTGTCATATTTGGGGGAAAAAAACGGGATTTTTCTAGGGTTGTATTAAACTACAGATCATTTTAGGGGGACTTATAGATTTACACTAATGAGTCTTCGAATTTATAAATAGGGACTATCAATTCATTTAGGACTCCTTTAGTGTCGTCTAAGAAGTTATCATTTTCCCTATAGAGATATCATGGATAGCTCTTTTTATTTTATTTATTGTTTGTTTGTTTTTTTGGATGAGTTTTGCTCTTACCAGGATGGAGAACAATGACAAGATCTCAGCTCACTGCAACCTCTGCCTCCCAGGTTCAAGTGATTTTCCTGCCGCGGCCTCCGGAGTGGCTGGGATTACGGTCATGCAACACCATTCCTGGCTTATTTTGTATTTTTAGTAGAGACAGGGTTTCTTCATGTTGGTCAGGCTGGTCTTGGACTTCTGCTGAGGTGATCCACCTACCTCGGCCTTCCAGGGTGCTGGGATTATAGGCATGAGCCACTGTGCCCGGCCTATTTATTTATTTTTGAGACAGAGTTTTGCTCTTGTTGCCCAGGCTGGAGAGCAATGGCATAGTCTCAGCTCACTGCAACCTCTGCCTCCTAGGTTTAAGTGATTCTCCTGTCTAAACCTCCTGTCTAAACCTGAGTAGCTGGGATTACAGGCGCCTGCCACCACACCCAGCTAATTTCTGTAATTTTAGTAGAGACAGGGTTTCTCTATGTTGGCCAGGCTGGTCTTGAACTCCTGACCTCAGATGATCCGCCTGCCTCAGCCTCCCAAAGTGCTGAGATTACAGGCGTGAGTCACCATGCCCGACCAGATATCTCTTTTTATACCAATTTCTAGATAGCTACTTGGTCATTTTAATGTTATTGTCAATGTTATATTTTAAAAATAAAAATTTCTACCTGCTTGATGCTTCAGAAATGACTGAGATACATATATTTTTCAAAAATTTCTTTCTTGGGCCAGGCACGGTGGCTCACACTTGTAATCCCAGTACTTTGGGAGGCTGAGGCGGGCGCATCATGAGGTTAGGAGCTCGAGACCACCCTGGCTAACATGGTGAAATCCCATCTCTACTAAAAATACAAAAAATTAGCTAGGTGTGGTGGTACGCATGTGTAGTCTCAGCTACTTGGAGGCTGAGGCAGGAGAATTGCTTGAACCTGGGAAGAGAGGTTGCAGTGAGCCGAGATCGCACCACTGCACTCCAGCCTGGGCGAGAAAGAGAGTGAGACTTGGTCTCAAAAAAAAAAAAAAAATTCTTTCTTTTCTTTTTTTGTTTTATTGAAACAGGGTCTTGCTCTGTTAACCAGACTGGAGTGCAGTGGCCTGATCATAGCTCACTGCAGCCTCTACCTCTCAGGCTCAAGCGACCCTCCCATATCAGCCTCTCATGTTGCTGAGACTACGGGCTCATGCCACCATGCAGCTAATTTTTCATTTTTTGTAGAGATGGGTTTTCACTATGTTGCCTTGGCTGGCCTTAAAGTCCTGAACTCAAATGATCCTCCCATCTTGGCCTCCCAAAGTGCTGGGATTATAGGCATGAGCCACTGGGCCTGGCCAGAGATATATGAATTTATCTTGTGCTCAGCAGTCTTACTGAACTCCCTTATTGTTCTAATAATTTATGGATTTCTTTGTATTTTCTTCCCATTCACATGATCTGGGAATAATGACCATTTGATTTTTCCCTTTCTGATCCTTATACATTTTCCCCCTAACCTTACTGCACTGGCTGGGACCTTCAGCAGTACAGTGAAAGGAAGTGATGATGACAGCCATCTCCATCTTAATCCTCTATTAAAAGGAAAAGTTTCCATCACATATTGAGTGAATAAGATATTTGCTGTAATTTCTTCTCTGGCTATCTTTTATCAGGCCCTTCTCTCTATGTTGTGTTCTGGGTCATTTCTATCTCCCTCTCTCCATCTCACTGATCCTCTCTTCATCTCTGTCTAATCTGTTAAACCCATATCATTGATATCTTTCATTTTGCTTATGGTATTTTCCATTTCTAGAAGTCTTATTTGGTTATTTTTCAAATCTTCTAGGTCATTTTCTATAGTCCTTGTCCTTTGCAGGTGTTTTCTTTAAACATAATAAATGTAGTTGATTATTATCTGCGTCTGGTGATCTTAGTAACTGAGATTTTCATTGGCATATTTTTGTTTATTGTTTCTTCTAAGTCTTCACTTGCTTATTTGAGGAGCTGGTTATTTTTTGTCGTTTGCAGCTTGTCATCCTTGAAAAATTCCCTATGGCTATTCTTTGAGGCCTAAGAGGAATGTGCCTTCCTCCAGAGAGGGGATGCATTTGCTTTTGCCAGGCACGTAGCAGGCATCCCTGGCCTGAAACCACTTTAAATTAAATCCTTTAATTTAATTTAAGGGATATTAAATTAATCCTTTAATTTAAAGGACTTAATGTAAAGTATTTTGGACCACCCAGGTGATGAGAATTTAGGCTGCAAACATAAGAGGTGTCTGGATTGAGCGTACAACTTCTCAGAGCTTGCAAGCTCTTTCTGTTCAAAGGAAAAACTTTAGGGTAAATAGGTGTGCACGACTACAAAGAAACCCACTCCAGCTGCATGTGCTAGTCAAACAGTTTTTGATTCATAAATATAAATGGTCATAAAAGAACTCACAGACATTTAAAGGGGGAAAGTGCAAGAAATAATCAAGATGAACCCCCTGGGCGCAGTGGCTCACACCTGTAATCCCAGCCCTTTGTGGGGCTGAGGTGGGTGGATCACTTCAGGTCAGGAGTTCCAGATCAGCCTGGCCAACATGGTGAAACCTCGCCTCTACTAAAAATACAAAAATTAGCTGGGTGTGGTGGCAGGTGCCTGTAATCCCAGCTACTGGGGAGGCTGAGGCAGGAGACTGGCTTGAACCTAAGAAGCAGAGGTTGCAGTGAGCTGAGACCGCACCACTGCACTCCAGCCTGGGTGACAGAGCAAGACTCTGTCTCAAAAAATAATTATTATTTTTAATTTTAAAAAATTAAATAGATAAGTCTCTAGGAAGGGCCGAGCAGCTGGACACAGGCCACGTACAAGAAACCAAGAGTCAGGTGGCCTCACCTGGTCGTCAGTGACACTGGAAGCCAGTGTTATAAATGGCTGCGAAGGTGTGAGGGAAAGCTGTTTTGAACTCAGAATTTTAATCCCAAATAAACTATTAATCAGGTACTAAAGCAGATGAAAGATGTTTTCAGACATACAAAGACTCAAAGTTTATCTTGTATTACCTTTCTGGGGAAAAAAAATATTTTTAAAAGGTTTTTTTTTTTTTTTTTTTTAAATAGCATTCAAGAAAAGATGAGGAATCACTAAGAAAGAAAACCATTACCACGACCAATCTATTATAGACTTCTTCTAGATTTCCAACATCATAGAAGATAGAGGTTTCATGAGCCTAACGGAATTAACCCAGGAATGCAAGGTAGTGGAAGCTTCTGGATAATGTGTAATAGGCCCGGGAAGCAACCTGTCAATGTCCAAAGTTTCCATGACATCAACTGAGCGATCAGGGTAGCTGCCCCAAGTATCTGCAGAGCTTGTGTGAAAGGGCCACACTTCCTCCGCCTGTTCCGGGGCTCAGTGTGTCTGCACTGGAGGGAGGTGAGCTGTGTTCAACACAGGGGGACTAGGTCAGAGCTGCCTGCGAGGGAGGGGCTGCCCCGAGATGCCTGTCACTGAAGCCAGACAGAGAGGCTGGGTGATCCAACAGCTCATGCCCCCCGTTCGAATTCCAAATCAAGGCAAAACACACACCCTGAAGTCACACACTTCTATTTCTAGGGTCACCACAAATGCTCAGCAGGTGAGGAGGAAGAGTGTAAGGGAGAGGAGGGATTGAGAAAACAGCGTCTTCGTGCGCACCCCTCCTCACCTCCCAAGCCCTGGTGTACTTGGAGCCAAGGAGTTCCCCAGGGGTTCCCTCCTTTCCTAGCCCGGCCTGGTGTCCTCTGACGGGTGTGGCTTTACCCTGACTTCTATCGCTGCGCTCCGTGTACTGTTTTGTAAATGGGCTGAGATAGAGAACCTCTTTTATTTTTTTCCGTTTTTTTGAGATGGAGTCTTGCCGTCACCAAGGCTGGAATGCAGGGGCGTGATCTCGGCTCACCACAACCTCAGCTTCCTGGGTTCAAGCAATTCCCCTACCTCAGCCTCCTGAGTAGCTGGGATTACAGGCATGTGCCACCATGCTTGGCTAATTTTTGTATTTTTAGTAGAGACAGGGTTTCGCCATGTTGGCCAGGCTGGTCTTGAACTCCCGACCTCAAGTGATTTACTTGCCTCAGCCTCTAAAGTGCTGGGATTACAGGTATAAACCACTGCACTTAGCCTCTTTATTTATTTGAGGCAGGGCCTTTCTCTGTTGCCCAGGCTGGAGTGCAGTGGCCTGATCATAGCTCACTACAGTCCCAACTCCTGAGCTCAAGCGATCCTCCCACCTCTGCCTCCTAAAAAGTGCTGGGATTACAGGTGTGAGCCACCAACCCAGCCTGAAAACCTCTTAAAGCTAAGGCGGGGCCGAGCACTGTGGCTCACGCCTGTAATCCCAACACTTTGGGAGGCCAAGGCAGGTGGATCACGAGGTCAAGAGTTCGAGACCAATCTGGCCAACGCGGTGAAATCCCGTCTCTAGTAAAAATACAAAAATTAGCTGGGCGTGGTGTCACGCACCTGTAGTCCTAGCTACTCGGGAAGCTGAGGCAGGAGAATCGCTTGTACCTGGGAGGCAGAGGCTGCAGTGAGGCAAGATTGCACTGCTGCACTCCAGCCTGGGCA
>NW_016107316.1:1899866-1900895 GCF_001604975.1 Cebus imitator
CAGTGCAGATGTGTGGGAGCAGGGCAGGTGGACTCCATGGAGTGCGGGAAGTGGCAGGTGGGCTCTGTGTTGAGACCGGTCTCGCATTGCTAAACATGAGAAGGACTTGTTCCAAAGGGGCTCTGGGAACCCTCCTGGCTGTGAGCTGCCAGTCCAGGCCCCCTCTCAACTGGGAAGGCCTTGTCTTGAAGGAGGTGTTTCCAAAGCCACAGAGAAAAAGGCAAGGGAGACCAGAGGTTTTCAATGGACTGAGAGTCTGAGAGGCTTGTCTGTGCTAGCAGGGCGTGAACTGCATTCAGCCTGACCCCAAACAGGCATCCTCCCACTGGCCCTGCCGGTGTGGGTGAGGTGAGGGTCACACCTTTGTAGTTGGTTTGAACCCCAGTCCTGCCAGGGGCCATAGACAATCACCTTGCTGGGCCCCAAAGTCCTCCAATGTAAATAAGAAAGTGGGACTGGCTGGGTGAGATGGCTCACGCCTGTAATCCCAGCACTTTGGGAGGCCGAGATGGGTGGATCACGAGGTCCAGAAATTGAGACCATCCTGGCCAACACAGTGAAACCCCGTCTCTACTAAAAATATAAAAATTAGCTGGGCGTGGTGGCGCATGCCGGTAGTCCCAGCTACTCGGGAAGCTGAGGCAGGAGAATCGCTTGTACCTGGGAGGCAGAGGCTGCAGTGAGGCAAGATTGCACTGCTGCACTCCAGCCTGGGCAACAGAGTGAGACTGCATCTCAAAAGAAAAGAAAGAAAGAATCATCCTTCTTTGAAGCCCAGGTTTGGTTTGTTTGGGTTTTCTATGTTTTCTTAAGGAAACTTGAACATGTACAGTAGAGAAACTCCCACAGTGGCTCTCCTAGACCTGACCCAGCTTTCACAATTTTGCTAGTCAAATTCTGTTGCTCACCACCAGAGGGCACTGTTCTCCCCACACAGAGGCCAGGGTTCCCAGTGCCCCCAGGAAGCTCCACTGCAGGGCTTTGCAGGCAGCAGAAGCTGAACAGAGCAGGTGGGATGTACGGGGGAGG
>NW_016107316.1:1901941-1904843 GCF_001604975.1 Cebus imitator
CCATCCTGGCCAACACAGTGAAACCCCGTCTCTACTAAAAATATAAAAATTAGCTGGGCGTGGTGGCGCATGCCGGTAGTCCCAGCTACTCGGGAGGCTGAGGAAGGAGAATCACTTAAAATGGGAGGCGGAGGTTGCAGTGAGCTGAGATCATGCCACTGTACCCCAGCCTGGGTGGCAGAGCAAGACTGCGTCTCCAAAAAAAAAAAAGAAGGTGGGACTGAACCATCTCTGAGGTCCCTTAAGCTCAAGTCATCTCAAATTTTAGTAATGTAAAGAAATGACAGTGGTCTGGCCATTTACCATCAAGAAACAGAGCTCAGTGGGGATCAGAATGGCGGCCTTGGCCAGGGGCTGCTTCCTTGCTGGGTAATGGGCTCATGGCATTTGGCAGCAGAAGGGCCACTGTTCTGCCCTCCTCCCGGGAGCCTGCCTCAGCCCTATGGGACTCAAAGCTCCAACTCTAAGAGCTTTTGGTCAGCATCTCTCAAGGAGAGCATGAGCTGGCATCGTCCTGTCCATGGCCTTTCTGCACCTGCCGTGCCCAGTGCCCAGCAGCAGCCACCACGGCCTCTCAGCAGGGCAGGGAGCGTGAGGCTGTACCCCTGACTCTGACGCAGCCAGGCTTCTAACCATCTACCGCAGCCGGCAGCCAGGGACCGTGGAGGGAGAGAGCCTCTGAGGTTGCCCCCCCCCCGCCTCTAGGCACTGGGCTTCTCACATCTTGAGATCCTACTCTTTTTATAGAACTCCAGAGAGGACAATTCTTCCTTCAGTTTTGGGTGTTCTCCATGTTCCAGGCTTGGCATCCCTCCCCACGCATCCACACGCTCTCCCTCAGCAACTGTACTCTGGTATGGCATCAGCCACTAACCAAATGCTGATGTCCACAAAGTGACAGTGCCAGCTCCAACCAGGTTTTGCGGTTGCCAGGAATTTCAGACAGCCCACGCTAATTATCCAGCTAAGAGTCAGAACTCAACTGTACAAAACTAGGCCTGTCTCCTTCATGGCATTATCTTCTCAACGACACAAGCAGGGAATCGTGGGGTCTTTCTAGAAACTCACTCTCCCTTGCTCGTCACACTCGGTGGCTCACCTCACCTCCTCCTCCACCTCTTACCAGGATTCCTCCCCCACCTGGGCTCCTGCCCCATGCAGTCTCCCCCAGCGCAGCCTCCCCGCCATGTGTAGCCTCCCATAACATGGGTGGGAAGACACACAGGAAACTGAGAAGCTGCTTGGATCTGGAGATGGGAACTGGGGAAAAGGTGGGAAACAGGTGGGAGGGAAACTTTCCTTGCAGTTACCTTTTCCATGTCCCCTCGTGTGCCTGTGAATTGCCTCTTCTCATTTTTAAAATAAACATTTTAAAATAATAAAACACAGCACAGGACAGTTCAACCTCTTAGCCTGGAATCCTGTTGAAAATGTGACCCAAACCCGTCTCATTGGCTTCTGCTCTCCGACATCGCCTAGCTGAATGGCACACAAGCTCCAGGCTATTCAGAAGCACTTCTGGGCCAGGCATGGTGGCTCATGCCTGTAATCCCAGCACTTTAGGAGGCCGAGGTGGGTGGAATCACCTTTGATTCCTTTCTTCCTCACACATCCCACAGTCACCCCACTAGTAAGTCTGTAAGCCTGCTGCCCCTCACCACCGCCCGCCACCCTGGTCCAAGCCACCCCGAGTCTCACTTGGATGCCTGCAGAAGCTCCCCTCCCACAGCACAACTCCAGGTTCTGTGCCTGCCTCTTTGTTCACTCTGTCTCAAAAAACAAAAACAAAACAAAATATAATATTCAGAATGATGATTCAGGGATAAACAGAATCAGCCTCTAAGACATTCCCAGTCAACAGTGGTTAAAATGTTTAAATGTGGGTGCTTAAAAGAATAACTTTCACTGAAGTTTGATGTTCTCCTATGAAGAATATGTCACTCCTCCAAAATGTTAGATAGTTATGAAGCTATAAAATGTTTCCTTTCCGCCTTTCTTTTTAAAGAAACTAGAAGTAGTGTTATTGGCCAGACACAGTGGCTCACACTTGTAATCCCAGCACTTTGGGAGGCTGAGGCAGGTGAATCACCCGAGATCAGGAGTTCAAGACCATCCTGGCCAACGTGGTCAAATTCGGTTTCTGCTAAAAATACAAAAATTAGTGGGGTGTGGTGGCGCACATTTGTAATCCCAGCTTCCGTGAGGCTGAGGCAGGAGAATCACTTGAATCCAAGAGACAGAGATTGTAGTGAGCTGAGATCATGCCACTGCAGTCCAGCCTGGGCCACAGAGCAAGACTCCGTCAGTAAATAAATAAATAAATGTAGTGTTATTTATGGCTGCAATTCAGCAAGCCTTTCCTCTGTTCTTGAGAACTTTCTAACACGTTGAAGAAAGGCCAGCTTCTACATATGGGTTGCCATGCCGCCTCATCAATCTCCCAAGTTTTTCCTAGCTCAATGGGGTCTTGTTAACTCAGAGTCCTGTAAAACGTGCAACTAAGAGAGTATCAGTGAAGGGATGTCATCTATAAAGCATAAAAGCATGAACCCCACACTCAAGTATACGGGCAGAACCTTCAGAGCCCGTCAATGATGAGGCTGCAATCTTTTGACTTCGTCTCCCCAGACCTGAAAATAATGAATTGGACCCAAGGGCTCCCTTATAGCTCAAATAATCTGTGATTCTAGGATTTATTCAAGAAATATTTATGGGGCCGGGCGCGGTGGCTCACGCCTGTAATCCCAACACTTTGGGAGGCCGAGGCGGGTGGATCACGAGGTCAAGAAATCGAGACCATCCTGGTCAACATGGTGAAACCCCGTCTCTACTAAAAATACAAAAAATCAGCTGGGCATGGTGACACGTGCTTGTAATCCCAGCTATTCAGGAGGCTGAGGCA
>NW_016107316.1:1905043-1909022 GCF_001604975.1 Cebus imitator
TCACCTGAGGTCAAGAGTTCGAAATCTGCCTGGCCAACATAGCAAAACCCCACCTCTACTAAAAATACAAAAATTAGCCAGGCATGGTGGCGGGTATCTATAATCCCAGATACTCGAGGCTGAGGCACAAGAATTGCCTGAACCTGGGAGGCACAGGTTGCAGTGAGCCAAGATCACATCACTGGACTCCAGCCTGGGCAACAGAGTGAAACTCCGATTCAAAAAAAAAAAAAAGATATACACAGTCTACACCCAGAAGGGCAACTGCAGCTGGCTGACTTCAACACTTCCTGAGCCCATCTCCTCTGCAAGCCTCTCACGGCCACTGCCTCGGTTCAGGACTCGGCCACCTGGACCATTGCAGGCCCTTCCCCCCACACACAGGTGGTCATGTCATCTCTAGTCTGACTCTGTCCAGTTCAGCCTCCCCACAGCAGCTGGTGTGACCTTCCTAAAACACAAACTGTCACAATCCTAACCTTTCAGATGCCCAGAGCTTTCATAGTAATCCAAACTCCCTAACGTGGAATACCCCTGGCATGGCGCACTGTGGCCTGGCATACTCTCTTAAGACCTCTCTGGCCCATGCTCTGGGCACCAGCTGCCCCAGCCACGACTGACATTAGGCATGAGGTTTTCTCTGCACAGAACTTGCTGCCTGGCTCATATCCACAGACCCTTCCAGATTCGGGACAACCTCCAAATTCATCCCTTCTGGAATGCCTACCTGCCTCCCTTGGGATTAGCCGCTTCCTCCTTTGGCCTCTTGACGCGGATCTCTCACCGCCCTGCTTTCTACTTTTTGGACCAGACTCTTTCTCCCCCACTGAGCTGCACACTTCTTTAGGGCAAGGGCTATGCTGTGTGGCCTCTTCCCTAGCACCCACAGCGGGACCGGGGCTCAAAGGATAGCTGGAAAATGACTGAAAGAATGAGCAGTCACCATGATGAATAGCAGCAAATCAGAGGACGCAACTTCCACTCTTGCAGTTTGCCTCTCATTTTCACCTCCGTTTCCAAAGCACTTGAAAATGAACACTAAAAGTAACTGCCTCCTTGCTCTGTGCGAATTCCCCCCAAATCTCTCGCTATTTGTCCACTGTCAGTGTTATATAACTGCAGGCTGATGTTGTCTTAAAGGAACCTTGTTATATAACTCAGCCCTCCTCACTGTGGCTCCTTACGCTGTTTTTAAAGATGGTAAAGGAGGGTAGCAGGGAACCCGGGCAGGAGGGAGAGAGCTCTGTGCACTGTCGCCTGGGGCTGTCCCTCTCCCCCGCCCTCCCTGGGGCCTTTTCAGGATTCTGGGGTGCGGTGGCCGCCCAAGAAGGCATCTCCTTTGATGTCCAGCGGCTGCTAAGCAAAGCCTCCGGGACACCAGGGAGGAGGATGCGGCCCTTGGCATCCTCCCTGCGCGCAGGAGCGGATGTTAAAGATCTTGTTCATTAAGCTCTGCTGGAGCAAAGGCGGTGGCCAAACCAGAGTGCTCCTTTTATTGTTTTTTAGAACAGCAAGACTGTTATTACAAGTGTTCACGAGACAGAATAGGAAGCGCAAAAGAGGTTCCGCAGCATCTTAAAAACAGCAGTAACATGAGAATTGCCTGCCAAGTAAGGCGAGGATCTGGATGGGTGGGCGCGGCAGGCGCTTCTGAGCCACAGTCCGGCGGCTGCGCCACCTCCCGCGCGCCGTTCCAGGGTGGCCCGGGAAGGCCAGGCGGGGGCGCTGGCCCGAGGGGAGCCAGAGCCTGGCACACTCCACCTAGGGGTGTCCGCCCCGGCCGCTTCCAGCGCGATCGCCCCCAGGCCTGGACACAGCCCGAGACGGGGCAGAGGGGGAGGAGATCAGGGGGCTCGGGGCGGGTTGGCCGGGGGCGGGGATGGGGCTCGGCGCGACCGGCGCGACGGGCTGGGGTGGGGACGCGCAGCCGGCGAGTGGGGTCCCAGCTGTCCCCCCGAGGCCCCGCGCTCCCACACTCACCAAGCTCCCCTCGCCCGCGGCGGGTCGGGGCCGGGCTGGGCGGCGCGGGGCGGGCTCCGGGGCTACCCAGGCCGCAGACTCCGCCAGCAGCTGGTCCAGCAGGCGCAGCGTCTCGTCCCTGCCGTTGGGGGGCGCCTCGGGGCTGGGGTCGCGGCCGGGAGCTTCCTCCGCGGCTGCCCCCGGGGCCTCAGCCGCCGCCTGCACCCGCCGGCCAGTCCCGCCCTCGGGGACTGCCGCGCCGGGCCCCCCAGGGAGGCTCTCAGGACTGCGCCGCCTCCTCAGGGTCCGGCCGCTCCGGCTGCTGCCGCTGCCCATGACGCTCCCGCCGCCCCCCGGACCGCCGAGCAGGCCTCGTGCGGGGGCGCGGCTGGGGGCGGGGACGCTGGGGGTGCGGTCCAGGCGGGCTGCAGGGGGAGCGCGGGGCGAGGCCGGGAAAGAAGGCGCGGCCGGGGGCGGGGGCGCCGGGGCGGGGGTCGCGGCCCGAGGGCTGGCGTGCGGGCCTGGGGAGGGGCGGGCGAGGCGGTGGCTGCACGGGCGTCCCGTGGTGGGGGCGCACGCCGGCCCTAGGGAGGGGCGGGCCCGAGACCCCGGCGAGGGGCACCGGGTGCTGGCGCGGCCTCCCCTCCCGGGTTTCCCCCCGCCGTCCCCCCAGTCCCGCCCACGGGCCCCCTCAGTCCCCGCCCTCCGGTCGGCCCTGTCCCAGCCGCGTGGAAGAGCTGGACACGAGGGGGCCCCGGCTGGGTTTGTTCATTTATGGAAACGTCGTCCCCAGACGGCGCTCGCCCGGTCCGTGGGAGGCGGCGGGAGGAGGGGGGGACTTCCCAGCGCCTGAGTCCTCTGGCGATGCGTGGGGTGAGTGGGGGTAAGATCCCGAGGGCTGCGCGCGCTGCCTTCGCGGGGTCCGGCCCTCAGTGCGCCCCGCTCTTTCAGTGTCCGCCAGGCCTGAGACGCCCCGAGGGGGAAGGGGTGATCCTACCGGCACCGACGGTCCCCTCCGGCCTTCCCCTTCCCTCTGTAGCCCCAGCGGAGACTGGATGTGTGAAGGTTGAGCCTCATCAAAACCCCCAAATAGTAATTACTTTTGGGAAACAAAAACTTTTAAAATGAAGGAGAAACAGAAAGCAACCCCGCCCCAGCCCCAGGGGAAAAGCAAAAGGAAATACCAGTAGGTGGTGGTCATAAGTCTAGCTTTTAGTCTTGAATGTTGTTTTTTTTTTTTCCTTAACCACTTTTCTTTTTAAGTGAACTAACCACAGCCCAGAACGGTACAAAACGCTCCAAAGCTGTCGGATTCAAACCCAGCGAGCCTTCCTGTTGGTTGGTCCTGTATTTTTCTTAGAGGTGATTATTTCCTTCCCTTGCCTTCCCTGCTTTAAATTGCAGCCTTTCCAAGGCAGGGCAATTCAAAACTCCTGGGTTTAACTCACCTATCTTGACTTGACACTAACTCTGATACTGACTGGATTCCAGAATAATTGCGAAAATGGAATTTCGACTAAATTTTCCCAACCACGGACTTGAAATTTTACTATTTTATCACTTCAGAGGTAGACATTAAAAACCGTATGCCTAAGAAAATGGAATAAAAATGGGACTCAAATCCACATCCATGTATTTGTATTAAGAGAGAACTAGCAAGTATTTATGATCTGGCCAGACGTGGTGGCTCACACCTGTAATCCCAACTTTGAGAGGCTGAGGTGAGCAGATCACTTTAGGTCAGGAGTTTGAGACCACCCTGACCAACATGGTGAAACCGTCTCTACTAAAAATGCAAAAATTAGCCGGACGTGCTCACTTGAACCCGGGAGGTGGAAGTTGCAGTGAGCCAAGATCGTGCCACGAGATTGTGCAACAGAGCCAGACTCTGTCTCATTAAATAAATAAATAAATAAATAATGCTGTAATCTTAGCACTTTGGGAGGCCAAGGCAAGCATATCACTTTAGGTCAGGAATTCCAGACCAGCCTGGCCAATATGGCGAAACCCCATCTCTACT
>NW_016107316.1:1910031-1912105 GCF_001604975.1 Cebus imitator
CCTGCCTCAGCCTCCTGAGTAGCTGGGATTACAGGCACGTGCCACCATGCCCAGCTAATTTTTTGTAGTTTTAGTAGAGACGGGGTTTCACCATGTTGACCAGGATGGTCTCGATCTGTTGACCTCATGATCCACCCGCCTCGGCCTCCCAAAGTGCTGGGATTACAGGCGTGAGCCACCGCGCCCGGCCTTGAAACTCTTTAAAGCGCTAAAGAACAACAACATTTAGAGGGAAACGAGATTTTTCTTGAGTTCAACTCAGTTTAATCATTTAAAGAAACACATGTTTTCTTCTGCCTAAGTAGAAGCTAGTCATGTGACTCACATTTAAATACATCCACAGCTCCCTGTGTTCACCTCCCAGGGCAACCAATTTTTCTGGCCTCTCTCGATTCCAACACTGTTTCCCAAAACTTGTCATTAGATCTGCTTCAGCGAGAGGAATGCCAGAGCCTACATTCTTTCCACTTTGAGAGAACATTTTGAAATCTGCTACATTTATAGACCTGGCTTCCATCAAATATGCTGAAAATCCAGATTGATTTTATTAGAAGCTTCCCATAATAAGCAAGCAACGTAAAAGCTTCCCACATGATGAATGCTCCTAAAATCGTCTGTAGAAATAAACAAGAATCTGTTCGAAAGAGTTAGCAACGCCCCAGGAATATTGGAGAACTGAAATGGGGTGTAATCCTTCTTAAGAAAATGTCCCACAGCCACGCCTGCAGCTGAAGGGCTGTTTTCTGCAATAACAGTGCTGTGGGTGCTGGTGATGTGGGTGGAAGGTGAAGCCCAGTTTGGAGCTCTCTGCTTAACTCTTGGGAAGTAGAACTTCCGTTCCGTAAACAAACTTTGGAAGAGGACCACAGTTGCCGATACTTTTCAGAAGGGCTTGGGTGCCTGAGTTTTTCTTGGCTGCAGGAGTAGCCTGGCATCTATGTGGAGATGAAGCCAGTTCCTCTGACCATGACTCGCGGACCAGTCATTACAGTGGCCTGCCAAACCAACCCACCTTTCAAAACCCCACTCCAGGGCCCCTGCTTCAGGATCTGCAGATCCACTCTCCCTGCTCAGATACGCTGCAGTTCCCACCGTTCATGGCACTCCCAAGCCATTATGTAAGAAAGATGTGTTGTGCAGGTGCTGGTTCTTATGAATATGCAGACGGCTAGTATTTGCCTCTGGTGACAAATGAGATGGCATTTGAAACATAAGCAAGCCATGTTTCTATTTTTAATGCTTAATTGGTAACCGGAGAGAGTCACAGTGCTATTAATGAATGCTGATCTGTTTGTGCAGCGGCAGCCCACATAAGGGCTATTGTCTTTTTCCAGAGTGTCCAAGCTTTTGCATTTGGTTTCATGGTTTCAGCGTCAAGAGGGGAAAACAAAATTTAAGGGCAAGTCACCATTATTCATTAAGGACAATTAATGAGTTACAGAATTCCTTTCAATATTTACTCAGAAATGAGATATCTGAGGTCCTCAGGGTTGGCAGCTCCAGGTCATGGCTGGTTTGGCTTGTTCTATAACACTGTAAAAAATTCTGACTGTAAAATGAGAATGACTTGTACCCCATCTAAACAAACGGTAGAAACTAGATTTTACAATGCATACTTTCCATTACTTGACCATTAACTCTCATTGTTTAGAGACATCTGCTGGCTTCTGGCTCAAAACAGCAGATCGGATGCAGAGCTGGCTTTGGTACTTGAGACTTTGCTGGAATTAAGTTAAAAGAAAAAGGGCTAGAGGAGGAGTTGTAAGAAGGAGGGAAAATCACAATTGAGAGGTTTCAACACATTTCTGAAAGATGGGAAGCTGACAGTAGAGAACTGCCAGATGACACAGGCCTAGAAATTGGAGTCGATGTCATTTCAGACGCCGGAGAGGAAACAGGGTCAATGAATTGACAGATGAGACTCCGGGACTCGGTCAGTGGGTATAAAAGGAGGTGGGAGTGTAGCCGGGTATGGTGGCGCATGCCTGTAATCCTATCTACTCAGGAGGCTGAGACAAGGGAATCGCTTGAACCTGGGAGGCGGAGATTGCAGTCAGCCGAGATCATGCCACTC
>NW_016107316.1:1913083-1919779 GCF_001604975.1 Cebus imitator
CCCAAAAAAAAAAAAAAAAACCAAACCAAGCCAAACCAAAACAAAACAGCAACAACAAAAAACTCTTTTCCCATTGGATTTTTACTCTGGCTAGGAATTTAGACTGGGGGGGCTATGTGGGTGGAGTGGGGTGGGGCTTTTAATGGACAGGCTTTGATTAGCTGAGCAGGCAGGAAGCTGACCGCCCTGAACTGGATCTACTGGAGGTTCAGGTGCCCATCCCTGGCCCACCAACTAAGACGATGGTTGTGTGGAAGGACTGGCCTTTCTCCAGGCTGTGCACACAGCAGTTGAGAATGATCTGTGGACAGGCCAAGCACCAGGACTGTCCAGTACAGTGTCCACAGCCACTGGCCTCGGTGAACGTAAGCTTCCTTCTCCTTGCAAATCTGCTACACAGGATGAGCTGGGAGCTGACTGCCCTGTCCATGAAGCCAGTTTTTGAGTGTGAGATTTAGAGGCCACTCAAAACATACGTGGACTCTAGGCTTTGTTGGGGATATTTATCACCCCGAGGACAAGGTGTGAGAGGGAGAGGAAGGGCAGTGCTGGGAAAAGGCATTGAGTGTGTGTAAATTTGGCCATTAACATGTAATATTTATTACAGGGGTTACCTTTAAACTTTTTAACCAGCAATACTGTTGGCTAAAAAGAGTGTGCAACAAATACAAAATGTCCAACTTTAAGCTCAACTCCCCACACAGTGGGTAGCAGCTTCTCTAATGCGGAAGCTGCCCCGTGGGGATGGCCACCTCTGCACGCATGCAGCCCGCAGTCCGGACACCTGGGAAGATGCTTAAGTTCCTTCTTCTCAATAGAGATCTGAGAACCAACCAGTCAATTAATCAGCTCAAAGGAATAGAGTGCTCTAGTTAAGGCCTAGGTTAAATATTAAAAGCATCTCTTAGCTCTTTAATTAGTAGGTGTTGAACTCGGTAAGTGGAGTTGAAGTCCCAGCCTGCTCACGGGGATTACTGATTAATGTCTGTGCAAATTTGTACAAGTCCCCCTGGCTGCATGATCGTCTGCCCTTCACCGAGCAGTCAACCTCCACCCAACAGGGACAACTGATGCTTCCTGAGAGGCCGCCAGGCCCTGCCCCAACCCTTTACTGACTGTGGCTTGTTGCATGAGCCTCACAGCAATCTTGTAAGGTAGATATTATCTCCCTCTATTTTATGGATGGCAACACTGAGGCTCCGAAGAGTGAGCAGCTGGTGTAAGGTGAAGCCAGGGACAGCCAAAGCTAGGATTTGAGCCACTGTCTGTCAGGACCTCATGGTCCTTTCATTATGCTATCTGTACCCAAATAAATGACAAACCTAGCAGAATAGACCGGCTGAGCTCTGAATATGAGGAACTATTCCTGTTATCCAGGGCCACCATGTAGGTGGGGTGACTGATATGGTTTGGGTTTGTGTCCCTGCCCAAGTCTCATGTTGAATTGTATTCCCCACAATGTTGGAGGAGGAGCCGGGTGGGAGGTGATTGGATCATGGGGGTGGACATTCCCCCAGTGTTCTCGTGATAGTGAGTGAGTTCTCATGCAATCTGGTTATTTAAAAGTGTGTCTCCCTGCCCACTTCCTCCTGCTTTAGCTGTATAGGATGTGCTGCCTTCTGCTTCACCTTCTGCCATGATTGTAAGTTTCCTGAGGCCTCTGCAGCCATGCTTCCTGTACAGCCTGCAGAACCATGAGTAGCTGGGACTACAGGCATGCACTACCATGCCCAGCTAATTTGTATTTTTAGTAGAGATGGAATTTCACCATGCTGGCCAGGCTGGTCTCGAACTCCTGACCTCAGGTGACCCACCTGCGTTGGCCTCCCAAAGTGCTGGGATTACAGGTGTGAAGTACTGTGCCTGGCCTCATCTGACATCTTTCCAGTCCTGAGAGGTGTGGGTTTTTTCACTCATAATTTGGTCACGGCCGGGAGCTGTGGCTCGCACCTGTAATTCCAGCACTTTGGGAGGCCGAGGCAGGCAGATCACTTGAGGCCAGGAGTTGGAGACCAGCCTGGCCAACATGACGAAACCCTGTGTCTACTAAAAATACAAAAGTGGTGGCTCGCGCCTGAATCCCAGCTACTCTGGAGGCTGAGGCATGAGAATCACTTGAATCCAGAAGACAGAGGTTGCAGTGAGCCAAGATCACACCACTGCACTCCAGCCTGGGTGACAGAGCAAGACTCTATCTCAAAACAAAATAATAATAACAATTTGGTCACTGTGCCATATGGACCTTACAACTTTGGTAGGCATCTCTTCCTTTTATATAAGCATGGCATGGGTTATGGACTGAAGGTTTGTGTTTCTCAAAAATTCATTGGTTGAAATCCTAATCCCTGGTGTGCTGGCATTAGGAGATGGGGTCTTTGGGAAGTAATTAGGTCATGAGGGTGGAGCCCTCGTGACTGTGATTAGTGTCCATATAAGAAGAGACCTGAGAGCTCACCCCTCTCTTCTCTCGGCACATGAGAGGATGTGGCAGGAAGAAGTCTGTCTGCAAACCAGGAAGACAGCCCTTGCCAGACACTGGGCCCATTGGCACCTTGATCTTGGACTTCCCAGCCTCCAGAACTGTGAGAAAGAAACGTTTCTTGTTTAAGCTATTCAGTCTGTGGTATTCTGTTACAGCACGCTGAGCTAAGATGGTGTGTTTGAGAGAATGGGAATACTTAGACCTGAAAGTGGAATGCTGCATCCAGGGGTCAGAAATCTGTAGCCAGCAAGCTAAATTTGACTTCCAACTGTTGCTGTAAATAAAGTTTTATTGCAACACAGCTACACGCTCATTTGTTTGCATGTTTCTCTGGCTGCTTTTGCATCATATGGCTGAGAAATAGTCACCATCTGGCCCTTACAGAAAAAGTTTGCCAATCTCTGGTTTAGTTAATAGTTTTCTGGGTTTCATCCATTAATCCCAGATGATATGGTTTATTCACGAAAGAAAAGGAAGTTAATATTAACCACCTAAGATCTTTAGTAACTTATTTCTGCCTTCATAGTTAACTCACTGTTCTCACCTGGGGCCTCAGGGGAGATTGTTGAGTTATGAAACCCAAAGTAAAAAGGGGAAATAAATTAGCCTCCCTAATGTTTAAATTCCTCCTTTAGGCAGAACAAGAAACTAAATCTGAAAATCATTTTTACTTTTCTGCTTCTTCTAGTTTCTTCATTCCTAACAGATAAATGTGTTTCTGTTTTTTTGTTTTGGTTTTGTTTTCCAGCTGTGACTCCAGACAGGATCCTAAACGGAGCTTCACAGCGTCTTCTCCGGCTTTTATGGAGACTTACTTTGCCCTTTTGTGTTAGCTCTTAAGGCACTGTGTTAACCCTAAAAAGGCACAGGAAAGGAGGCAGATAAAAAAGCATTTCCCCACCTTTGTTCTTTGTCTTCTTCAAACTCTTATTAAAGGAAAAAATCTGGCTGGGCGCGGTGGCTCACGCCTGTAATCCCATTATTTTGGGAAGCCAAGGCAGACAGATCACAAGGTCAAGAGATCAAGACTATTCTGGCCAGCATTGTGGAACCCCGTTTCTACTAAAAATACAAAAATTAGTCAGGTGTGGTGGCGCACACCTGTAATCCCAGCTACTCGGGAGGCTGAGGCAGAAGAATCAATTGAACCCAGGAGGCGGAGGTTGCAGTGAGCTGAGATTTCGCCACTGAACTCCAGCCTGGCGACAGAACAAGACTCCGTCTCAAAAAAAATAAAAAAATAAAAAAAAAAAGGAAAAAATCTTTTAGATTTTCAGTTTTGCAGCAACGGCACTAGAAATCAATTAAAAGTTAATTTTAGTCCACTCAAGAATACCTATCCGAGAAAAAAGAATACCTATCCAAATGTTTTGACTACTTAAACTGAAAACAAACTTACACCAAAATGAAATTATCAGAAAAGAAACTCAGTCTGTTTGCACAAGTGTACACCCCACATAGTCCATTTGATTCAACTCTACAAATGTTTGTAGAGCACCTACCATGTGATACATTTGGGGATATAGACATGAATAATCCATAATCCCTATCCTTGAGAAGCTCAGGGGGGGGTGGGAGAGACAGATGAGTTAAATAGTTAAAGCAACAAGAGAAACATGTAATAACAGGTTCAAAATACAAAGGAACAGCTGGGCACAGGGGCTCACGCCTGGAATCCAGCACTTTGGGAGGCCAAGGCAGGAGGATTTCTTGAGCCCAGGAGTTCAAGACCAGCTTAGTTAACCTAGTAAGACATAATGTCTCTACAAAATAATAATTAAAAAAAAATACCTAGGCCTGGTAGTGCACACCTGTAGTCCCAGCTACTCAGGAGGCTGAGGTGGGAGGATCCCTTGAGCTGAGAGGGTGGAGGCTGCAGTGGACTGTGATCATATCACTGCACTCCAGCCTGGGCAACAGCACGAGACCCTGTCTCAAAAAAAGAAAGAAAGAAGTAGGAATGTCTTCAAGCAGAGGAGAAATGAGAAGGGAAGGTACTGAGGGAAGCCTGCTGAGGTACTAAGGTCTCAGGATCTTCAAGGAGGTCAGTGTGCCAGGCAAGGGCAGGACAGCAAGAGACGGTGCCATTTCCCACATGGACTAAGCTTACTGCTACAGTGAGGAAAAGAGCAATCTGATTTCTTTTCTCCTTTTTTTTTTGAGACGGAGTCTCAGTCTGTTGCCCAGGCTGGAATGCAGTGGTACAATCTCGGCTCACTGCAGCCTCCACCTCCTGGGTTCAAGCGATTCTCCTGCCTTAGCCTCCCAAGTAGCTGGGATTACAGGCGTGTGCCACCACGGCCGGCTGATTTTGTATTTTTAGCAGAGACAGGGTTTCATCACTTGGTCAGGCTTGTCTCAAACTCCTGACCTCAGGCAATCCACCCACCATGGCCTCCCAAAGTGCTGGGATTACAGGTGTGAGCCCGGCTTTTTGTTTTTTGAGACAGAGTCTTGCTCTGTCGCCCAGGCTAGACTGCAATAGCAAGCTCAGTCCCCTGCATTCAAGCCATTCTCCCACCTCAGCCTCTGGGCAGCTGGGATTACAGGCACCTGCCATCACGCCCGACTAATTTTTGTAGAGATGAGGTTTTACCATGTTGGCCAGGCTGGTCTCGAACTCCTGACCTCAGGTAATCTGTCTGCCTTGGGCAGTGCTGGGATTACAGGCATGAGGCTGAGCAATCCGGTTTCTAAAAAGCACCCTGCATTTTGAAGAAAGTGAAATGAAATCCAAAAGTGAAGGAAGGCTCCCCCTGCCCCCAGGAAGTCTTTGGGTGCATGGGGCATGTGGCCTGTGTGGCACCACAAGGGTACTGGATGAGCACACGGCAAACACCCGGAGTTATGGCGTCAGCAGTGGAAGGAAGACTGGATATGCGCTCTGGGAACAGAGTCCTGAAGAAGGTGGTGACTCTTCCAAGGTGACCCAGCACGTGTTCCAGAGCAATCCTTTGTTGAGGGCTGTGGTGTGCTGGGCACCCTGTGAGGCTCCGAAGTTCCCTCAGCAGCGTTATGGGGTAGATTCTGTGGTCCTCCACTTGATGGACAGGGCGTGGAGTCTTGGGGAGCCCAAGATACTCACCCATAATCACACAGGTAATCTGTGGGGGAGCCTTGGGGTCCCCCTCCAGGTGCTCTCCTGACACCTTCCTTAACCTGAGGCCAGGATTCTGGCTCCCGGCTGTGCCTTGCATCACCAGCAAGCCACTGACGCTAATAGACCAGCAGACAGTGGCACAAATGGCCTCAGTGGCACCTGTAAAGCATGTGCCCCTGTCCTCGAGGGAACTCTCTCCCAGACCGGAGCTGAATCAGCATCTCCCACTCCTAAAATGATCACAGTCCAGCTTGCAGTTCATATAACCTGGCACCCACGTGCCTGCCTCTAGCGGCCAAATGCGTGAGGGGATTATTTGGATTTGCATGGCATCTGAACCATCGTTACATCAGGCTCTCCACTGCATCTCGAAGTCCAAATGAGATCTGAACACCAGCTGCCCTAGAGCAAGCTTGGGTTGCCATGGTAACCAGGCCATCCTGCTCTTCTGTACTCCAGCAGTCCAAGTAACACCACTCAGGTCTTAGCTACAAAGCTCAGCTCGCAGCGGGCCCCTCTCTCACCTCTAGCTGCATGTTTCAGAACGCTGGGTGGGGAGAGGAGAGCTTAAGTAAGGTACTTCCTTGATCCGATCTTCCTCTGATTAACCTGTCAGCTAGTTCATATGCACTGACTGTGCACCAGCTGTATGGGAGGCCCCATGCTGAGCGTGGGGATAGGGATGCCTTTAGCAAACGGAGATGGAATCGAAAGTCTAGGGAATATCTTGTCTGTATCCAGTAAACACTTGTGGCCCTGCTAGACTCAGGCATTGTGCTAAGCATTGGGGAGCGATGAACATGACATAGACCAACCTTGCCCTCAAAAAACCTGTACGCTGGCTGGGGAGACAACAGGGTGAACAAATAACTGCAGTCCAGAGGGATAAATCAGATAGAGCTCTCACACAAAGTCCTGGGGCAAGCACCTCTGCCTGGGGACATCACAGCAGACTTCCCAGCAAAGGAAGCTTTTGAACTGCTTCCTTTTTTTTTTTTTCTTGAGACGGAGTTTCACTCTTGTTACCCAGGCTGGAGTGCAATGGCGCAATCTCGGCTCACCGCAACCTCCGCCTCCTGGGTTCAGGCAATTCTCCTGCCTCAGCCTCCTGAGT
>NW_016107316.1:1920234-1927108 GCF_001604975.1 Cebus imitator
TTTTTTGAGACAGAGTCTTGCTCTGTTGCCCAGGCTGGAGTGCAATGGCATGATCTTGGCACAGTGTAACCTCCACCTTCCAGGTTCAAGCAATTCTCCTGCCTCAGCCTCCTAAGTAGCTGAGATTATAGGCACCAGCACCAGCCACCACACCAGGCTAATTTTTGTATTTTTAGTAGAGACAGGATTTCACCATGTTGGCCTGGCTGGTCTTGAACCCCTGACCTTGTGATGTGCCCACCTTGGCCTCCCAAAGTGCTGGGATTACAGGTGTGAGCCACCACACCTAACATGAACTCATTCTTAAAAGATAAATAGAGGTTGCTGGGTGCACTGGCTCACGCCTGTAATCCAGCACTTTGGGAAGTTGAGTGAGCGGATCACTTGAGGTCAGGAGTTTGAGATCAGCCTGGCCAACATGGTGAAACTCCGTTTCTACTAAAAATACAAAAATTAGCCAGGTGTCGTGGTGGGAGGCTGTAATCCCAGCTACTCAGGAGGCTGAGGCAGGAGAATCACTTGAACCTGGAAAGTGGAGGTTGCAGTGAGCCAAGATCATGCCACCATTTACCAGTCAGAGATAATGGTGAAGGCAGTTATTGTGGAATGGGGAGAGGTGGTGATGTCCAGATCAGAGGAGCCTTGACTGCTGCTGAGCAGGTTGGTTTTCATTCGGAGGGCTGCGGCGAGTTTATCGAGTGAGTTTCAGCTGCCCAACATGGAAAATGGAACGGAGAGGACAAAAGGCCAGGGTGCAGCTGGGCAGCTGGGACAGTGGTCCCGGTGAGCTGGGGTGAGCTGGGGTCTCTCCCTCCAAACAGCAGCATTCTTCCACCTCAGTGGCAAACTGTGGAGCCGATACTTTGATCCTGAAGGGGCTCGGGGGGCCAAACTCTTTCTTCCACCATCTGTGCTGTCCGGGGAACAGGCCTCTCAAGAGGGTTGTTTCCTGCTCTGTTGATTAGAAGTGGCTGTGGTGACCAGGATTGGCAGTGTCCACACCTAAGAGCTGCAGTGAGTTGGGAACCGGGTTATCCGCCAAGGTCAGAGGCAGGGACCAGGCTTCAGGCCGCACGGGACTTGGAGCTGGCTTCCAGGAGGGGGCTGGAGCCCCACCCCTGCCTGGACTCAAGTGATCTGCCTGAGCTGGCCTCCCAAAGTTCTGGGATTACAGGAGTAAGCCACCTCACCTGGCCTAAAGTTGTGTATTTTTCTTCCTGACAATAAAAGGAAGTGCTGGCTCTCGTATCTTGTACACTGTGAATAACTTTGCTGTGACACCTTATTTCTTTTTTAAAAATTTTTAAATTAAATTAAATTTTATTATTATTATTATTTTTTACAGAGATGGGGTTTCACCATGTTGGCCAGGATGGTCTCGATCTCCTGACCTCGTGATCCACCCGCCTTGGCCTCCCAAAGTGCTGGAATTATAGGTGTGAGCCACCACACCCGGCCTCTTTTTATTTTATTTTTAAGACAGAGTTTTGCTCCTGTCACCCAGGCTGGAGTGCAATTGCGCCATCTCAGCTCACTGCAACCTCTGCCTCCTGGGTTCAAGCGACTCTCCTGCCTCAGCCTCCTGAGTAGCTGGGACTACAGGCGCATGCCACCACGCCCAGCTAATTTTTGTATTTTCAGTACAGACAGGGTTTCACCATATTGGCCAGGCTGGTCTCAAACTCCTGACCTCAGGTGATCCACCCACTTTGGCCTCCCAAAATGCTGGGATTCCAGGTGTGAGCCACTGTGCCCAGCTAATGCCACCTTATTTCTTTGCCCCTCTCACTTTCTCACTAAATGTGGAGTCTCTGGCAGAGGCATGTCACTCACACTGCTGGACACAGGCCCACGGAGCTCATGGGGAACAGAAAAGGATGGCTGATCTCTTCTTAACGCTGTGGTATTAGTTTTGTGTTGTGTTTCTTCAGGTGAGATGGGTAATGTGCTGGCGTGACAAAGTTCGAGGCTGGCACACTTCACACTGCATGTGAGCACCCCCTCATCATGCTCACAAACTACAAACAACTGAGATTGCTTTAAATTCCTTATTACTCCAGTTACCCAGGCCAAAAGCCCTGGAGTCATCCTTGAGTCCTGTCTCTCCCAGGCCCCCTCCACATCCTTAGCAAGTCCCTAGCTGTGCCCTCAGTTGACATCCCGGGAATCTGATCACCATCACGAACACCCTCATCTCTCGCTTCCATCTCCCTGCTCCCTGTGACCTGGCAACAGACTGCTCCCAGCTCAGCAGCTGGAGCTAAAACACAGGCCTGATTATGTCCTCTTGTAACTGGAAATGTTTCCATATCAAAGTGTCACTCATAGGTCCCTGAGTCATTCAGAAGCCAGCAGCAGACCCCCACTTCCTTCAGGGGTGAAGCCAAAGTCCTTACAATGGCTTCCATGATCCTCTCAGGTGGGCCCTGGTTTCTTCTCTGATCTTGTCCCTTCTCAGTCCTCTCCAGCCTCCCTCGCTCCTTGCTCTTCCTCACCTGGACCAGACACTCTTGAACCACAGGGCCTTTGCACTGATTGTCTGCGTCCTTCTCCCAGGACCCACAGCCCACGTCCATCCATGACTCTCACCTCCTCTGGCCACCACTCACATTGCTTCTTTGCAAGGAGGCCTATTTTGTTTTAATCTTTTTTTTTTTTTTTTTTTTTTTTTTTTTTTTTTTTTTTTTTTTTTTTTTTTTTTTTTTTTTTTTTTTTTTTTTGGTAGAGACATGGTTTCATTATGTTGCCTGGATTGGCCTCAAACTCCTGGGCTCAAGTGATCCTCTGGCTTCGGCCTCCCAAAGTGTTAGGATTATAGGCGTGAGCTACCATATGGGCCTGAAAGTCCTGTTTTAAATGAAAACCCCCTTCCTCACATTCAAGATCCCATTTTTTTTTTTTTTTTTTGAGACAGAGTCTCAGTCTGTCACCTAGGCTGGAGTGCAGTGACCCAGTTGGCTCACTACAACTGTCACCTCCCAGGTTCAAGCGATTCTCCTGCCTCAGCCTCCCGAGTAGCTAGGATTACAGGAACCTGCCATCATACCCAGCTAATTTTTGTATTTTTGTGGAGACAGGGTTTCACTATGTTGGCCAGACTGGTCTTGAACTCCTCACCCCAGGTGATCCGCCCACCTTGGGCTCCCAATGCGCTGGGATTATAGGTGTGAGCCACTGCGCCTGGCCAATTCAGATCCCTTTATTTTGCTGATTTCTTTCCATGGCCCTTTGCCTTATAATGTACAATTCAATGTACTTATTGATTATGTTTATCAATTATTATACTGATTGGTGCGTTTACACTGTCTGAACCTCAGTAACTATTTGTTACCTTGCTGAATAGTGCCAGAGAAGGCTCTGTGAGAGGCTCTGTCTCCTCCGGGGCAAGCCTGGGCAAACAGTCCTCAGAACTGCTCCTCACAGGTTCTTCTTCTTCTAGAGCAGGGCTATTTCTGGCCACATGCACACCATCTGTCTGGAGCAGGAGTGGGGTCTGTTCGCAAGTAGGAGCTCTACAGAGCAGCAGCGCTTGGGAAATGGATACACTCTGGATTCGGGCGGAGTCTCCCATCTGTGTGCTGTGGATAGGCTGCTTCATCTCGCTGCGCCTTCAACTGCAGATGAACAATAACTGCCCTGTGTCATTGAGAGAAGTGAATAAAATTAAAAGTGATAATGCATGTTAAGCAATCAGTACAGTATTCAGAAGATAACCAGGATCAGTGAGATAAAAACGCTTTTGCAAAAGACAGCTACTTAAAACTCGAAATATATTTTCCCAGAAAGTCAGTGGAAAATACCTATTCCCTGGAGATCATGAGAAAAGTTTGGTAACTGAACAGAGAATGTATCCAGCTGAAGGCTGGTGTCAGCTCAGTGACTGTTTTTGAGGCCCTAGCCAGGGCCGGCCTGTTCCTGTGATGGGTGGGGCTGCTTTAAGCACAGCCTTGCTTTTTACCTTTGGCTCTGGACATGTGAATAGAATTGGAAGTCAGAGCGCAAAGGACAGAGCCGGCGCAGTTTAAACGCCATCCTTCCAGGTGGGCAAGCAGAAGCCTGGGGAGGAGGAAGCAGCTCCCCCGGGTCACAGGACAGAGGGCTGGCGGCGTGAGGACTGTGCAGGGTGGCAGGTGAAGGTCTCCCAGAGCAACCACTCCCAGAGGAGTGCGGAGCTGGCCCAAGTGCCAGCAGCCAGTGAGGAGAGAGGAGCTCCACAGGGTGGGCTTGTCCTCCAAATCCTTGCTCTTTTTTTTGAGACGGACTGTCGACCTGTCACTGCTAGAGTGCAGTGGTGCAATCTTGGCTCACTGCAAACTCTGCCTTCTGGGTTCAATCGATTCTCCCTCCTCAGCCTCCTGAGTAGCTGGGATTACAGCTGCCTGCCACCATGCCTGGCTAATTTTTGTATTTTAGTAGAGACGGGATTTCACCATGTTGGCCAGGTTGGTCTTGAACTACTGACCAACAAATGATCTGCCGACCTCAGTCTCCCAAAGTGCTGGGAGCCCTGTGCTCCAAGCCCTGTGCTCTTTTTGATGCTTGTCTGACTGTGTCAACACCCGTGTGCAATGTGGAATAAAAATATCATCTCTTTTGCACTAAAAATGTCCCAGCGTCTTCTATATAATGAAAACTGTGTCCTACCTGTAGCCTCCAAACAAGCCCCTGCCCGGCCTCTGTTCCTTCAGGCCGTGTTTCAGGTCAGTTTCTCCCTATTCATCCCAGAAGGGAAGCAGAGCTTTTCCCTGCTTCTGCCTGGAAGAAAAGGCCCTGAGCCACCACGAGGCTGGGGCGCCCCTGGCGGCCATCAATGACACACATTCCTAGGCCAGCCCGGGAGCTCTGGCTGGGTGAGGCTCCCAGAACTTCCAGACAGGAGGACTGAGGGCAGCCCAGTCATCTGCCCCACTGTGGAGGGGGTGAGAGGAGCTAAGGGATTCAACAGATGCCATGTGGGAAAGCGCGCTCTTGGATTAGAGTCCTCCATGTAGTTGAGAAGCTTAAAGCTTAAAAATGCATTCATTGGCCAGGCACAGTGGCGCGTGCCTGTAATCCCAGCACTTTGGGAGGCTGAGGTGGGCACAGATCACCTGAAGTCATGAGTTCAAGATCAGCTTGGCTAACATGGTGAAACCCCATCTCTACTAAAAATACAAAATTTAGCCAGGCATGGTGGCATGCACCTGTAGTCACTGCTACTAGGGAGGCTGAGGCAGGAGAATTGCTTGAGCTGAGGAGGTGGAAGTTGTAGTGAGCCGAGACCTTGCCACTGCACTCCAGCCTGGGCAACAGAATGAGACTCTGTCTCCAAAAAGAAAAAAACATGTGTTTCCACATGAGGTAGTGGAGACATGAGCACAGGGAAGTGTGGCCTAGCCACACTACCCCAGAACAGGAAGGGCTGGGCAGCACTGAGGACCCCATGGTGAGCGTGACGTGGGTGTGATCGTGTTCAGTGACCCAGCAGAGAAAAGCCCAAAGGTGTGTGTCATGATGGCAGACTGGCCAGATGATTCAAGTAGGGCTGACTCCCTGGCCTCGCCCCTCAGAGATGAAATCTTGAGTTGATCTCACAATTTAAATATGATGAAGCTAACAGACCAGGCCATGGTGTCACAATGAGATGACAGTGGATGATTAAGGCGAGCAGAGTGACCGTAAGAAGACACCAGTCCAGGGAAAAATGGGTTGGAAGATGTACAGTCTAGGTTGAAGATGTGTGCTGAGATCATCTTCCCTACCTAACAAGGGGGTGAATGTCCCAGGTGCCCCAGCTCAGGTCATCTTGAGAGAGGAAACCTGCTTCCATGTCCTGATTCTGGTTCAACTGATGTTAAGAAAATAACCATTTTTTATTTTTTGAGACACGATGACATTTCCCCAGGCTGGAGTGCAGTCAGTGCTCACTGCAGCCTGGGCCTCCTAGGGATAAGCCCAGCTGGGCTTGAGTGATCCTCCTGCTTCAGCCTCCTGAGTCCTGAGTAGCTGGGACTACAGGCATGTACTACAATGCCTGGCTAATTTTTAATTTTTATTATTTTTTTAAGCGATGAGGTCTTGTTTTGTTGCCCAGGCTGGTCTCAAACTCCTGGCCTTAAGGGATTCTCCCACCTTCACCTCCCCAAAGTGCTGGGATTACAGGTGTGAGCCACCATGCCCGGCTCAACTGACGTTAGTTCAGAATATGTACCTGGCCTACTCTGAGAAAAGAATTTTTCTTTTCTTTTTCTTTTTTTTTTTTGAGGTGGCGTCTTGTTCTGTCACTCAGGCTAGAGTGCAGTGGTGCAACCTCCGCCTCCCAGGTTCAGGCAATTCTCCTGCCTAGCCTCCCAAGTCGCTGGGATTACAGGTGCCCATCACCACGCCCAGCTAATTTTTGTATTTTCAGTAGAGACAGGGTTTCACCATCTTGGCCAGGTTGGTCTTGATCTCCTGACCTTGTGATCCACCCACCTCGGCTCCCAAAGTGCTGGGATATAGGTGTAAGCCACCGTGCCCGGCCAGTTATAATAATTTGTAAATATAGCTTAAATCACTTATGAAAACTGATAGAAATTTGCAATAATTTAAAAATATTTAAGACCACACACACACACACACACACACACAGACATTTTTGAGATTAGGGTCTCACTATGTTGCCCTGGCTGGTCTCAAACTCCTGACCTTAAGTGATGCTCCTGCCTCAGCTGCCAGAGCTGCTGGGACTAAGGTGTGAGCCACTGCACACTCAGCATAACAGAATGATTTTTGGCCGGGCGCAGTGGCTCACGCCTGTAATCCCAGCACTTTGGGAGGCCGAGGCGGGTGGATCACGAGGTCAAGAGATCGAGACCATCCTGGTCAACATGGTGAAACCCCGTCTCTACTAAAA
>NW_016107316.1:1927311-1944273 GCF_001604975.1 Cebus imitator
AAAAAAAAAAAAAAAAAAAAAAAAAAAAAAAAAAAACCAGAATGATTTTTAAGGTTTTATATATAGATGGTCCTAACTTAGGATGGCTCAACTACAATTGCTCAGCATTACAATGCTGTGAAAGAGACACACATTCAGAAGAACCTGTGCTTCGCATTTTGATCTTTTCCTGGGCTAGCATTATCAGTAAGGGACTGTCTGGCCATGATGGGCAGTCACAGCTCCCCATCAGCCTGGCGATCATGGCAGTAAAGAACCAGCACTGTAGACAGTGCACTGTGTTGCTGGCGTCCTTTGGATACTGTATTTTGTGATTAGGCATCCCATAATGTCTACACAATGCCCATCTGCATACGGAATCCAACCATTTGTTATAAAAGAGGCTCCTGCTGGCCGACTTTCCCCAACTGCAGGTAATGTCAGTGCTTCAAGCATGCCTAAGGCAGCTGAGGCTGGGCTATGACGGTCAGTAGGGTAGGTGGATTAGACGCATGTTCCAATGATACGTTCAATTATGTTGGCTTTATCAGGGTGTAACCCCATTGTAAGTTGAGGAGTATCTCTCTACTCGAGTGTTGGTATTTATTTACGGAATATTGTCTAAACCTCAGGGAGATGTCTTTTGTCAAGCCCTAAATTAATCACTAGACTCTTTTTATGAGGAACCAAGTAAAAGGTTCAGATTTTAAACAACTATCATCTGAAATTGTTTTATTTTTTACTCAAGCTAACATTAATGTTTAGATATTTCCTGCGCTGCTTTTGAGCTCTTCGCTTGATACATTCTTCTCCTTGAATTGTTTTCTAGGTCAAAGCAGAACTGGACACACATGTGCGCACGCAGTCTTAGGAGAGGCAGGAAACAGAAGAAAGGTGTGGGCTGCCACAAGTCAGATGATCAGCTTCCTAGGAATCAGGTGGCTGTGGGGTGAGCACAGCCACGCGGTGTGGTACTGGGGATGCAGGCGGAGACAGGAGGGAACAGCTGACCTCTGGCTCTGTTTCGTGTTTAGGAGCAGGTACAGTGGAAGAGTCATGTGGGACTTTTTGGGCATGTGAGCCAATCAACACTCCTTTGCCTGTCTGTTCTCATGAAGAGTCTCTTGCTGTCTCAGTTCTGCTTTCCTCTTTGTCGATTCCATTTTCCACTCTGTGCTCTCAAGAGCTGCCACCTCCGATCTCCAAGCTTCACAGGCAGCAGAAGGACAGTTTCTCTCTCCCTGCATGGGCAACCTATGGCCTGAAATCCAGCTTCTGTAGTAAGGCTGGTGTGGGTGGCCTGTTCCTAATGGGTGAGGAGAATAGAAAATGTCCCTTCCCCAGACCTCTGGGAACAAGGAGGACGGGGAGGGAGGGAGTCGGCTCCCTTCAATCTTGAAGTCTGGGAATGGGGGAAGGTGGTCTCCAGTAAATGTGGGGAGTTGCTAACTACAGATCAGGGAGAGCGTGGGCGGGCAAGAACAAGAGATGCCCATGACTGAGGCAAAATCTGAAGGGAGAGAAATGTGTCTAAACTCCACTGGCGGCTATTTCTGGTTGATTAGAACGGGGATGATTTTACTCTATTTTTTCTTAGTCTCTACAATGAATGGACATTCGTTTTTTTGTTGTTTGTTTGTTTTATGGCTCTGTCACCCAGGCTGGAGTGTAGTGGCACGATCATGGCTCACTGCAGCCTCAATCTGACTCAAACAATCCTCTCACCTCAGCCTCCTGAGGAGCTGAGACTACAGGTGCACACCACCATGCACAGATACTTTTTTCATTTTTATAGAGACAGGGTCTCACTATGTTGCCCAGCTGGCCTCCAATTCCTGGGCTCAAGTGATCCTCCCACCTTGACCTCCCAAAGTGCTGGGATTGCAGGTGTGAGGCACTGCACCCAGCCTGTATTCCTTTTATCATGAGATACATGCGATAAATTTTAATTCAAAAATTGAACAAGTCTAAGCTTCTCTGTGGTACTAAATAATTGTTTTATATGCATTTATCTTCCCAGATAACTGAAATCTCCTTGAAAACAAGAACTCTACCTCCCTGGGCTTCTGTGTTCCTCTAGTGAGTGCCACTGTGTGCCAGGTGTCATTCTAGATGCTGGCAAGCAGCAGTGAGCAGGACAGGTGAAAATGCCCATCTGACATTCTAGAGAGGATGGGGAAATGTGAGCAAGCGAAGAAGTCAGTATTATGGAGAGGGAATTGGTGCAATAGAGAAAGAGAAGGAGGGGCCAGAGGCTGGGGAGTGCAGGGTGAATGCTTAGGGTTTTACGCAAGCCTAGTCATGACGTGGTCTCGCTGTGAAGATGACTTTGGGGAAAGCCTTGAAGAAAGTGTAGAATGAGTGCCACAGGTAGAGGGGGCCACGAGGCCAGAGGAGCCCCTGAGGCAGCTGTTGTATCTTCAGTTTCCCAGGAAAAGGAGGAGGTCCTTGCTCTGGAGGGCTGGACACAGGGAGAGGGGCTGGGAGCGGACCATGTGGCACCCTGTGGGCCTTTGAAGATTGGGACTTCTGCCAAGTGGGATGAGACAGGGAAGTCAGAGCGCCTCAGGACAGCCGGAGCCCAGCCTCCCTACCTCCAGGCCCTGTTCTTCCCATGGAGACCTGTCCCTCCACTTCCTGGAGCACTGTCTTGCCACTTTGGTTTTGTCAATCCACCCTAAGTGTGATTCTTCAAGCTTCTGAACATGTATACCCACTAGGCCCAATGTCTAGCCTCACTGATCTCTCCAGGACTGCCATCCCCACAGGGCCACACTGAGATCAGCCTCCGGGCCTGCCCCTTAGGCTCCACCAGGGAAGAACAGCAACACCTCCTGGGGTCATCACGGGGCTTTTGAGTGATGGGTAAAGGGGGAACCCTAGAAAACCTGGCAGAGCTCACAGCCATCGCACCAGCTAGCATTCCCTGAAGATTCCATGTGCAGGCACTGTGCAACCTCTGCCTCCTCGGCTCAAGCGATTCTCCTGCCTCAGTTTCCCAAGTAGGTGGGACTCCAGGTGCATGCCATAATATATAACTGCAACATATATGATAGAAAGAGATCCTGTCCAAATCATATAGAGCCCCTGTAAATCAATCAGAAAGTGATAAATGACCCAATCCATAAGTGGACAAAGCCCAGGCACAGTGGCTCAGGCTTGTAATCTCAGCGCTTTGGGAAGCTGAGGCTAGAGGACCACTGGAGGCCAAGAGTTCAAGACCAGCCTGGGACCCACAATGAGACTCTGTCTCTATAAAAAAAAAATTAGCCAGGCAATGGTGGTGGTGTGCACCTGTAGTCCTAGCCACTTGGGAGGCTGAGGCACGAGGATTGCTTAAACCCAGGAATTCAAGGTTGCAGTAAGCAATTATTGCGGCACTGCATTCCAGACTGGGTGACAGAGCAAGCCTATTTCTTAAAAAAAGAGAGAGAGAGAGAGGTGACAGACTAAGAATTTTAAAATAAGAAACAAACATACTGAAATCTGTGGATTCTAAATTCTAAGAGTTAAAAGCACATAGTTGCATTCTTATTTTTATTTATTTTGAGATAGCATCTTGCTCTGTTGCCCAGGTTGGGATGCAGTGGTGTGATCATGGTTCACTGCTGCTTCAACCTCCTGGGCTCAAGCAATCCTCCTGCCTCAGCCTCCTGAAAAACTGGGACCACAGGTGCGTGCTACCACAGTCTGCTAATTTTTTATTTTTCAGAGACAGGGTCTGACTATGTTGCCTAGGCTGGTGTTGAACTTCTGGGCTCAAGCCATCCTCCCACCTCAGCCTCCCAAAGTGCTGGGATTACAGCTGTGACCCATCATGCCCGTCCAGTTGTCATTTTAAAGGGCTAATATTTGCAACAAGATTAAGATTACATCCCCTGTAACTATTTAATGTATGACAAAATGTTTAAAAGTCAGTTTAATTCTTATTTATTTTAGTTTTAGACACAGGGGTCTTGCTGATTTCAAATGCCTAGTCTCAAGCAATTCTCCTTCCTCAGCCTCTGGAGTAGCTGAGAACATAAGGGTGTGCCACTGTGCCTGGCTAAAGGTCACTTTAAATGTGTGCAAATGGGCACATCACTTTTCAACACCGGTTTGGAGGTTATCTGAGCACAAAGAAAATCACTGCTCCCAAAGGCTCTGCACTGGGCTGGCTGCCTCATCCTCATCCTCACTGTCCCCTGAAAATGGCCTCTCCAGTGTGAATGTTCTAGACACTTATGATGTGGTGACACATCAACATCAAACAGCTCCATCTGGTTGTCCAACCAGCTTCCTACTTAACCATTTCCTGCCAACTTTCGAGTGAGCGACATGTAAACTAAACACAAAGTTGAACTGGGCTGCTCCTGAGACTTGTGGTTGTGGCGCTGCTGTGCTGTGCTACGTTGGGAACGTTGAGCTGGGCGCTGCCTTGCTGTGCTACGTTGGGAACGTTGAGCTGGGCGCTGCCTTGCTGTGCTACGTTAAGAACGTTGAGCTGGGTGCTGCCGTGCTGTTCTACGTTGGGAACGTTGAGCTGGGCGCTGCCTTGCTGTGCTACGTTAAGAACGTTGAGCTGGGCGCTGCCGTGCTGTGCTACGTTGGGAACGTTGAGTTGGGCTCAAAGGCTCATGCCTGTCATCCCAGCACTTTGGGAGGCCAAGGTAGAAGGATTGCTTGAGCCCAGGAGTTTGAGACCAGCTTGGGCAATATAGTGAGACCTCGTCTACACACACACACACACACACAAACAAAACAAAACAAAACAAAACAAAACAAAAAAAACCCGAAAACAATGTAATTTGCAGTTCTTTTTTTTTTTTTTTTTTGAGACAGAGTCTTGCTCTGTCACCAGGCGCCAGGCTGGAGTGCAGTGGCGTGATCTCGGCTCACTGCAACCTCTGCCTCCCAGGTTCAAGCAATTCTCCTGCCTCGGCCTCCTAAGCAGCTGGGACCACAGGTGCACACATCAGCACACCCAGCTAACTTTTGTATTTTTATTTATTTTTATTTTATTTTATTTTTATAAAGACGGGGTTTCACAATATTGGTCGGGCTGGTCTTGAACTCCCGACCTCAGGTGATCCGCCCGCCTTGGCCTCCAAAGTGCTTGGATTACAGGCGTGAACCACCACGCCTGGCCTAATTTTTGTATTTTTTAGTAGGGACGGGGGTTTCACCATGGTCTCAATCTCTTGACTGGTGATCCGCCCGCCTCCGCCTCCCAAAGTGCTGGGATTACAGGCATGAGCCACCATGCCTGGCCTGCAGTTCATATTAAAACAGAGTTTTTGAGAGTCTGGAATTCTGGAGTTAGTCAGACCTGGGTTCAAATCCTAGCTGTAGGGCCGGGTGTGGTGGCTAATGCCTGTAATCTCAGCACTTTGGGAGGCCAAGGTGGGCGAATCACAAGGTCAAGAGATCAAGACCATCATGGCCAGCATGATGAAACCCCGTCTCTACTAAAAACACAAAAATTAGCTGGGCGTGGTGGTGCATCTGTGTAGTCCCAGCTACTTGGGAGGCTGAGGCAGAAGAATCACTTGAACCCGGGAGGCAGAGGTTGCAGTGGAGATCGTGCCACTGCACTCCATCCTGGTGACAGGGCCAGACTCCATCTCAAACAAACAAGCAAACAAATCCTAGCTATGTTATCACCTAAGACGTCTTCTTGCCAATAACTTTTAACTTAAGTTTAATAAAGCCTTCTTTTTTTTTTTTTTGAGACGGAGTTTTGTTCTTGTTGCCCAGGTTGGAGTGCAATGGTGTGATCTCGGCTCATTGCAAACTCTGCCTCGCAGGTTCAAGCAATTCTTCTGCCTCAGCCTCCCAAGTAGTGGGAATTACAGGCACCTGCCAGCACATCCAGCTAATTTTTGTATTTTTAGTAGAGTTGGGGTTTCCCTATGTTGGCCAGGCTGCTTTCAAACTCCTGACCTCAGGTGATCTGCCTGCCTCAGCCTCCCAAGGTGTTGGGATTACAGGCATGAGCCACCGAGCAGGGCCTAATAATAAAGCCTTTTGACCTACTTCCAGTGTAGAGTACAGGGGTCAGGAAAACAAGTTAATCGACACGATGAATAAACAATCAGGCAAGTATAGAATGTGGGACATTCTACAAGAAAACTGGCTTGCACTTCAAAGTCAATGTCGTGGGGAAAAGAAGTGGAGGAGCTTTACTAAGAGACTAAAGCACATATAATAACCAAATGCAATGCATGTACTGAATTAGATCCTGCATGGAAAAAAAAAAATCCAAAAAAACCCTGAGATTTTTGAAACAAGTGGAAAAACAGGAATATGGACTGGATATTAGGTGACATCGCAGAATTATTTTAGCTTTCTGAGGTGTAAGTGTGGAATTGTGGTGATGGTAGAGTGTGTCCTTATTTTTAGGAGCTGAAACATTTGGGGGGAGTCATGATATCTATCCCTCACTTTCAAATGATCCATAAAAAAGCATAAGCTTCACATACCCACAGAGGGTATTTGCTTTATTTGCTGGAAGTAAATATGGCAAAATGGAAACAGCTGTGGAATCTGAGGTGGTGGGTGAACACTAGAAATCTTTCCATTATTCTGCATGTGGAAAACAATCATCATAAAAAGTTAGGGTAGAAACGTTCTGCTGTGTGACCTTGCGCAGTTTCCTTGCCTCTCAGGCCTTCATTTCCCTACTGGTGAAACAAGGTTAAAAATACCAATCCCGGTGGGTCGGTGCTCATGCTTGTAATCTGAGCATTTTGGGAGGCCAAGGCGGGTGGATGGCTTGAGCCCAGGAGTTCAAGACCAGCCTGGGTAACATACTGAGAACCCATCTCTACAAAAAATTTAAAAATTAGCCTGGCGTAGTGGTGCATGCCTGTAGCCCCAGCTACTTGGGAGGCTGAGGTGGGAGGATGGCTTTAGCTCGGAAAGTCGAGTCTGCAGTGAGCTATGAGGGAGCCACCAGCCTGGGCAACAGAGCGAGACCCTGTCTCAAAACAAAAAACACAAAAACCAGCCTCACATGATCCAAGTGCCCAGAGGCTGTGGGTGCTGCAGCCTTAATTATTATTATGACCACCCTCAGCATGGCGTCTGGTACACAGGGAATGCTCACCTCCCCGGGCCGCGGTTTTTCCACCTTAATGGTGGACAGGTAGGAACGGCCTTTTGGAACCCGCGCTAACCTTGGCCAGGAACCTGCAAACCTGCCCAGGCAGGGCGTGTAGTCCTGAGCTCGCGCAGCGGAAACGGGGCGGGGCGCCCGAGGCTGGGAACGCAGAGGAGCCTTCCGGGGGGCGGGGCGGGACCTCCCGTGCGGACCAATGGTGGAGCAGATGCCGATGTCAAAACGCGCGCTCAAGTGGTTCCTGCCAGGAATACCGGCTCTTAGGGAGGCGGAGGAGGTAGGAATGCCTGCGGCCAGCAGTTTGAGACCAGCCTGGGCGGTCTAAATCAGTCTCCTCTGTTTACTTAAACAAAACCAATAAAACGAGCACCGAGGGAAAAAGGAGCAAATCTCGGAGCTATCAGCAGCCCTGCGCTTGCAGCGGGCGCCCTCCCGAGAGTGGCTGCATCGCCTGGCACCCCCAGGGGCGGAACCGCGTGGCCCTGGGCGCCGCGTGGGCCCAGCATCGCCGCGTGGCCCTGGGCGCCAGCACCTCCTCCGCAGTGGGGCAAAGATGCCGGACCTGGGGGGAGGAGGGCCACGCCAAGATGACACAGGCTCGCGCGGGAAGGGAGGATGGCGACATCACCCGGCCTCTAACACGTATGCATCTTTCCACTACTTCTACAATGGCTATGTTATTTACGTGGCCAGGAACTAAACTATAAAACAAGCCACCTCTGGCTGCTTCAGTTACAGTGAGTATAACAGAAGCAAAAAAGCACAGAGCCCCCCAGGGCAACCGAAACGAGGGCTTTGGATGTTGATTACGGGAAATTGAAATCTGAGTTGGGTATGAAATGACACCAACAAATTATAATTTTGTTAGATAATGGCTTTATCAGCCATAAAATTGTCAATAAAAATACCAGTTTCCTGGAGACGGATGCTTTAGTGTGTTGGGGTGAAACTGGCATTGTCTGCAAGTTGCTTTAAACAAAGGATGCTACATCAAAGTTTTAGTTGTGACTTTGTGTAAGGAATGTGATGCTCATTACTTATCCCCGCAACACGAGAATACTTTGAATACAAGTCTATAGTACTTTTAATTAATGGGAGAAACAGAGCTAGGTGGTGAGGGTTCCTGCCCCACGCCACCCCCTATAAAGTATCTTATCTAGAAAAGGCTTTGTAAAAAAAGTCCAGAATCTCTCTAAATAACAGCCCCCGAGGGCAGCTTTTGAAGCTTTCTTAGGTTAATGATTTCTTTCCTGGATCTTAAAGTTTCTTTCCTCTCCTTTATTTTTGGCATTTTGCCCATTGCAGGGCCTGGCAAATCAGAAAGCCAGTGAGTAGTATACTAATTCCTAGTTCTAAAAATCATTCTGTGAGCTGTCTCCCAGGAGTTTTTGCCCACTTTGTAATTAAACAACTTTTTTCTTCTTTTTTTTTAATGGCGGAGCGTGGTCTCACTATGTTGCCCAGGCTGGTCTCCAGCTCGTGGCCTCAAACAATCCTCCCGCCTGGGCCATCCAAAGTGCTGGGATTACATGCGTGATCCACCGTGCCCAGCCATTTTGCAGTTCTTAAGGCGAGGGTGACAATACGGGACAGGCGCCTGACAGGAGACAGGATTTCAGTGGAAAACTGCACCATGGGCCTTCTCTCCGTGTCCTGGAGTTTGAAGGTTTACAAAGGACTGCACATTTTTCATGAGTCATCTCAACGAACACGCTTCTCACCGCCCCACGCGGTGGGTACTGTTATAAGTCCCATTTTACCCACGGGGACACCGAATCTGTAAGAAGTCTGGTTGCTTATCCCATTCACAGCAAAAGAAGCCGCGGGGCTCAGCGGCCCTAACTTTTAGGTTGTAGGGTCCTCGCCCACCACCCCGCCAAAGTGTCAGGCCTCCGGGCCCTTGCACCCCTACCCCGGGACACGGATCGAAAGGGTCGCAGCAACGCCTCCCCTGCAGCTGGGAGCGTTTTCCAGGCCGTTGCACCAACCTCGTTGGCCAAGCCCCCCGCCCGGCCGCCACCGGGCTGGGAGGAGGCACTTTTGGGAGGCGGGGCCGGGGCCAGGGGATACTCTCGCGCCGGCGGGCTCCAATCGCTGCGCCTCACGCAACCCCAAACGGTTCCCTGGCGAATTGGCGCCTGCGCGCGCGAAGGCCTCCAAGCCCCTCAGGGGCTGCGACCCTGGTCCCATGGGACCCGCGGGGGCCCGGGCGGCAGCGCCCCCGACTCAGCCAGCGGATGGGGGGGTATCCCGGGAGGTCCCGGGGGCGTCCCCGGGGGTCCCCGGAAGGCGCCGGCGGAGGCTCCCGCGCAGCGCTTGAAAATTGCGCGCGGCCCCACGGCCAGCCAGGGTAGGGGCAAAGCGCAGCCAATGGGAAGGGTCGGGGCACCGCATAGCCAATGGGAAGGGCCGGGACCCTTGCCAGAGGTAGACCCAGGCCCGACTCGCCAAGGGCAAAGCGGGGCCCATGGGAAGGGCGGAGGCACCGCACAGCCAATGGGAAGAGCTGGGAGTGCGCGGCGCGGGACATTTAAAGGCGGCTGGGTCGGTGTGCTGCCCGTGCACCCCTTCCCAGCCGCCCGGCCCCGACTGCCAGCTGTCCTTCGTCGCGCCGCCACCATGCTCTCCGTCCGCGTCCCGCTCGCGCCCATCACGGACCCGCAGCAGCTGCAGCTCTCGCCGCTGAAGGGGCTCAGCCTGGTCGACAAGGAGAACACCGTGAGCGCGCGGGGCGGGCGCTGCGGGCGGGGGAGGGAGGCAGGGAAGGCGAGGCCGGCCGCCCCTCACTCACACGCGTGTCCCGCAGCCCCCGGCCCTGAACGGCACCCGCGTCCTGGCCAGCAAGACCGCGAGGAGGATCTTCCAGGAGCCCGCGGAGCCGGTGAGTGGCGGGCGCGGGGCAGAGGGGCGGGGGCGGCCTTGAGCCTCTTGGCGCCAAAGCTGCATTGTTTCCTCAGCGGTTCCCACTCCCGCGCCGGCTCGTTTCCCGCCAAGGCGGCCCCTCCCCCGGGCGGCCGGTTTCCCGGTTCGGGCGTGCGCTCCCCTGCTGTGACCCACGGAGCGCGACGGGGCAGCCCCGTTTCCTTCTACATGGGGCGCCACGAAATTGCCGCCAGTGGAACGGCCTTGGCCCAGGAACACGGCAGTTTCACGAGGTTCGCCCGTACTTCAGTGCTTGCTCTTCTCCCCCAACAGAAAACCAGAGCGGCCGCCCCCGGCGTGGAGGATGAGCCGCTGCTGAGAGAGAACCCGCGCCGCTTTGTCATTTTCCCCATCGAGTACCACGATATCTGGCAGATGTACAAGAAGGCGGAGGCCTCCTTCTGGACCGCCGAGGAGGTGAGCGGAGGACCCCCGGAGAGCCGGGCAGGGGCCCCCGGGACGCCTCGGAGATGCACTTGGGGGTTCGGGCTGGCGAGTGGGGGCTGACTGTAACCTTGGAGTGGGTGAGTCCTGCAGGCTCCGCTCTCTTCCTTTGTGCTGAAATTGTGACTGCCGAACCGCAGGTGGACCTGTCCAAGGACACTCGGCACTGGGAATCCCTGAAGCCCGAGGAGAGACACTTTATATCCCACGTTCTAGCTTTCTTTGCAGCCAGCGATGGCATCGTGAATGAAAACCTGGTGAGTCTCCAGAACAAAACCTTGCATTCACTTGACGATCTGGGGTCGGACCAGTGCGCCCTCTTTGTCTCTCTTTGTAAGTCCAACATTTTCCACGCTGAGTGCATATGTGTGTGTAAGCTGGTTTTTATATTACATGGCATTTCCTGTTTTTAACACACTTTGCAGTTCTTTCTTCTGCATGGTATTTTCCTGACTCTAGAGAAACTGAGGCCATGTTAAGTGGTAGTAATAGGCTGACTCCCTGTGGCCACCACATCTGCTCCCGCCTTTTTTTTTTTTAAAAAAAAACGGAGTCTCACTGTCACCCAGGCTGGAGTGCAGTGGCGCGATCTTGGCTCACTGCAACATCTGCCTCCTGGGTTCAAGCGATTCTCCTGCCTCAGCCTCCTGAGAAGCTGAGATGGCAGACGTGCACCACCACGCTTGTCTAATTTTTGTATTTTGAGTAGAGACAGGGTTTTACCGTATTGGCCAGGATGTTCTCAAATTCCCAACCTCAGGTGATCCGCCCGCCTTGCCTCCCAGAGTGCTGGGATTACAGGCGTGAGCCACCATGCCCTGCTCTGCTCCCTCCTTTTGGTGGCTTTGCTGTTTTAATAGTAATTTGGTTGTATCTCTTACTATGAACAGATCTTTCTTGACATAAATTAGGATTTCTGTGAGCGCTCAATTATTTCCTAATTTATATGTTTCTATTTCCTGATCTTAAATTGAGCATATGATACAAAATATCACACTTTATCACAGAATTGTGAAGAATTGGATGAAATATATATAGAAAGAAATCTTATAATGGTACAGAACGTGATGCTACCACTATCCATTTACAAGAGTTGCTGCGGCTAGTTTTTTCCCCAAGCTTGACTTTGTGTTTTGCCACTAGGTGGAGCGATTTAGCCAAGAAGTTCAGATTACAGAAGCCCGCTGTTTCTATGGTTTCCAAATTGCCATGGAAAACATACATTCTGAAATGTATAGTCTCCTTATTGACACTTACATAAAAGATCCCAACGAAAGGTAGGTATTCAAGTGGTATGCCAAGATTTTTAGGACTCTTTAATTGTTGATTTATGACAAAGTTTTAGTTCATGTAGGGATAAAAATGACTCCAGAATGACTAAGCAGACAGTCATAGACATTTCCAGCACCTGTGGTCATGTCTGCTCTTAGCAAGGGGCCTAAATTCACTTTATAATTCACGTAGAGTTGTGAAAGTGCTCCACTTTTAGAGTTGAATGCCTACCAATCTAAAGCCTTCTTTTGAAGGAATTCCTACATGTTGGGTAAGACAAACTAAAACCTATGTCTGACCATCTTTGGTCATTTGGTAAATTTGTTGAGAAACTAGAATGTGGGGCTGCAGCAGGATGAAGGGCGGGGAGGACTTCCTGCTAAGGAGTTGCAGTACACTACAGGCAAATAGGAGGAGTTACACAGGCAGAGGCAGCAGTGAGCCCTGAGATTGATTTAGGCATGTAGCAGTTTGGCTGAATAAAGGTAGCATAAGGTCTGTTTTATGTTTTGGAGATTGATTGGAGGCGATGGGTTAGAAACGGGCTGTTGGAGTAGTCTAGACACTAAGGTCAGCTTTAGGGACTGGAGCCTCTGTATGGAGTAGAAGTGGTGCTGATACCTAATGTGGCTGTTGTAAAATTAGAAGTACATGAACAGGAAAGTGGTAACTTGAAAGGACTGAGGAAACTCGTTCTGGGTGAAGAGATTTGAATATGTTTATGTAGGTGGAAATTGAGAAAAGAAGGCAAAGATTGGGGGCAAATGACCAGAAGGAGAATGGGTGGGATCAGGAAGGTCTGCTGGAGAAGCCTCAAAAGCAAGGGAGAGGCAGACCCAGGTCTCAAAGAGAAGGACAGTGAGATGGAAAGAGAATAAAAGGCAGCTGGATGCGGTAGTGTGAGCTGGTAGTCCCAGCCACTTGACACAGTGAGGCAGAAGGATGGCTTGAGCCCAGGAGTTTGGCGTTTTTTTTTTTTTTGGTTTTTTTTTTTTTTTTTTTGGGGGTTTTTTTTTTTTTTTTTTTTTTTTTTTTTTTTTTTTTTTTTTTTGAGACGGAGTTTTGCTCTTGTTACTCAGGCTGGAGTGCAATGGCGCGATCTCGGCTCACCGCAGCCTCCGCCTCCTGGGTTCAGGCAATTCTCCTGCCTCAGCCTCCTGAGTAGCTGGGATTACAGGCACGCGCCACCATGCCCAGCTAATTTTTTGTATTTTTAGTAGAGACGGGGTTTCACCGTGTTGACCAGGATGGTCTCGATCTCTTGACCTCGTGATCCACCCGCCTTGGCCCTCCCAAAATGCTGGGATTACAGGCTTGAGCCACCGCGGGGCCTAGGAGTTTGGTTTTAACATGAGCTATGATTATCTCACTGCACTCTAGCCTGGGCAACAGAGTAAGACCCTCATCCCTTAAATAAATAAATAGAAATGAAAGCTGCCCAATGTCTGGTGACCTTGGCTTCAGAACACAAGGTCACCTGGGTAGGAACAGGCTGGGAAATCAGCAGCCTCTCAAGGTGGGCACCAGAATAAAGGGAGGCAGAGGAGAGTGGTAAGGGAGACCCACTTAACTGTAATACCCATGGATTTACTTTGCTGACCTGGGATTGACAGTATAGGACAGAATTTTAGTAGGAAGCAATCTTAGTTTATTGGTTTAATTATTTTATGATACAGATGTGGCATTTGGGGCCAAGTAATGCACCCAATGATAGTCCGATAATAGCATGGCAGTTAGGATTTTATGGTTTTTTAAATTTAAATTTTATGGTTCGTCACATGGAACTATGATCTGGACTTGAAATAATAAAGGCAACAAATGTCCCTGCTGTACTGAACCACGTTTTACTGTTTGTAGACCCTGAAGCTCCATATGAACTACAGAATACCCACATTTGTATTAACGTAGATCAAAAGTTGAGACTTAACACTGGAGGGAAAAGCTGACCAGTAAAATAAAACATTTCGATGTGGGTTCTTCCTTTGGGAAGAGAATCAGCAAATACATGAATTTGGCCTTTGTCCCAGAGCTCTTATCTAGCAGCTGGTAATCGGGGGTCTTTTACTGTAATGCTTCAATTGCTGATGCTGTGTGTGCCTACTAGGGAATTTCTCTTCAATGCCATTGAAACGATGCCTTGTGTCAAGAAGAAGGCAGATTGGGCCTTGCGCTGGATTGGGGACAAAGAGGCTACCTATGGTAAGGAGACCCTTGCCCCTACTTCAACCTGAGCTGCATTTTCCATGTAATGTTACTGGATGGTTGACTCTTCCTATGAATACCAACAGTTACTCACTAGAATGATATTGCTGTTAACTCTTAAATAGGTGAACGTGTCGTAGCCTTTGCTGCAGTAGAAGGCATCTTCTTTTCTGGTTCTTTTGCATCCATATTCTGGCTCAAGAAACGAGGACTGATGCCTGGCCTCACATTTTCTAATGAACTTATTAGCAGAGATGAGGTGAGTCTAAATCAAATCATAGGGTAACCTGAGCCCCAAACACACCTCGGGCATGCTCTGGTGTTTACTGATGGGGACCTGAGATACTAGATGGCATATATCCACGTTTAATGTGTGAGTTCAACCGTACACATACTTTACAAAAGAAGGAAATACTTTACTGAAATTACTTGTATTCTCTATAATACATTAGTACATATGTATTGCCTTATAGGCTTTGAATGCATAAAAAAGTACGAGTTTGTTTTTTGGGTGGATGGAATCTTGTTCTGTCACCCAGGCTGGAGTGCAGTGGTGCGATCTTGGCTCACTGCAGTCTCCGCCTTGCGGGTTCAAGCGATTCTTCTGCCTCAGCCTCCCAAGTAGCTGGGATTACAGGCGCCCATCACCATGCCGGGCTAATTTTGTATTTTTGTAGAGATGGGATTTCACCACATTGGCCAGGCTGGTCTCGAACTCCTGACCTCAGGTGATCCTCCCGCCTTGGCCTCCCAAAGTGCTGGGATTACAGTCGTGAGCCACTGCACCTGGCCAAAACTACAAATTCTTGATGGGATTGGGATTTTTAAGGGATGTTTTATTATTTTTGCGTGGTATTATATGTGACCCCCTTTTCCATAAATGTTCATAGTAGCCATTATGTTTCTCCTGTTTGATCTAGAAATTACCTCTCTACTTCAGTGTTAGCATCTCAATGGAATGAGCATGCATTTTGGTCTAGCGTGTGTCTTTGGTTAAGTCACATTTGAAAAGGAAGAAGCCAAACTTGGCTGGTCTTACCTTATAGGAAGACCTTCCTTACTGGATTGGGAGATAAGTTGTAAAGCTTGGGGTTTAATGCGCTAACTTGCAAATTTGATTTACTTGAAATTGCATACAAATTTCTTGAACATATAAAAACTAACCTTATCACTGAATTTTGCCTTTCCTGCTGGGAGTAGTGGCAAAATAAGTGTTCATGGCTGTAAAAAGAATATTTTGAGTGAAGCTCTGACTCCTCCTTTGCCACCACACAGAGCAGAGCAAGAAATAGACTGCCTGTTTTTATCTAGGTGGCAACTTTGAGGGCCTTAAGTGGGACTGAGCTTGCCTTGGTGACATCAGCAGAAGAGAAGCCATTAGTTAGTCATCTTCCCATTGAGAGTTGAAGTGCTCTCAATATGAGTATGTTGGATAAAGAGAATGCAGAAAAGGATAAAGTAATTTCATATTCTATGTTAATGACAGAAGTCCTCTGGCTTTAGTGATCTTGAACTTTTTTTTTTCTAGGGTTTACACTGTGATTTTGCTTGCCTGATGTTCAAACACCTAGTACACAAACCATCAGAAGAGAGAGTAAGAGAAATAATTATCAATGCTGTTCGGATAGAACAGGTAAGTGGGTGATGAAAGGGGTCATTCAAGCTTGCTAGAAAATGTCTGCTTTAGTTGTATTCAGAAGCTGTATTTTGGTTCCTAGGAGTTCCTCACTGAGGCCTTGCCTGTGAAGCTCATTGGGATGAATTGCACTCTAATGAAGCAATACATTGAGTTTGTGGCAGATAGACTTATGTTGGAACTGGGTTTTAGCAAGGTAAAGTATTGTTTACATAGCCTTCTGCTTGTTTTGAAACTGGTGCTCTGTATTTATATCTTGATGTGAACCTTTTCAGGTTTTCAGAGTAGAGAATCCATTTGACTTTATGGAGAATATTTCACTGGAAGGAAAGACTAACTTCTTTGAGAAGAGAGTAGGCGAGTATCAGAGGATGGGAGTGATGTCAAGTCCAACAGAGAATTCTTTTACCTTGGATGCTGACTTCTAAATGAACTGAAGATGTGCCTTTATTTTGCTGATTTTTTTTTTCCATCTCATGAAAAAAATCAGCTAACGTGTTATCAACTAGCTACACCATGCATTGTCCATAATGTTCATTAACAGCATCTTTAAAACTGTGTAGCTACCTCACAACCAGTCCTGTTTGTTTATAATGCTGGTGCTATCACCTTTTGCTAGCAGGCTGGCTGGCTGTTACTTACCATAGCAGTGACAGTGGCAGTCTTCTTGGCTTTAAAGTGAGGGGTGACTTTCTAGTGAGCTCAACACAGCAGGATTAAACATTTCATTTAACCAGCACAGGCAGTTGAAAGATGCAGCCTCACTGCTTCAATGCAGATTTTAATGTTTACTTAAATATAAAACTGGCACTTTACAAACAAACATTGTTTGTACTCAAAAGATGATAATAACTTGATTTATTTGGTTTCTACACCAAGCACAAAGCATTCTCCCGACCACTAACAGGAGCCAATTCACAATTCACTAAGGGACTAAAGTAGGTTAAACTTGTATAGACTAAGCATGTAATTTCTTTTATTTTAATGAATTAAAATACTCATTAACCAACTTTAAAGTCAATACTGTGTTTAGCTAGATATTAGTCTGTTGGTGCCAGATACAAGATGGGTTGTGTGTTTCTCCTGTGGCTTGGGTAGTGTTCTGGGATTCTCTGCCCCATCTGAGTAGAGTGTTGTATGATCAAGGAATCTCTCAGGGCAAGGAGCTTCTTAAGTTAAATCCCTAGAAATTTAGGCATGATCTGGGCCTTCATATGGGTGAGAAGCCGCTTCATTTTATTTCTCACTGTAGTTTCCCCAACTTCTAGTTGATAAGATCCTTGAAGAGTTTTCATATGTGGGAGCTAAGGTAGTCTTGTAAAATTTCAAGTCATCCTTAAGCAAAATGACCCACCTAAGATCTTGCTCCTGTTAAGAGACAAATTTTTTTTTTTTTTTTTTTTTTTTT
>NW_016107316.1:1944863-1958693 GCF_001604975.1 Cebus imitator
CTCCGCCTCCTGGGTTCAGGCAATTCTCCTGCCTCAGCCTCCTGAGTAGCTGGGATTACAGGCACGTGCCACCATGCCCAGCTAATTTTTTGTATTTTTAGTAGAGACGGGGTTTCACCTTGTTGACCAGGATGGTCTCGATCTCTTGACCTCCCAAAGTGCTGGGATTACAGGCTTGAGCCACCGCGCCCGGCCAAAACAAATATTCTTAATAGGGCTACTTTGAATTAATCTGCCTTTATGTTTGAGAGAAAAGAAAATCTGTCTTTATGTTTAGAAGCTGTGAGTCATTAATACAGTTTCCATTCAAATATTAATTTCAAAAGGAAACAAACATATTCTTAATAGGGCTACTTTGAATTAATCTGCCTTTAAGTTTGGGAGAAAAAAGCTGAGACATTGCTTGAAAGATGATGCAAGATAAATGTTGACTTTTGGCCACATTTGTTAATTGTATTCACTATTTGAACATTGTTGTGTTCTGTTGTTAGTTTTCATCATTTATTGTATAGTCAATTTTTAAATCTTTGTATATCTTTTCTTAGCTTGTGAGTTATTAGCTAAAGTTAATGAATCCAGATTAAAATAAAGGCTTTGCCTTGCATTGTGGGATACAGGCAGAAGTTAGAATCAGGTTTTAGGATTCTGTCTCATTAGCTGAATAATGTGAGGATTAACTTCTGCCAACATAAAGTATGTTTTGTAAAGGCTAATGAGTTCATTTGCTTTCCACTGGTTCTGGGCAAGAGACTTGCCTTGTGCCTGTTCTGGCACATGGTATATAGGAGACAGGTAGACCCAAAAGGTGGTGCCCAAAATTAAAAACTGCCATACTGCATGTGGGGTTTGTGAAGCTGGGGCCAAGGTAACCTCGCCACTGTGGGAAGCCACTCCTGGGCCTCTTTTCCCATTTGCAAAACAGGCGGGGCTACAGGTCTTCCCAGCTGGCGTTTTGCTTTGCTGTCCCTCATCTGACTGACCTGTGTGGACTCCTGCACAGGTTTGGATCATTCCCTCTGTCTATAAAAGCCCTTTCCTGACTTGGAATCCTACTCACTTTCATAAAGCCTTTTAGAATTCCTGACACCCATCCATCCCCAGATGAACCAATTATTATTCCTTGTACCTCAGGCCACTGCCATTCAGTTCATTGAACAAGCAGCAGCTCTCAGGTGCCATGTTCCACTTGCATTTTAATTCAGGAAGATGGGTCCTGAGCCAGAGGGGAGGCCCTTCTTTCTGGAGCTTGGGTTTACTCCTAGAGAGGGAAACTGATGGATGAGTAGATTGGAAGTGTTGGGCAGTGAATGGGAGCAGCAGAGAATTCTAAGGTGGGTGGGAGTGGTTGGGAGAGGCCTCATGGGGAGATGATGTATCCTTGGAGGGGTACCTGGGACTAGTGTTTGAAGTGCTGCTTCCCACTCCTGCTTTCTCATTAAGATTCCTTCCCCCTTCCCGTGCTGCTCTGTAAGAGAAAGTTGTCTTTGAGGACACACGTTTTTACCTATCTCTAATTTCTAAGCACAAGGCCTTCAAGGGTCAGGTATTTAAGTGACTGATGCATGAGGAAATAAACGAATTGGAACTGAAGTATTTTGGGATGGATGGTAACTTTGGTAAAGGTGTGTTCTGTGTCCCAGAGGACCCTGGTAGAGAGCTTTGCCTTTGCACAGGTGTTCAGTGAAGGTCATTTGATTTGTAATGTCAGGTCTGTTGCAGAAGTTCAGGGCAGCCAGGCTTCAAGATGATGACCAACTACAAGAACAGTTCCCCTGCGGGTGGCCTGCAGTCCTGTTCTGCTCCCCTGTCCCCAAGCCAGCTGCCATGCTCTATAGAACATGTCTGCCATGCTGCCCGAGGAGGGCCTGCAGAGTTCAGTGAGTGGTCAGGCTGCTGAGTTGATTGTCTTGGGTACTCATTAGATCATCCTCCCCCTGAATCAGTCTGGGGGTAAAACCAGGGACCCTGTAATCTTAATGGGAGATCTCAGACATTTCAGATTAGGTCGGATGGACTGCTGACATAAAGGTCAAACCAATGGGTTTCAGCCCTGGATGTGAATTATAATCACCTGGGGGCTTTTAAAAGCTACCAATTTCTGGCTCTCACTTCTGGAAAAGACAGCCCTGCTCAGTTTTAGCATGTTCCAGATGTTTCCTGATGTGCGTCAGTTCTAGACATGTTTATGTAAGGGTTACATTTCATTGTGTGTGCACATTCGTGGCCCTGCCCAGCTGCAGTGGCCCTGCCTTGCTGCTAAGAGCAGACCTACAAAAACCTCCCTTCACCTGCTGGTACTGCTGTGGCCTCTGACCTGAGGACTTCATCCTTACGAAGCAGGAACCAGATGGGTGTTTAACTGCCACCTGACTGGGGAGATAACTGGCTGTACTTTGAGGATCAGTGATCCTACCAGTGTTGGTCTGGAGATCCCGATAATGGTTTAACGCCTCTTAGCAAGACAGCCACAGGCCCAGCCCCTCATCAGTGAGTGGCCACAGCAGGACTGTGTGGCTTGGTCTCTTCCAGCTGTCCCTCTGGAGTGCAGAGGGCTACCCTCCTGGTGTCTGTCTGGACACAGGGAACACATCAGTGGTGTCTCCCTGCCATTCCCTGGAGGGAATATGTTACATCAGGATTTTTTCTTTAATTATGAGAATGGCTGAGCCCATTGCTGCTTAAAGTTCATTAGTCATGTTTACCTTAGCCTTGGCTCTAGAGACTGGAGTGGCTCAAACAAGGTGGTGGACTAAGGAACCAAACTCCTCCTGCTTCAAACACCTGCGTATGATAAATAGCACAGCAAAACGTTAAGTAGGTAGGCCAGGTACAGTGGCTCACGCCTGTTATCCCAGCTACTCAGGAGGCTGAAGCAGAATTATTTGAACCTGGGAGGTGGAGATTGCAGTGAGCCGAGATCACACGATTGCACTTTGGCCTGAGCAACAAGAGCAAAACTCCATCTTGGGAAAAAAAAAAGTTAAATAGATGGTCACCTCTTGGGAAAGGAGAATGACCTCTTTGGGGAACAAAGGAAGTGACCATGGAACCCCAGAGCCCATAGCAGCCCTAGGAGTGGTCATTAGTCCCTTAGAGAAACTGAACAGTGACAGCTGATGGGCAGTTGGATTTGGAGGGAGAGGTTGATCTAAACCAGGGGAGGAGTTGGGACCAAAACCTCGGTATAAAGTCAGGGCCCCAGTAACACAACAGATAAAAGGAAAAAATAACATGGTACGGTGAAGAAATACGCTTTCAGAATCAGGAAGAATGGGATACAGCGTAACTATTGGAGTTCAGGCTCAGAGCTGTTTCAGCACAGCTTAGATTAGACAGCTGAGGAGTGGGCTTATGAACTGGAAGGGATGTGTCTGAGGGAATTATTGGAAAGTAGATGGAAGAAAGCATGGAGAGTGGACAGGCAGTGTTTGAGGAGGTAATGACTGGTGACTTTCCAGAATGGACTCATCCTTGAGATCAGGAAGTCCACAAGGAATCACAAGTGAGAAGCTAAGACACATTCATTCCTAGGCTCATTTGAATGAAGCTGCAGAACATGAACAAAAGGAAAAATCACTAACTGAAGATGTCAATAGAAACCAAAAGATTTTTATGACATATCTTCAATGCTGAGGGAATCATTGGACTAAACTATTTAGAAGATACATTTGCATGCCAAGGTTTTGCCATTCACATCCCTGAATCAAAATAATTCCTAACAAATTGAGCCAAAAGAAAAGATGGTGGTAAGCAGAGATACTGGTTGGTCCACAGTGAATTGCCAGGATCATAGGGAAGCTGGGCATGATGGTGCATGCCTGTGATCCCAGCTACTCGGGTGAGTCCAGCCTGGGCAACAGTGAGACCCAAACTCAAACAACAAATGGAACTAGAATAGTGGACACTGCAGGGGATAAAGAATAAAGATTGAATTTCAGCTTCCAAAGTGGGGGGTGGGGTGGGGGGCGTTAAAGCTTGATGGGCTTGGTAGAAGGCAGAAAGGGTTAGGTGGGGCAGCAGAGAACAAGTCAAGATGGTAGAAATAAAAGCACAGTAGATGCAAATAGACTTAAGAGTTAAAACTCAAGGCTCAAATTCTGGCTATAAGTGATTTACAGACAAAACAAGAATGTAAATAAACAATTGTGATAGGAAAAAGACTAAAGCAAAAAGCCCATTGGAGATGGAAGTTACTGGCCTAAAGAATGATTGTTCCTCTGTGAAAACACAATGATAACAATATTTGGATGTGACCTCAACCCTGCCTCCCCAGGCACTGAGTCCGGTCTTAGGCTCAGAGCGGTGAAGCCAGGTGTTGTCTTGGTGCTTCCACATCCCCTTTAGTCATGTGTTTTTTACTCATTGTCCTCTGGTCCTACACATGGTCCCTGGGTTTGCTTTTATGCCACTTGCAGAGACTTCATGGCTCTATAGGGAATTGCGTGAGAGCTCGCATTCCTACCAGATGTGAGAAGATGCTCCATCCTGTGTCCAGGCAGGACCGTCGGAGCGGGCTGGGGCCAGCCTAGATGGGGTAGGGTGTGGTCAGATGACTGCTCACAAGTGAATGGTTTGGATTATGCAGCCTGGACACACTGGAATCTCTAGGGGCAGGGGGTGAAGCCCGTGTGATGCCAGGTGGAAAGCCAGGTTTGCAGATGTGCCTTGGTGGACATGTTGGGGCCTCTTAGTCTGGGGCAGGCTGAGCCCTCCTGAGTGTGGGTGGGCCTCCACCGTGTAGGGTGCTGTCCTTCCAAGCTTTGGCAAGATGGAATCTTCCTCAATGGAATCTGTGTCAGGTGTGGGTGTGGTCTTGAAAAGGCATCCTCTCCCCTAGAGGCTGCTGCTTGACACCCTGTTGTACTTTATTAGAGGTGTGGCTGGGCGTGGTGGCTAGTGCCTGTGATGTCAACACTGGGAGGATTGCTTGAGGCCAGGATTTCAAGACCAGCCTGGGCAACATAAGGAGACCCTATCTTTACAGAAAAATTTTGAGAGATTAGCTATGTGTGGTGGTATGCATCTGCAGCCCCACTACTCAGGAGGCTGAGGCAGGAGAATCACTGGAACCCAGGAGGTCTAGGCTGCAGTGAGCCATGTTTGCACCACTACACTCTAGCCTGGGCAACAGAGCAAGACCCACTCTTAAAAACAAATGCCCTGACCATAGCCTCTGAGATTCTAGATTCCATACAAGCAGGACCCATGAGCCACACTTAAAGGCTTTTACTTTGTGGGGGTGGGGAGAAGGGAGGCTGCACCCATGACAGTAGGCCTGTCCAAGAGTGGGGCCTCCGCTCTGAGGAGAGGAGAGCTGGTCTGCAGAGAGGCTGAAGCCTCATGACATTCATTTTGAGTCCAGCGATTCCTGAAGCCCACCTCGGATGTCTCACTGAAGTGAATCAGTACATTCCTGATAGGATAGGGTTGATTTTCCTGCCACATGCAGTCAGTCCCACCCCAACAGAATTCACTTGATCTGCACAGCCACCCTGGGGCAGAGATGCTCGCCCCCATTTTACAGATGTGGCCGGGAGGCTTGGAGGCCATGTGTCTCACAGAGGACTGGCCTGCACAAAAACCAGTGGTCAACCAGAACTTGAACCTGTCCATATTTGTCCCTTCACTGCACGTGCCCCTCTCGACGGAAGAGCCCACACTTGCTGACCTCATGCTTGTCCACTCAAGGAATGGGTCCTGAAACCACCAGCTGGCCAGTGAGCCATGTGGAAGGGTTTGGTCATGCCCACCTTCAGCCTGCCCTTCCTCCCTGGTCACTTCACTGTGGTAGTGGGGGAGGGTAAGCTCTGCCTTGCCCCTTGTCACTGGCTGTGGGAATCCTGCCCTAATAGGACCAGGGGCTCTCTTACTGTGTACATCATGAGTGGGGCTACTTCCAATTTGCTTCTACCTGGGACTCCCAAGTCAGTGTCACAGGACTGTGATGCCCTGGGTACTATGCTAGAAAGGTAGCTTATGGCCATGAAGGAAAGTCTAGGGACAGGCACTCACATGCCTGGATGGATCCCCATGCTTAGGAATGGGGTGAGTGGGAAGCAGTGACTTACCTTGGAAAATGGGGAGGTTTTAGTTTCCAGAAAGCCTTTTGGGCAGAAGCTGCCTGGCTGAGGCCTGCCCTTAGCCTCTCTGAGTCTTCCCTCTCTGCTTTGGTGGTGGGGGTGTCTAGCCTCTCCTCCAGATGGGGTGCCAGGACGAGATGAGAAGAGGTTTGCTTTGGAGGGCTGGAATAGGTCTTGCAGCTGCTCTGGCCTTCCCCTGGACTGATGTAGGTCCCTTCCAAATCCTGTTGGCACAGGAGCCGCTGCAGCAAAGGGCTGACTTTAGGAACCATCACCTCTCTGCCTCCTGCCTTTTTTTTGAGATGGAGTGCGATCATGCAATCTTGGCTCACTGCAACCTCTGACTTCTGGTTTCAAGTGATTTGCCTGCCTCAGCCTCTTGAGTAGCTGGGATTGCAGGCATGTGCCACTGTGCCCAGCTAATTTTGTGTTTTTAGTAGAGGTAGGGTTTCTCCATGTTGGTCAAACTGGTCTTGAACTCCCAACCTCAGGTGATCTGCCTGCCTTGGCCTCCCAGTGTGCTGGGATTATAGGCATGAGCCACTGCACCCAGCCAACTTTTGTGTTTTTAGTAGAGATGGGTTCACCATGTGGGCCGGGCTGGTCTCGAACTCCTGCCCTCAAGTAATCTGCCCATCTCAGCCTCCCAAAGTGCTGGGATTACAGACCTGAGCCACCATGCCTGGCCTGTCACCTCCATTTTGGAAAACTAACTGCCCTTGGAGCCAGTCTCACTACTTATAAAATGGTTGGGGAGGTCACATCCCTGCTCTGTGAACTAGGATTTGCAATCCAGGCTAAATGGGCTTGTGAGAATTTATATGAGTAAAGTGCCTGGCATGCTTTGATAACTTTTTTCACATGCCATTCAGTTTGCCCATCTAAACTGTATGGCTTTTGGCCAGGTGTGGTGGCTCACTCCTGTAATCCTAGAATTTTGGGAGGCCGAGGCGAGTGGCTCATTTGAGGTCAGGAGTTTGAGACCAGCTTGGCCAACATGGTGAAACCCTACTAAAAATGGAAAAATTAGCCAGGCATGGTGGTAGCCACCTGTAATCCCAACTACTTGGGAAGCTGAGGCAGGAGAATTGCTTGAGCCTAGGAGGCAGAGGTTGCAGTAAGCAGAGATTGTGCCATTGCACTCCAATGCAATGGGCGATAGAGCGAGACTCTGACTCAAAAAATAAAAAGAAAATAGTAATAAAATGTGTGGTTCAGTGGTTTAGTATATTCACGGGTACCGGTAGTCATCCCTACAGTTGGAACATTTTGCCCACCCCAAAAAGAGCCTGTGTCCATTAGTCACGCCCTGTCTCCCCTCCACTGCCTTAGCCCCGGGCAGCCACTGGGCCACTTTCTGTCTCTGGGTTTGATCTGGCACATCTAAAGTAGAAGTTATTGGCAAAGGCACTGGCTCTTATTTCTAAGAGATGATTTAGATTGCCAGGGCAGCAGAGGATGGGTCTGCCTCGCAGAGAGAAGTTTGATTTTCATTTCAGAAGGAGCTTTCCTGGCATTTTAGGCCGCTTGTCATTAAAAAGATTCGTGGGGCATTGTCTGGAGGGGACTTATGCCACTGTGAGCTGGTGACAAGCAGATTAGAAGCGGGGGTGTCAAAGGCTGGAATCACCACCTTGGTGGGGGCGGAGGAGAGGACAGTTAGCGGATTGGAGTCTGCTCTTTCCCCATCTCTCTTGGTGACCCTTCCCCTCCATTGGGAAAATGAGGTGCTGAGCCATCTCTCTGGTCCCAGGCTTCAGTTTTCCTCTGTTCAGGGAGTTTCAGAGAGTTGACTGTCCCACGGCCCTTGGGAATTGGAAACAAGACCTAGAACTTTCTGGAACACAGAGAGTGGTCTGTTGGGCCTTCCTTCGCTTCCTCAGTTTCCGCCCTCCCCCTTCACTCCTTTCTAGGACTTTCCTTCCCCACTCCTGGATCCTCCAATGTTAGTGGAACAGAAGTACTAAGGCCGGGGGTCAGGAAACAGCCAGTGGGTCAGATCGGGTTCCTGTGTGGTTTTGTACAAACTGGAAGCTGGGGATGTGTCTGAAAAATCAAAAGAACATTTCGTGTTGCATGAAGATTCTATGAAATTCAAATTTCAGGGCCCATAAATAGCTTTGTTGGGGCGCAGCCACACTTGTTTGTATGGTGTGTGGCTGCCTTCACCACGGATAACAGACTAGAATAGCTGCTGTGGCCTGTATTTTCTATTTGTCTTTATGGAAAATGCTTGATGAGCTCCGAGGGGTCCGTAGTGGAGCTGATGGAAAGGTAGTGCGTGGCATCGGTGGTGGCTGAGCCAGCGAGTGCCCACTCAGAGAGCTGGTTATTAACGGAGTGCTAACCAGTTCACTCTAGATGAGGAATATGCAGATCAGGTTTAAACACATGGAAAGCTGTTTACAGGAAAATGATAAAATAGCAGAACATAAAATGATGGGTACACTGTGGTTATGTTGTCATAAAAATGTGTACATATGGATAGAGAGGAAGGTGTCCCACGTGGAGAGATGAAGAGGTGCCTTGGGCGGGTTGGGAGAGAGCAGTTTTTCTTTCTATTCTATTTTTCTGTTTAAATGCTCCTATAATGTTCTTATAATAAGTGTTGATGAGCACTCGCAGCCACTGGGGGAAGCAGCTACCCAGGCAGAAGACTGTTCTGGGTCCCTGGAAGGCGGTAGGCAGAGGGACCCTGAGCTCTGGACCAGGGTTAGGGGAAGGTATTCTGGGCATGTGGAGGCTGGTGGCCCAAGCTCCTGTGAGCCGGGGGCTGGGGCTGCGTCTTGCCTATGTTGCTGTCATGTATGTGCAGGGCCCCATGTTGTGAGTTGTGTGTCTGCCCACTATTGTGCTTAGCCTCTGGAAGTTGCTTAGGAGTCTGGGATTTTGTGGTGAGGTGGGAGTCAGTTGCTTCTGTCCAAAGGAGTTGGCCAGTGGGGGGCATTCTGAGTTCAGAAACCTCTGGCTTTGAGCCTGATGGACCCAGCCAGGCTCAGCTCTGCTGTTGACCAGCTATGTGCTCTGGGACTCGTGTTAAGTCTGCAGGTGGCAAAACTGTCACCTCCTATCCCATCTTCCCTTCACCCCACCCCCGACCCCTGTGTTCCATTCGGAGCTTCAGAGAGTTGGTGCCACCTAGCTCCATTCACTGACATGCATCTTGTGCTGTGCTAGGATGTCGTCCCCATGTTAGCGTGTCCTCTCCGGGGAGACTGGCAGCCCTCGCGGGCGTGCATCTTCTGCTTCTGCATCCTTGGTCACTGCCAGCAGAGGCCTGGGCAGTGGTGGACATCGGATATTATCTGTGGTTGTGCTGGAATGGAGGAGGCCTGGTGTCTGGTTTTGGAGTCAAGAGCCCATGTGCTTAAGGGTTCCAAGCTCACATGGAGGGAGGAGGATGTGATTAGCTCTGGGAAGAAGAGTGGCTGGAAGGAGGGCAAGAGCCCTCGACCTGTTCTTGTTGGGAAGGAAAGAGCAGGTGAGGGTGGGGTACCGTTCCAGGCATGGGAAAAAGGCCACGGGAGTCGGCTATAGCCCGGGTCGCGGGCTGGGAGGCGGCTGCTCCAGCACACAGTCACTGAGCCGTCCTGTGCTCTCTGCGGCAGGTGCTGGGAGTCCAGGAAGTGCTGAGCAGATGGAGTCCACGCCCTCGGGGAGACAGAGACCATCACCCGCCCAGAGTGTGGTGAGTCAGAGGGTGACAAGCTCCGAAGACCAGGAAAGCAGGGAGGAAGGGGCGGGCGATGCCCTGTTCTCTTTTATGTGGGGAGACGAGAGGAAACCGCAGGAAATGGGGACCAACCACATGGTTAGGGGAGGAAAGCGTGTTTCAGGCAGAGAGTGGCCAAGAGCAAAGGCCCTGTAGCAGGCGCGTCTGTGAGTGGTCAGAGCAGAGTGAGGGCTGGGAGATGGGCGGGTCAGAGGGGAGAGGGTGTGTACATGGCAGGTCTGCAGACCCAGGTAAAGAGTCTGGATTTCATTTCTAAGGGGACGAGAGGCTCGGGAAGGTCTGATCAGCCTTCCGTCTTGAAAGGGACACCCCTGCTTCTGCGTGTCAGGTGCGCCAGTGGAAGTGGGAGGCGGTTGCAGCTTCCAGGTGAGAAATGATGGCAACTTGCACGGTGGGGGAAGAGGCGCCGCCTTGGAGGTGGCTTGCTGGGCCTATCACCTGCTGTTCCCTACCTCAGTGAACAGCGCCCCCACGCACCCCTGCCCGATCCCCGCGCGGCAGAAATCCAGGCCCTGCCAGCCCCTGCTGTTCTACGTGTGGCCAGGCGGGGGAGCCTTCAGCCTCCCGTTCCCCTCGCCGCACGCCCCAGGCAGTGCGGTCCTGAGATCCCCCTCCTATTCCAGGGCTCAGGCCCCCAGCATGGCCAGGCTCCCCTCCCCCTCGCCTTCCCCCTCCCCCAGACCATTGCACACAGAGCATCTGGAACGGTCTCTCGGGCAGCACCTCAGACCGTGTGGCTGTGCCGTGTGAGCCCCTTTCCCTCACCGCAGCTCTCTGCCCTACCTGAGCCCAGGTACCTGCGGGCTCCCGGGTCACCTCTGCCTTGAACCTCCCTGAGCCTGAGCTTCTTAAACACAACATCCTCCAGCCTCCTGCCTTCACACAGGCTGTTCTGTTACCCTGGACCTTGTCCCCACCCACCCGTTCCTGATCCTTCAGGTCGCAACTTAGAGGTGACTTTCCCTAGCAGCCTCCTCAGACCCAGTGAGGCCAGATTCGGGCCCCTCCCTGCCCTCATGGCCCCGGGTGTTTAGCACTCCACTTTTTCCTGCTATCAAAAGCGTATAGAATGATACATGCTTCTGATGGCTTGTTCCAGCTGTGAGTGCCCTGTGGGCAGGGATGGGGTCTATGTCCTCACTGTGGGTTCAGCCGGCACCTGGCTGGGCACTCGTAGTGTTGTTGAATGCATGAGCGAGTAAGTCACCCTCAGGGGAAGTTGCTGTGTCTGACGCGGGAACATGCGGGTTGCACTGGCGGGGCCTATTGAGACCATGACTGGAGCCTCTGGCCCGCAGAGTGGGGGGCATCAGTGGGGCTTGCTTCCTCTGCCCACTTTCTGCCCACTTTTTTTTTTTTTTTTTTTTTGAGACAGAATCTCGCTCTCTCGCCTAGGCTGGAGTGCAATGGTGCAATCTCGCCTCACTGCGACATCTGCCTCCTGAGTTCAAGCGATTTTCCTGCCTCAGCCTACCGAGTAGTTGGGATTACAGGCACGCACCACCACAACCTGGCTAATTTTTGAATTTTTGGTAGAGACGGGGTTTCACCATATTGGCCAGGATGGTCTCGATCTCTTGATCTCGTGATCTGCCTGCCTCAGCCTCCCAAAGTGCTGGGATTACAGGCATGAGCCACCGTGCCTGGCCCTTCTGCCCACTTTCTTCCCCTTCCCCCTCCTCTCCTGTCTCCACTCAGGCTGTCTCTCGAGTGGCTGTGGATGCTGACAGAATGCATGCCCGCCTCGCCGTCACTGTTCACGCACAGCGCCTGCTGAGGACTCTCCTGTAACCTAAAGGGGTGGTGGAAGGATGGAGCTTCAGGCCTTGAGGGCCAGAAGATGAACACGGAAGACTGAATCCTCAGGGGACCCCAGCTCTGGGCTGGCCCGGGACTGTGTTCTGAGGACGGAAGTGGAAGGAGGTGGCAGCAGGAGCCGGGCCCAAGGCATCTCCCACACTTCCGAGGTCGAAGGTGAGGTGTCATATCTGCTTGCTGATGCATGATTTCCTTTTCAGTTTTCTTTGGAACCTGTGCTGTGCAGATGTTCACAATGTGGTGGGGAAGTGAGTTTTGAGAAGCTCTTGGCAGAGTACCATTTGGCGTCCCTGTGGTTCTAGAGATTTCTGGGGCCTCGGGGCTGTAGCACCAGCTGTAGACAGCTGCCTGCCTTCTGACAGCGCTCAGCGTCTGGGCCCAGCAGCTTTCTCAGTTCTGAAAACATGTGTGACCTCACGATTCTGGCCCTTCCACCATCCCCGGCAAACTGTTCCGGCGTGTAGGTGGAATTCCTATTTTTAATAGCCAAGTTGTTGAGAAATTATAGGACTTTCACTTCCTTTGGAACGGAAGGGCTCCAGAAATATTTATATCTTTGCTTCTATAGAACCTAGGAGATCATCTTTGCCCCGGGAGGGTCAGCATGTGAAGAGGGTCACCTGGGAGGGGTCCCAGTGTCAGCCCACACTTGCTGTCAGCAAATGGTACCACAGCGAGCACCCAGGGGCTTAGCCAGCCCCCGAGAGGGAAGTCCCGGCTGTCCACTGGGGAAGGGCAGGGAGGCATGGAAGCAATAGTGACCCCCAGGCTGGCAGGGGTGATGGCGTTATGCAAAGTGTGCAAGTGGAGCATGAGCATGGGTCGGGACCCCCCAAGGCTGGGAATCAGGGAGACACCACAGAGGAGGTGGCCCTTCCCTTGAAAGGTGAAGGATTGATAGGAGTCTGTGGGAGAGTGGAGGCTGTGGGAAGGAGGCCTGTGGGAGGAGGGAGGCTCTTGCATTCCAGGCAGGTGTGGGAGCTCCTGGCAGAGTTTGCAGAAGCCAGCAGCTCAGTGTTGTGGGGGCCGGCTGTGGGCCAGGTGGGTGGGTAGACAGGGGCCAGGTCTGGAGGGGTTTTCAGGAGGGGTCTGAAGTCCATCCTAAAAGTTGTAACTGGGGAGTGGCCTGGTGGTGGGTTAGAGCAGTGTCATTCAAAATTTCCTCCGGTTCACGCAAATAGAGACCTAGCGTGCATACTGACATCCTGGGCTTGTGAGTCGCAGTCGCCCTTGCCGTGTGCAGCTCCTTCTGGTGTGTTCTGTTCTGCTTCTATTCCGGCTCATTTGTTCTTTGAACAATGCTGTTTGCAAGCCTCTACATTGGCTTCCTGTCTCCCTGAATATTTTTGATCTGCAGTTAGAACAGCACACTGGATTGGCAAGCGGGAGACTGAGGCAGGAGCCCAGGCAGGGGCTGCTGTCAGTCAGAGTCTAACCAGGAGAGAGACACGAGTGCCAGGCAGTGGGCCTGGGGCAGGGACTCTGGAGTGAAGATGCCACCTTGGCAGTCCTCACCCAGGCTTCAAGAGACTTGGGGCAGCTCTGGAAGCAGCAAGAGGGGTCCTGTCATCGTGAGGTGCGTTGAAGATCCGGAAGTTGTGGTTTCATAACTCAGACACTGCGTGGTGTCTGAAAGCCATTTCATTAAATGTCACATGGAATCAAAATAGAAATTACATCTCTGGGACAAAGCCCATTGAGCCAGGAGCCAAGAATTCTGAATTGGGACCAGAATAGCCCCCAAAGCTGGTACTGTGGATCCAAGGCTGCTTGCGTCTGGGGGGCTAGCCTCCCTACCCTTGTTTACTCACATCTGGACTCCCTAGAGGGGACAGGTGGTCCTGGAGCCTAGCCTACCTGCTGGGAATCAGAGGCAGCCGAAGGTTTACATGTACAATCACCCATCCCCAGCGCCTTCTGGGAGGGAAGCATATCTTACGGATGGCGACCTTGAGGCTCAGGGAGGGTAAAGTCCCAGCCTGAGATCATACAGCCAGTGAGAGGCAGAGATGAGGCTTAGACTCCAAATAATGGCTTCAGAACGCCCACTGTTTTCTATGCCCTGGGCTGCGTTTTCCCCAGTGCTCCTTGCTGTTTGGAACCAGATGACCAATGTGGAGAGACATGAGCTGGTTCAATCAGAGTGCATGGGGAAGGAACTTAGACCCCAGCTTTTTTTTTTTTTTTTGAGACAGAGTC
>NW_016107316.1:1958933-1960561 GCF_001604975.1 Cebus imitator
AAAAAAAAAAAAAAAAAAAAAAAAAAAAAAAGAGATGAGGTTTCACCATGTTGGCAAGGATGGTCATCTCCTGACCTTGTGATCCACCAACCTCGCCTCCAAAAGTGCTGGGATTATAGGCAAGAGCCTGTGTGCATGGCCAGACCCTGGCATTTTAAAAGCTCCTTGGTAATTCACATGTGCAGCTAGGGTGGGGTGGGGGGGCTCTGCTCTGCAGAATAGGGAAGGGGTGTGAGTGGCCTTGTGTCCGCCTTGAGTCCATAGCTGCCACCTGCTGGTCCATCCATTCAGCCGTTGCATGACACAGGTCATCCTCTGGGGGCTGCTAGGCCCCTCGCACTGGGCAACCTGAGTGTCCCCTCTGCCCCTGAAGCAGGTGGGCCATCCTTGGAGCGGCGCAGAAGAGCTGAGGTGGGGTGGGGGTGGTTCAGGCCTTGAGGCGGTGCCTGGTAAGCCCCAAGAAGGATAGGGAGGAGAAGGAGGGAGGGGAGAGGACAGTGCAAGGGCAGTGACCCCCAGCTTGGCCCCGTTTTGAGCATGGGGACAGTGTACACAGATAGTGAGGAAATGCCTGTGTGTTCATTTTCTAATCCGTTAATCTTCACTTTTTGTGTATTCTATGTACTTTTTAAAGGTTTGTTTTGTTTCTTTTCTAACTTTCTGTGTTAGATGTATAATTTCGTTTCTTTATTTAAAGATAAGGATTTTTTGTCTTGTTGGTGGTTTTTTGTTTTTGAGACAGTCTCACTCTGTTGCCCAGGCAGGAGTGCAGTGGCACAACCGTAGTTCACTGCAGCCTCCACCTCCTGCGCTCAAGCGATCCTCCCACCTCATCTGAGTAGCAGGGACTACAGGCGTGCACTACCACACCCAGCTAATTTTTGTATTATTATTATTATTTTTTTTTTTGTAGAGATGGGGTTTTGCCCTGTTGCCCAGGCAACAAGCAAATCTACCCATCTTAGACTTCCAGAGTGCTGGGATTATAGGCGTGAGCCACTGTGCCTGGCTAGAGATAAGGTTTTTTTTTCCCCTAGTCCCTGAAAAGATAAGATTTTAAAACTATAGCTTTTCCTCTGAGAACTTTTTTTTTCTTTAAGTAGAATCTGCTGTGCAGTGTTTTCATCCTTATTATTTCTGTATATTCTGAGTTTCAGAGGTTTTTTGTTTTGAGACGGCATCTTGCTCTGTTGCCCAGGCTGGAGAGAAATGGTGCTATCTTGGCTCACTACAACCTCCGCCTCCCGGGTTCAAGTGATTTCTGGCTAATTTTTGTATTTTTAGTAGAGACGGGATTTTGTCATGTTAGCCAGGCTGCTCTTGAACTCCTGACCTCAAGTGATCCATCTGCCTCAGCTTCCCAAAGTGTTGAGATTATAGGTGTGAGCCACCGTGCCCAGCCATAGATGTTGGTTTTGACTTCCCCTTTAACTTGTGAAGAGTTTTTCTCCCCAGAGGTGGTAGCTTCTTTTTTTTTTTCCTTTGGAGTTTGTCATACATTAAAAAAAATTTTTTTAGGCCGGGCACGGTGGCTCAAGCCTGTAATCCCAGCACTTTGGGAGGCCGAGGCGGGTGGATCACGAGGTCAAGAGATCGAGACCATCCTGGTCAACATGGTGAAACCCCGT
>NW_016107316.1:1961357-1969563 GCF_001604975.1 Cebus imitator
AGTGAGACTCTGTCTCCCAAAAAAAAAAAAAAAAAAAAGAAGAACATCAGAGACTAACAACTCTTTTCTTCTTTCCTCCTTTTCTTCACAATTTTTGTTTACTGTATCCTTTCTAAATTCGGGATTTTTTATTTATATATGACCTTAGTGCTCACATTGGCCCTACAGATAGATTCACTGCTCACTGTCAGTTCTTTTGCTGTTTTCCTATTTTTCTCTTGATTTGCTGAAATTCCTTCTCCAGCAGTTCTATCAAAAGGGACTAAATGAAAAAGAATTATTGAGTTCTTGCATATTCAACCAGGTTTCTAGTCTTCATGTTTGTTCGACAGCTTTTTAGGATATAAAATTCTTAGTCCACACTTCGCAGGTGTCACTTGTCTCTAGAGTTAAGTGCCATCGTGGGAAAGTCTGAGTTAACTTCTGTTTTGTTTCCCTTTATGAATTGATGTTTTCACTTGATTGTCCAAAGTCTTCTCTATTTAGCTTTTTCCCTTTCTTTTATATTTTAAGTCTAGTTGCTTTCATAGAAGTTATCTTGTTATTGACAGATTTTTGTCATTTTCCCCAAGACATGGTGTGCCTTTTCAGTTTGTAGATTTATCTTCTTTTATTTCAGGAAAATTTTCTTGAATGATATCTTTAAATATTTATGTTCCTTTATTTCAGTTTTCTATTCTGGGATATATGATGGGTCCTTTGTAGATTTTCCAAATCTGTCATTTTCTCTGTAATCTCTTTACAGCGTTCGTTTTCATTTCCTTTTGCTCACTTTCCTCAGCCTTGTTCTCAGTGTCTTGATTGTGTTTTGAGCATCTTTGATGCTCCTCGGCCCCGCTTTCCATTTCGTCATGACTTTGAAGATGTGATGTTTTTCCCTCATTCTCTAGTTCTGTCAGCTCCGGTTTTATGTTCCCCCTGAGCTCTCGTATCTGTTTTGTTTGCTTGCTTTTTGGAGATGATTGCTTTATTAGTTTTTTTTTGAGACGAAGTCTTACTCTGTTGCTTAGGCTGGAGTACAGTGGTGTGACCTCAGCTTACTGCAACCTCCGCCTCCTGGGATCAAGCGATTCTCCCGCCTCAGCCTCTCGAGTAGCTAGAATTATAGGCCTGTGCCTCCATACCCAGCTAATTTTTGTATTTTTAGTAGAGATGGCATTTCCCCATGTTGGCTAGGCTGGTTTCGAACTCCTGACCTCAGATGATCTGCCTACCTTGGCCTCTCAAAATGCTGGGTTTATAGGCATGAGCCACAGCATCTGGCTTATGGTTTGTGTGCCTGTAATCCCAGCTACTTGGGAGGCTGAGACAGGAGAATCACTTGACCCTGGGTAGCAGAGGTTGTAGTGAGCCAAGATTACACCACTGCACTCCAGCCTGGGTGACAGAGTAAGGCCCTTTCGCCCAAAGAAAAAAAAAGAAAAGAAAAGAAAAGAAAAGATCTCTTTCAGCTCTACGATACGAAGATGTTTTCTTCTAGGTACTTTGTAGTTTTACATTTAGGTCTATGCTGCATTTTTAGTTAAACGTAGTTAATTTTGTAGTTAATTTCTGTGTGTGGTATGAGGTTGGGGATTTGGGCTTATTTTTCTATTCTCTTTGATCTGGTTTCTGGGAGCAGATGGAGGACCCACTAGCTTTTGTGCTGTGTCAAGCTATTATACAAGGCCCCATGGGCTCAGGTTTCTTTTTTTTTTTTTTTTTTTTCTAGGAAAAAAAGAGGAAAAGCTATCAGCAATACCGAGGAAACAGCAGGCTAAGGTTGGCATAGTTCTCAGTAACATCACGGCAATTCTCTGATCCCTCCCTCACCTCTTGCCTACCGTTAATCCAAAAATGTCCAACAAATAAGACAAGACCCGAAAGCACTGAAAACTTTTTCTTGCTGCCAAGTATAAAACACGGACCCGTATAGTGGCTTAAAAAAGTAAATTCCCAGGAACATTTATAGAGATGGAAAATAGGACAGTGGAATAGCAGGGGCTGGGGAGGGGAGAAGGAGAGGTGCTGTTGAACAGGTGCAGAGTTTCTGTTTGGGCTCATGGGAAAGTTCTGGAAAAGAAAGCGTTGACGGTTGCACAACACTGTGAAATTCATAATACCATTGAATGCACACTTAAAAATGGTTAAAATGGTAAATTGGGTTATCAATGTTTTACCACAGTTAAAGAGTATTTTTAAAAAAGCATAGTCCCTCTGGGGTTAGCTGTAGTCAACATCCAAATTCCCTAGTGATGAACTGAAGTATGGACCATCAGCATAAATGTAAATTAAAATTAAGTATTGCCAGGCAGGCTGGGCGCAGTGGCTCATGCCTATAATCCCAGCACTTTGGGAGGCCTAGTTGGGGAGATCACTTGAGGTCAGGAGTTCTAGACTAGCCTGGCCAATATACTGAGACCTTGTCTCTACTAAAAAAAAAATACAAAAATTAGCTGGGTGTGGTGGTGCACACCTGTAGTCCCAGCCACTCGGGAGGCTGAAGCAGGAGAACACTTGAACCTGGTGGGCAGGGTTTGAGGGGGCACGTGGAAGTTACAGTGAGCCAAGATGGCGCCACTGCACTCCAGCCTGGGTGACAGAGCGACACCCATCTGCCTCCCTCCCAAAAAATTGCCAAGCATTATGAGATTGCTTGGTCAGTATCCTAACAGTCACAAAGCAAGCAAGGGATCTTGAGAGGGGGAAAGGGAGGAGGTGGGAAGAAAGGAGGAGGACCAAGTTCCTCTGCGTGACTAAGAAACGTTATTTGGTTAAGTCTCTACCTCCACAGAGTAACTGCCTGATTCTTAAGCCTAGCAGAGTTAAATTATTCTGTAAAAAAAACAATGGCTTTATATTCAAGACCATGTTGCTTCCAACTAAATTGGCCACTCACACTGGGATACCGAGCAACGAACAGCCCACAGGAAGACATCACTCTTGACCCCTGTTTGAAACCAATAGCTATAGCAAACCGCTAATCTTGATCCAGGGCCTAGTGGAGTTTCTTTAATTAGCAAGTTTACATTCATGGAGTCTTGTGAAAATGGTTCGATAAATTACAGATAAATAAATATTTTGTACATCCAAGTATCTTCATTAATTTCCACCTGGCTACATGAGGCTCCCTCCTGTGGGCTTTCTCTCTGCGCCCTTTTGCTGTGGACAGTAGGTAGCCTGCTCATTCATCCATCCAGCCCATCAGCCAGGGGCGGCCCAGAGGGAGGAGTGGAGGGGACATGGGCCTGGAATTAGACTGAGCTGGGTGTCCCCAGCTCGGGCCACACTGCCAGGCCCTGGTTTCATTACTATGAAATGAGGGGTGGGGTCGGTATCTGGTCTCCCACCCCTACTATGAGGGGTTCCAGGGCTGTCTTCCACCCTCTGATCCTTCCCCTCTTCTGTCGCAGTCCAGAATCCCTCTTTTCTGCCTAAACGCCTCTCGTCTTCACTTGATCATCAGCAGCTGCAGAGCCACGAGCCACCGGGCTTGGCCTGGGAGATGCCGGCCCTCCACTTCCAGCGCTCTCCAGCTGGGATTTCCTCCAGAACAGTGGCAGAGAGTTTGCTCAGAGCCGTGTCCCCTCACTGGGGAGCCATGCTGAGCCAGTTACCTGGCTCCACTTTGCCCCTAGGGAGGTGAAATTGTGCCATCAAATTCCCACAACGACATTGGTTCTTCCTTAAGGATAAGGGGGCTACTGCACAGAGCCCGTGCAGCGCCAGCCCACGCTGCTCTCCCGAGGACTTGCTTTCTCTGGCCTGAGTCTGCCTGAGTCCACCGGAAGAGGCCTGCTGGCCCCCCAGTAAGCCCCTCTAGACCTTGGAGCTCTAGCTGCTCTCAGAGCTCACTTTGAAGGGAGCCTGTAAGGCAGGGGTGTCCAGTCTTTTGGTTTCCCTTGGCCACAGTGGAAGAAGAATCGTCTTGGGCCGCACATGAAATATGCTAACACTGACGATAGCTGATGAGCTAAAAAAAAAAAAAAATAACAACAAACTGATAATGTTTTAAGAAAGTTTATAAATTTGTGTTGGGCCGCATTCAGAGCCATTATGGGCTACGGGTTGGACCAGCTTACTATAATGGATCAGAGATACATACAGTCTTAAAGAAGAAACAGCTCCCAGGCCTGTGAGGCCAAGCAGGCACTCACTGAGTGCCGTGAGCAGGGGAGGGGCAGGCCTGCGCAGTGGGGTCCTCTGTGGGGCCCAGCTGTGTCTGCAGCCATCTGGAGAGCTGGGACCAGCACACCGGGGTCTGTTGGCCTCCCGGGAAAGTCTCACTTGGAGGAAGAGAGAACAGAGGTGCGAAAGAGAGGCCATGTTCATTATTCCTTCATTTATTCCCTGTTTATTGAGCTTTGACAACATGTGAGGGACTGCTTGATTGATTGACTGATTGAGTGATTAGGACGGGGTCTCATCTGGCACCCAGGCTGGAGTGCAGTGGCGCCACCTCAGCTCACTGCAACTTCTGCCTTCTGGGCTCAAGCCATCCTCCTACCTCAGCCTCCTGAGTAGCTGGAATGACAGGCCCACGCCACCACACGGGGCTACTTTTTGTCTTTTTTGTAGAGACAGGGTTTCGCTATGCTGCCAGGCTGGTCTTGAACAACTAGGCTCAAGTGATCCTCTTGCCTTCCCTTGGCCTCCCAAAATGGTGGGATTATAGGCTTCCACAGCGCCCGGCCAGAGGAACTGTTTCAGATGCTGGAATCTATGGTAACGTGCTGGAGGAAGGGAGTTTCTGAGCTCAGCGCATTTCTTATACTTGGATCTTCCCAAAGTTCCAGTGTAAGGGGCTTCAGCGGAAGAGAAGTAAGAGGAGAATGGGCTGTGTCCCTTGGCGGTAGGGCCACGGGGTGTAGCCTGAGCTTTAGCAGCATGAAGTGTCCGGACAGCCCACACCATTGCAGGGAGTTGAAGAAGAGACCCATGTCGGGGTCAGGTGACAGCACTGTGCCTGACACCTTGGAAGACCCAGGGGCTTTAGGACTGTCCGGAAAGAGGCCTGGGGTGGCAGATAAAGGGAGGATGCATTTCTGGGAGAAAGTCATCCAGTGCTTGTCACAGCTCAGTTACTCATTAATGAAAAAAAAAGGTTCTGGTTTATATATCAGCCATGTAAACTTGGCTAATGTGAGTCTTCCTTGCAAGCTACTGTGTGTGCCAGTTCTGGCTTGGCAGTGAGGTTTCTGAGATGGGTTAGCTGACAGGTAAATGCTACCTGGAAGGCCTCTTGGAGGTTAGCCAGCTGGCTTCAGTCATCAGTAGCTCAGTAAGCAAAAGGTCATGTTCAGTTCAAGTGCAAAGATTGTGAAGCTCAATGGTGAAAAGCCAGATGAATTCAAGCCACGTGAGCTTTTCTCCAGCGTTTGCAGCCTGGACTAGGGCTGGGGTCATGATGTGAGCTGGGGAGAAAGAAGAAAGAAGACCTGTGTTACATATCCACGCTCTCCGCTCTATGTGCCAAAACCAAGTGCAGCTAGGGGCTGGTCATTCCTTCATTCCAAACTGTGCCGCTTTTCCGCCACTCCTTGAGGCCTATGCTATGTGCAGGATGTTGACCTGACCTCTGTGTGGGGCAGAGAGGTGAGCTGACCCGGTTCTTGTCCTGAGGTCCTCGGGGTCTAGAGGGGGCTGAAATGGGGATGGAGAACTGAGCTGTGTGGGAGGGGGTGGACATTGGTCCTGCCAGGTTCTTACCTGTCTTCACCTGCTGTCCCTGGTGTTCCCTCTGTTCTGGGGGTAGCTGCCACGGGGCTAGCCTGTGGCAAGGCCAGGTCTCTGCCAGCAGTCAGGTCCATGCAGCAATCTGGCAGTGGAAGGAAAAGGGTTTTGGGGTCAGACACAAAATTTCCACTCTCCCTCTTCCGTGCTTTCCTTTTCTGGGCAAGTTGCTGAACTTCTCTGTGCCTTAGTTTTCTCATCTGTAAAATGGGTTCTGAGAAATGTATCTAGTAGAGCACCTCGTGCCTGATTGCTTAATTCAGGGTAACTCCTTTCCCACAAAGGGCACCCCCTCCACCCCATCTGCTTTGCTTCTCTGATGGACAACCTGATTCAGAAACCTTTTTCCACCCATGGAAGAGGTCCAGGGTAGTGAGGGCTTGCGGGCTGAGTAAAGCCAGGGAGGTGAGAACTGGGACCTTCTGTTTGCCTGATCCATACCCCCGGTCAGATTGCCACGAATGCCGCATCACATTACACAGTTCTGGGTTCCACTGTTGCTGGAAGTTTTGAGAGAATGCACAAGGAGCTAAATCAAATTAAAACAAAATTGCAATCACTGAGTTAATGACTGTGACAGTACAAATAATTCACAACCAAATTAATGTAACATTAAATCTCATCATTGTACTAATAACCTTTGCATGGCAATACAAAAACAACTGTTTGGGGGAGGAATGATTTATTACATGAGGGAACAGAGTTTCGGGAAAGTCTCAGGCCAGGCACAGTGGCTCACGCCTGTAATCCCAGCACTTTGGGAGGCCAAGGCAGGAGAACTGCTTGCGTGGAGGAGTTTGAGACCCACCTAGGCAACATGATGAGACCTGGTCTCTACAAAAAATTAAAAATTAGCCGGGCATGGCGACTCATGCCTGTAGTCCCTTGGGAGGGTCTTGAACTCCTTACCTCAGGAGATCTGCCTGCATCTGCCCGCAGCTACTTGGGAGGTTGAGGCTACAGTAGCCATGAACGTGCCATGGCACTCAATTTGGGTGACAGAGTGAAACCCTGTCTCAAGAGGCCAGGCACAATGTCCCACACCTGGTAATCCCTCTGGAAGGCCAAGGTGGGAGGATCACTTGAGCCCAGGAGTTGAGACCAGCCTGGGCAACCTAGTGAGACCCGATCTCTGAAAAAAAAAAAAAAGTCTCAGAATTGCCTTCTGGGATCTGAAAAGGGAGAGAGAGGAGCTAAGGTTTCTAAAGGGCCTATTGTGTGCCACAAGGCAGGGGTGACAGTCCTTGCCCTTGGGAAGTACTTGGCTCACATGGTAGGACAGCCGTATTTGCAGTGACTATGAAGTGAAGGGGCCTTAGGAGTCGAGGGTTATTAGGAAGGCTTCCTGGAGGCGGAGGTTTTGAGTGAGCCTGGAAGGATGAGTAGGCTTGAGTAGGATTCAGTGGATCTTGTTCTGCTTCCTTGTCTCCCTCCCTTCTGCAGCCAGCTACAGTCTGGCCCTTGTTCCTTCTTTGTCCCTCCGATGCTTTTACCAAGTGACCTTCATGTTGCCAGACCCAAAAGTGCGTCCTCAGGGCCTCGTCTTTCCTGACTCTCAGCAGCACACACTCCTGGAAACTTCCATTGGCCTCTGGGATTCGCCCTTCCCTGGTTACCGCCAGCATCACCAGCTCCCCTTCTTTGTCCCCTTTGCTGGGTCCCCTCCCCTCCCAACCTCCTGCACCTCAGAGCATGGCACGCCTGCCTTCCTGTGCTCCTGGCTCGGCCCACCAACGACGCTGACATTCATGGCTCTGTCCCGGCCCTCCTGGCTGCCACACTCAAGTATCTCATTATCTGTGAAGCGCTTCCTCTGGGATGTCTAACAGACAATTTTATTGTTTTGAGATGGAGCCTTGGTCTGTCACTCAGGCTGGTGTGCAGTGTCATGATCTTGGCTCACCGCAACCTCTACCTCCTGGATTCAAGCGATTCTGCCTCAGCCTCTCAAGTAGCTGGGCTCACAGGTGTATGCCACCACGCCTGGCTAATTTTTGTATTTTTAGTAGAGACAGGGTTTCACCATGTTGGCCAGGCTGGCCTTGAACTCCTTACCTCAGGAGATCTGCCTGCCTCTGCCTCCCAAAATGCTGGGATTACAGGAGTGAACCACCACAAGCAGCCCATTTTAAAAAACTTAATACAGAAAAATGCACACATCATAAGAGCACAGCTCAATGCATTTTCTCAAAGTACATGCACTTGTGAAGTCAGCTCCGCCCCCAGATGGAGAAAGAGGACATCATCAGTGCCCAGGAAACCCCTCCTGGCTCCTCCCAGTCCTGACCACACTAAGGTGCCACCATCTCCACTTCCATCCTTCACTTGCTGGGTCTGGTACTTCATGCAGACGGGATCAAGGATGGTACACTTTTATTTTTTTTGAGATGGAGTCTTGCTCTGTAGCCCAGGCCGGAGTGCAGTGGTGCGATCTCGGCTCACTGCAACCTGCGCCTCCCGGGTCCCAGTTCAAGCAATTCTCCTACCTCAGCCT
>NW_016107316.1:1969793-2005351 GCF_001604975.1 Cebus imitator
GGGGTTTCATCATGTTGACCAGGATGGTCTCGATCTCTTGACCTCGTGATCCACCCGCCTCGGCCTCCCAAAGTGCTGGGATTACAGGCTTGAGCCACCGCGCCCGGCCTAATTTTTGTGTTTTTTAGTAGAGACGGGGTTTCACCATGTTGGTCAGTCTGGTCTTATACTTCTGACCTCATGATCCGCCCGTCTCAGCCTCCCAAAGTGCTGGGATTATAGGCGTGAGCCACCGCGCCGGGCCAAGGATGGCACGCTTTTTGGTGGCCCTTTTTTGGCTTCTTTGGCTGAACATCATGCCTGTGAGAGTCCGTGTTGCAGGAGCTGTAATCCTCCTTTTTCGTTGCTGGAGAGGGTATTCCATTGTTTGACTATCCCACAGTTTGTTCATTCTGCTTCTGATTGGCATTTTTGCATTTCATTTGTAAAATTGTGAATAATTCCATTAGAGGGAACTAATGGCTCTGTTTTGCTCCCTACTCCGCAAACCGACCCTGCCCACAGGAACTGAACTTGCAAAGGGGGCAGGTGACATGTATTTTGGTGGGGCCCTTCCATGGCGTAACCTAGTAGAATGCCTAACGTTGGAACCTCAGGCATCACAGCCCGCCTCTTTATTTTAAATAAATGAGTGCGTGAATAAATGAAGGAATAAATGAATGAATGAATGAGAGGAGGGGTAAGTGACTAAATGAATGCATTTCTGAGACAAGCATTATTAGGTGGCCACCTGTGCCAAACACCACTGGTCATCTTCATACATGCTGCCATATGTCATCCTCGCCACACCCTTTGAGATGGGATGGTCACCTTGATTTTATGAATGAAAACAATAGCAAGGCCCAGAGAATCCAGGTCATTGAATCATTGAACTCCTCTGAGCTCTGTTTCTGCATGTTTGAAATGGGTGTCCGCAGAGCTCAGCCGGTTGTTGGGAGGATGAGGGGGTGATACATACAAAGCCGGCAGCGGTCCTGGCACAGGAAAGTGCTCACCCACTTCCTGCCCATCGTCGTTCTGGTTTGTGCTCATGTAGCCTGTAAGTGGCCTGGCCAGGGATATAAATCCACAGCCCTCCGTCATCCCCGCATACCTCTGCCACCCCATGCTGCCTGCCTCTGGGAGATTAGGCGCGTGAAGGGGTCTTGGCCATGCCTTTCCAGCCATGCACTCAGAGTGCAGAAGGTGAGGGGTCACTGAGCCACCTCCGTCTGCTCCCTGTCCTCACTCGGGGCTGCGATGGCGCAGCTCTGCAAGGCTGCAGGCCTGACTCTGGTGCTCTTCCTCTCCTCGCCTTCCTTATCCAGAGGATGAGGTTGAAATACAATTGTAGTGTCTGTCCTCAGTAATTTCATTTTCTGTGTCTGGAGTAATAGGTGCCCTCAAACTCATTATGCTCATTTGAATTCAAATAATAAGCAGCCGAGCGTGAGGCCGGCCTGGGGGCCGGGGCCGAGCTCTGAGCAAGGCCTGGCTGCCCCAGCTGGAGAATGGCTGGGCGCTTCTGAGGAGTGGCCTCCTCTGCCGGGAGCTCGGGGTAGGTCAGCTGGTCAGCTGTGACCAGGCAGAAGCTGATACTGACCTGACCCAACCTGGGCAGGCCCAGGAGAGTTCCTCTGCAGACCTTCACCTTGGAGAAGCAAGCAGGAGTGAGAACAGTGCCGTGGGGGCCGGGCCAGATCATCGGTCCTTTGGACGTCTTCTTCCATAAATTTACATCACACTCTGGCCAACAGGTGGAAGTCAGTTTCCAGGGGGACCAAATTGGCCCTAATGTTTGTTCACATTTGGTACTGAGAGGTGAGGTGGGTGTGGGTGACATTTCAAAGGGGACTCCTTTAGAGGGATCCCTAAATGAGACCAGATCACTCCCTAATGGGTGGAGACATCTTCAGCCCAAAGGCATGAGTGGTGGGAGAGCGGTGAACAGTGGCCGCCAGGTGCCCCAGGTACCCAGACGATGAAGGCCACGCTGGCATTTCCCCTGATGGTCCCCACCCTCAGCCTGGGAGCGTCGCTGTCTCCGGTGCTTCCGGAGCCTTGTCTTTTGGCTGCCGGCCTTTGCGCAGTGTCCACTTCTGTGTCCAATTCTCAGGAGACTGAGGTCTGGCCTAGGCGGGTCTCTCCTCCGACTCAGTTCCACGCACGGGATTTGACCCCTGGGCCCAGATAAGACACAGGGTCTTTCCACAAGGCCCTCCCAGAAGGTGGAGCTCTGAGTGGTAGGATTTTAACAGTGCAGCAGGAGAAGAAGGGCTCCAGGATGACTGAGGTTTAGGTGTCACTGGGTTGAAACAGTTCCAGAGGCTTCCTTCCTGCAGGACTGCTCAGAGCCTTTATTGGCTGCTGTATTGTGTGTTCACACACAGGGAGGGAGAGAATGGGGCTTTTCCCCAACACTCAGACCTTTGTTTCCCAGAACTCTCTCCAGGAGAAGAGCCCTGCTTCCGCTTCAGAAACACTGGCCCAGAGGAGCCCTGGGAGCCTGCCCCCCGTTTCTCCGGAGCTTCACGGTTGTGCTTCCTGCTGAGGGGAGGTGCCCAGGAGGCCCGGCTCTCCTCCTTGAGGACACAGCTCTGCTCTTACCCTCTGCTCAGTGTGTCTCCAGGGCCCTCGGGGGAAAGTCCAGTCCCCTCTCCCTGCCCCTCCAGGTCTTCCTGCTCTTGTGTGATTCCCTGTGTGCCCCTACATCCTGGGCAAACCAGGGGTTCCTGCTCTTACAGGCTGCCGTATTCTGCTCATGCTGGGCTCAGGCCTGGATGCCCTTCCCCTCACCTTGCACGTAGTTCAGGTTTCATGTGTGCTGCACCCCCTTCCAGGAAGCCCTCCTGACTGCCTTCTGCTATCTTTTCATTTCACTGCTCCACAGCATTTTGTACCAAACCCAAAGGCCTTCTGAGCTGAAAGCATCACACACCCTGTCAAGATGCAGGCCCCTGGGAAATCGTGCAACATCCGATTAATCCCGGGGTCCCCACTGCCTGCATGGGGTGGTGCTGAGTGGATGCTCTAGGAAATCCAAGAGCTTAAACCGGGTTTGCTTGGTGGGCCCTGCGGCTTTGAGCAAATAGACTGAAGGTGCTTACTGTATAGAGCTGAGCAAGAGGGAGCCATGCAGGCAGGGGAGAGGAGGCTGGCATGGGCAGGGGAGAGGAGGCCGGCATGGGCAGGGGAGAGGAGGCCGGCATGGGCAGGGGAGAGGAGGCTGGCATGGGCAGGGGAGAGGAGGCCGGCATGGGCAGGGGAGAGGAGGCTGGCATGGGCAGGGGAGAGGAGGCTGGCATGGGCAGGGGCTCCTCGCTAGAGGCTGCTTGGATTTGAGGCGGTTCCCTCATGCCCAGCTTGTCTCCTTCTTTCCCGTATTCACCGTAGACATTTGGGTCCCCTCTTCCCTCTGCCCCAGGACCACCTGTGCAGACCACCCCTGCCTGCCAGACCAGTCTCAGGGCATCTGATGGCTTCTCTGCCTGCTCTGCCCACATCTCGGTCTGCACCCCTGGACATCGGGACCCTGCCCCATGCAGCCCACTCACTGTATTTGCAGGCCTTCCTGGAACCCTGACCCTGCCAGGCGAGCTGGCTGCAATCTTGGGATGCCAGAACCTTCTTGCCCGCCTCTGCCTGCCCCATTGCTGCACCCTGAAGTGCCCCCACCAGGCTTTCTGAAGCGGGCCTGGCCATGAGGTCCCTAGCCCACCTCTCCGTGGAAGCGTTTCCTGGCTAGTCACCCCATCCTTTGGGGCCTCCCTTCTTGGGGCTGCAGGAAGTGTGGACTGGGCCACCCAGCACTGAGCTCCACCCTGTCCCAGGCTGTGGTTCTTTTTGTTTTTTTGAGATGGTCTCCCTCTGTAGCCGAGCCGGGAGTGTGCAGCGGTGTGACCTCGGCTCATTATAACCTTTGCCTCCCAGCCTCAGGCAACCCTCCCACCTCAGCCTCCCAAGTAGCTGGGACCACAGAAATGTGCCACCATGCCTGACTATGTTTTCTTATTTTTGATAGAAACAGGGTTTCCTCATGTTGCCCAGGCTGGTCTTGAACTCCTGAGCTCAAGTGATCCACCTGCCTTGGCCTCCCAAAGTGCTGGGATTACAGGCCTGAGCCACTGCGCCCGGCCTGGTGGTTCTTTATCAGCACGGGTCCAAGACTTCGACCTCCCTATTGCAGGGCAGATACGTATGTGTGCCACCAGGGTCATGGCCTCCACCACCCGCGTGCACGAGGGGCACAGCCTCCTGCAAGTGTGCCACATGGCAACCTGGACCAGGAATCTCCCCAGCCCAGTGAGGGGCCAGCCTCGTCTCCATTCTACAGATGAGCAAAGAGAGGTGCCAAGAGGGCGCGGGATGCCCAGGTGCACGGAGGGGAGGAGGCAGGGTACAGCCGAGCTGCCAGGCCAGGCACAACTTCCTGATGAACAGAGTGGTGTGGAGCCACCCGCCACTCATGTTGCTTCTCTCAGTCAATCAAAATGCTGCTGCAGCGGGCTTTAGGATGCGGTGTGTCGGTGCGTGTGGGTGTGTGCAGGGCGGTTACTGAAGTTAGTCATAAGCGCCTGCCCAGGAGTCGGAGACGGGGGATGAGTCTCAGCTCTGCCATTTCTTAGCTGTGTGACATCTGGGCCTTGATTTCTCCACATGGAGACAGAGGAGCCCTTCCTTCTCTGTCCCCAGAAAAAGTGCCGGCCACACTCTCCTTGGTATGTCAGCAGGGACGCACCTGCTGTTTAGTGGGAAACTGTCTTTCGTGGGCTCAAAGCCCTGCTTTTTGCTGGGCAGGATGACTGTGCACTGTGAGTTAGCCTCAGGGTCAGGGCTGGGAAGACACCAGCTCCCTGGGAGGCCTGGATTGGAGTCGTGGCTCTGCCTGAACTTGCTGTGTGACCTTGGGCAGGGCATCTGCCCTCTGTGGGCCTCAAGTGCTCCATCCTGACAGTAAGGCGCTGTCCACCCACGCTAGCAGTCCCAATCCACGACAGGGATGCTCTAGGTAGAGACGAGTGGCCTGCATTGGCAGGGGTCTCCGGGCATGTCCGTCCCACCGCAGGTCCCAGGAGGAGCCCCAGCCTGGCTGGCTGCTTCTAAGAATAGAGCAGACAGGGTCTGGGCGGGGCCGCCAGCGGGCAGCTCCTGCACGCAGGGCCTGGGGTCTTGAGCTCATCAGCGAAGAGGTAATTATGTGTGTGCTTTGTTCCTGCACAAAGGCACTCTCAGAGAACTTCCGAGAGGCGCTGCTTCCTTGCTGATTTGATTTTTTCAGAACTGGAGTGTGAAAGTCAAGCTGAACCTGCCTAATTGTGCCTGCGAAGGCTATTCAGAGACTGCTCTTGGAAAGAAATCAGGACAATTAGCTCTTGGCTGCAGGGAGAGGGGGAGCCAGCACATGATGATGAATGTCAGCCTGTCCCTGGGGGAACCAAAGGGCAGAGCTGGGCAGAGGAGGGTGTCTGCAGCTGCCTCTGGGGGCCAGGGCTGAGCCCACCACCTGCTCCAGGCACCAAGCTCTGTGTGTGGGTGTGGGGCAGCCAGGCTGGGAGCAGAGGCCAGATAGGACAGCAAGCTCAGGGCTGTTCCTCCCAGCTTGGTGGGGGTTGGTTGTGTGACCTTGGGCAAGTCACGTAGCCCTCTTGGCATCAGTTTCCCCCAGGTCTGCAAAATAAGAATGAGCAGATGGGGCCCGTAGGCGAGGGCTGTGGGGTCCGGGGCAGATGGTGCCTGAAGGTTCTGAAGAGGGAAGTCCTGCAGCCAGACGAACAGACTTGGGTCCCTGGACACCCAGTGGCCGGGCTGTCAGAGCACAGCTATGGAGCTGGCCTGAGTACATCTGGGCTCCACCTCACAGCTGTGTGTGAAATCACCTTGTTCTGTTTTCTTATTTGTGAGTAGAGGTCATATCATCTGTCCACATCACTGCCTAGGTGTGTGGACTGCTTCACACACTCGGACGCCTCAGAACAAGGACTGGCAGTAAGTGCTCAATACATTTCATCATCATCATCGTTGTTATTTTTGACACAGACGGTCACTGTAACGTCCACATGACGCAGCCAGTGCTGTGCGACGAGTCCACTCAGGAGCACACAGGGCTGGGTCCACTTAGCGCTCATGGGCAAGGCGAGCATGCAGGCTTGTGATTGGATTGGTCTCTGCTTGAACCCTGTTAGTTGCCGAGTAGTTTGAATGCCATCCCTGGATAGAAGATACAGTAACTTAAGGGCTACTTATAGATGCGGGGACTAGGGGACGGATGTGGGTGTGGCCAGAGAATCCAGCCCTGGGGACCACCCAGTTCTGATCTGGGCGGCCAGGGCCCTAGAGAAAGTGTCCCTGTCACTTACAAGCCAGGGCCCCCTCTATCCCTCCCTGGTCCTGCAGTCCATCTGGGATGTGAGGCGACTCAATCAGGCTCAGTTTTACAGCCAGGTGCCTGGGGGCCAGCTGCCACGGGCTGCCATCACCAACTGGGAGCATTCCTCATTCTCAGCTGGCTTTACCTTTTGCTGTGGCTGCTCCTTTAACAAAGTGTTTTGAATTCTGCTGCACACAGGGGACCCTGCTTTACTCTTTTGGTTTCCTTTTGCTTTTGAGATAAGGTCTTGCTCTCTTGCCCAGGCTGGAATGCACGAACACAGCTCACTACAGCCTCAACCTCTTGGGCTCAAGCGATCCTCCCACCTCAGCCTCCTAAGTAGCCAGGACCACAGGTGCACGCCACCATACCTAGCTGATTTTTTAAATTTTGTAGAGATGGGGTTTCACCATGTTGCCCAGGCTGGTCTCAGACTCGTGGGGTCAAGCAATCTGCCGGTCTCGACCTCCCAAAGTGTTGGGATTACAGGCGTGAGCCGGCGCGACTGGCCTCTTTTGGTTATCTTCATTGGAACACTTGCAGGGCCTTTGAGAGATCCATCGAACACATTTCCCTTTCGGCACCTTCACCGAATCCTCTCGGATGAAATTTCTAGCAGGAGAGGAACTGAGGTAGAGCCACATGGGGTGACCTCTCAATTAAAGGGCTCTGTAGCTGACGGTCCCAGAACAGGGGACCTGTGTGGGAAGAAGGGCAGACCTAGGCGAAGCCAACAGGGGTGAGGACACGGGGCAGGGGCCACATTTACCCGGCTGGGGACCAGCTGTTTCTAAGGTCCTCGCCACTCTTCTGGACAAAAGGGGTATAAACATTGTAAAGCCTGCGGGAAATAAAGGTTTTAAGCAAGCTCTGGAAGTGTCACGTGCCCATGGGTGTTCCTCATCATCAGCGCTGTCATCCTCTCCTGGGTGATCAGGGTGATGAGTGACCCAAAACACGGAAAGCCAAAGAGATTAGGGAGATGGCTTCACCCAGAGAGACTGGATGCGGCCTTCCAAACCGGAAGAGCTGTGCTGTCAAAGCTGCATGTGATTCCCTGGAATAAGTGCGGGGATCCAGGGCCTGCCGATCGCTTCCTGGTCCCTGTGCACACCCCGTGGTGACTCCGTGCAGTGCTTCACAGCCCTGTTGCTGAGGAGCTGGGGATGGGCCGGGAAGGAGGCTTGGACTGGGTGCCTCGAAGCCCCGGGCAGCAGCCGCATCAGAGGCATCTGAAGGCAGGAAGGGCAGCCAGCGGCCTGGGGGAGCACAGCAGCTGCTGGTGACAGTTTGCTGGGTTGCCATGGGGGCTCTGGAAGTTCCTTCTGCCCCGAGGTTTGGCTGAGCTCGGCGCGGGCAGCGTGGAGCACATTGTTCCATCTTAATGCCTTTCCCATAAAGCCTTAAAGATGACAGGCCCCATTTCCTGAGCAGAGCTGAACAGTTATTTTACACTTCATGTAATTGATTAAAATGACTCCTCTAAATTAACCAGGCCTTGCAGAGCTGAGTGCAGGAGAGTGGAGTCTGGAGACTGGGGCTGGCTGCAGGGCCACGCTGGGGCCCACAGCCCTTCTCCCGGGCCCTGTTGCCCACCAGCCCGGCTCGCACCCCAGGGTCCTGGTGGCTGGTGTGAGTGGGTCAGCCGACTGGCTGATGAATGGCTTCTGTGCCCTGCGCCCGAACACCAGGCTGCCCTGAACAGGGCCCGGTCTCTCAGGGTCAGGGTGGGTCAGGGGCGCCGCATGTGCTCCCCGCGCTCTGTATACAAGTCTGACAAGTGGGTGAGCTGTCTGGCATCCCAGTCTCTGTTAATCATCCATGCTGCCCCTGGGGGTAGAGAATTATGGACACATTTTATAGCTGGAGAAAGTGAGGCCTGTCTGTGATGTGTAGCTAGGAGGCAGAGAGGCAGGGGCCAAGGCTTAGCCTGTTGTCTACAAAGCCCATGCCCTGTTCCCTATGGCACGCTGGGCGCTTGCATGTTCCTACGGAGCAGTGCCTCATTGTCACATTCTATTTACCGGGCAGTGATAGAACACGCGCTTTGCCCCCGCCCGTGTCCTAAGCACTTCACAAGCATGAGCGTGTCTAGATGGTGACAGTTTGCTCATGGTCCCTCTCTGAGGGCTTTTACCCCGGCGGCGCTGGAAACGTGGCAGTCGGTCACCACTGACCCTGTTAGGAAACAAGTGTGTCCGTACATGCCACTTATGATGGGGACAGGCCATGGTCACTTTGCTGGGGCCAGTGTCAGCATGATGGCAGATGCCTTGAGAACAGGGCATAGAACTCTGCCTTCTGGAGCAGGATGTCAAATGCTGTTTGGTTCATGCATGTGACACCTGTCAAGAGCCCTGTCACAGCCGCTCTGAAAACAAGCCTGGACTGCCACTCTCCCACCCCTGCATGGCACCTTCCCGACTGTGTTTTATCTGCCTTGGTTTTTCTGGGTCTCGTGTAGCATCAGAAATGATCATTGATAAACGAATGAACCAATCAAGGAATGAATGAGCCAGTGAAAGGCAAATGACTGGACGGGAACGGTGCTCTTGATGGAATTGGGAAGAAGCTGGTCGGAGGGCCCAGGACAGCCTCTTGCCTTGAATGCCCAGGTGCTGGGATGTCACTGCTCGGCTTGGAAATGCCTCTCGCCCTGCCTGGCTGCCGCGGACAAACAGCGGGGTGGTGGGTGTGTGTCCGTGCCTGTGTGGAGGATGTGGTGGCTGGTGAGTGTCAGGCTCCGAACAGAGTGCCCTGCCTTGTGTTTTTCTCTTCTCTCAGGGGCTGTGCATAGTCCTGAGCAGGTGCTCTCGGCGGGCGTGTTGGTGGGAAGGTCCTCTGTCCCTTGCTCATCCTGTGTCCTGGCTGTGCCTCCTTGTGTCTGCTCTCTGGGCCAGGAGGAAGTGGAGAGGTGGGATCAGGGCTGATGTCTCCAGCCTGGGTGGCGGTGCACTGGACCATGAGTTCCTACCTCGAGTTCTTCATAGCAGAGATTTATGACCTGCCTTTCCTCATTTTCCAAATTGAAGATAACTTGACCATTCTGACTTCTCTTCCCACACAAGGCCATGGGGGCCACCTCTGAGATGTAATAAGCCCTTAGGCCAAATGTCGGCTTGGCCAGAGGAATTGTCTCTGGGGCTTTCTTGGAAATGACTCTCAAAGCATCCAAACTACAGTGTTAGGGGGAAAAGCGGGTTCTCTACCCACTTGGGCTCCGTGTTTGAGGGTCTGAGAATTTCACAGTCAACAGATCAACAGTAGAAAAGACAAAGGCTGTTTTTGTTTTTATCATAGAAATGGGGTCTCATGTGATTCTTTTGCCTCACCCTCCCAAAGTGCTGGGATTACAGTCCCCAGTCCCTGGACCCGGCCTGCCTGAAGAGACAGTTTATTCATGCGCACAAACCCTCTCGGCTGTTTTTTCTCTGCCCTCACGCTGCCCCAGTCATCAACACAGAAGACCGCAGGGACCAGATGTGTGGGGGTTCCTCCCTACTGCCAAGCATTGGGCACCAACTGGCTGTCCTCCAATTCACTGCCAACATTACCTACCTGGACACGGTGTCAGATCCCACAGGCTGGGGCTCAGTCCCTAAGGCCACTCTACCCCCAGCAGATACTAGTCACAAGTCAGCCTCCAGAACTTCTGACCAACTGGCTTCAAGTTGGGGTTCCCACAGCCCCCTCTTTGGGTTTGATAATTTGCTAGAGCGGCTCCCAGAACGCGGGGAGACCTTTGTGTTTACTGGTTTATTATGGGGAGGATATTGCAAAGGATACAGATGGAGAGGCGCATAGGGCGAGGCGTGGGGGAAGGGACGCAGAACTTCCATGCCCTCCCTGGGCGCCACCCTCCAGGAACCTCTGTGTGGTTCGCCATCTTGAAGCTTGAGAGCCCAGTCCTCTTGGGTTTCTATGGAAGCTTCATGATGTCAACATCTCTTCCCCCAGGGTATAGGGCGACACCCTCTCTGGGGAGGATTTTAAGACCCACAGTCAGAAAATCAGGGGACGATTAGAGTCCTGCCGAGAAGTTCAGAGAGATTCTGTCTCCTGCGGCCTAACACCCGCCGTTATAACCGAAGACTGTAACAAGGGCTATGAGAGTTACGAGCCGGGAACCATGGATGAAAACTATATGCATATAACACATATGTGTATAGTAACACTGGGGAAGTGGAGGGGGTTTATCCACAGCAGGGGCCCCAGCCCCCAGGCTGCAGACTGGTACCTGTCTGTGGCCTGTTAGGAACCCGGCCTCAAGCAGGAGGAGGGTGGAGAGTGGGCACGACCGCCTGAGCCCCGCCTCCGTCAGAGGTGCCATTAGATTCTCAGAGGACCGTGACCCTGTCGTGAACTGCGCGTGTGAGGGATCTAGGCTGCGCAGTCCTAATGAGCATCTAGCGAATGCTGGATGATCTCAGGTGGACCAGTTTCATCCCGAACCATCCCCCGCACTGTCGGTGGAAAAATTGTCTTCCAGGAAACTGGTCCCTGCTGCCAAAAATGTGGGGGTGGGGGCCTGCTGCTCTGAGGACTGAGCAGGGGATGGGAGGGAGAGAAAAGGTGTCTACTGAAGAGCAAATGGAAAGACAAACCGGCTTCCAGGGGACCAGCGTGTGAGATGAGACAGTCTGTGACGAAGCTGGCTTATGCAATGACAAAGACTGTCCCCTGGACCACACTTGACTCGGTCTCCCGGGACTGTTTCCCGCCAGGCCTCACTTTTGCACTTCTGTGTTTGTCTTTGCATTGTCCAGTTTTAGCGTGAATCTTGCTAAGTCAGTTGAGTGAGAAGTCTCCCACCTGCTCTCTGATCCCCCTCGATCCTCCTCTCTCATCCCCCAGGTGCTGTCTGATTGCCTGGCCTGCCTTCAGCAAGAATCCTGCGAGGTCAGTTTAGCCAGAACCCCTCTCCGGGTGTCCGCTCCGCTGACCCCAACCTGCTCCTTGGCTATCAGTTCCCACTTTTCCTCACTGTGTATGTGGCTGAGCGCAATCTCTCTCCCCCACTGCAGGATCGCATCGGTGGTTCATACACCTATGGCGATAATTCCTTCCCCCTGCCCCTGACGCCCCCAATAAACTGTGCCTTCTTGCCATCATTAACAAACGTCATTGAATCATTTTGCTTTAACAGCAGGTTCAAGAGATCTCCTCCACCTTCCTCCTGGCAGGACATCCCCTCCGCCCCAAAAGAGAATTTATGGCAGTTTCGCGCTGGACCTCCTTCCTGGGAGTGAAGCTGCCCCTTTCTGAAGAGGGGGTTTATGGCAGCCTCACTCCCAGAAGTTTCTGCTTTTAGTCAGATAAGGGAAACTCCAAAAAGGCTTTCGGGATCTGTTGAATCTCAAATGTCTTCAGTTTAACATAATCTTGATTCCAGCACTGGGGGTTGGAGTGGGTCCCACACCAGTCTCCTATACACCCTACCTGTCCCCACAATCAGCTGAACGATGCGCCGGCCCTCTAGCCCCCGCCCTGTTGATTCATTTCTTCCCTCTCTTTTCCCCTTTTCTTTTCCCGTTATCCAGTCATTCCTTCCTTCTACCTACCCACCGACCTGATCACCCAGTCATTCTTCCATCTTTCAATCCAACCTTTCCTCAGTACCCAGCCTGTGCAATGTACCATGGACTCCTTCAGGCAGTGGCTCCCAAAACCCAGCATAGAGCAGGTACTCAATAATACCCGTTTCATCCGTTATTCAACAAACACTGGTCACTTGCCGCTTTTCTTTATTATTATTATTACTTTTTTGGAGATGGAGTCTTGCTCTGTCACCTAGGCTGGGGTGCAGTGGTTTGATCTTGGCTTACTGCAACCTCCGCCTTCCGGGTTCAAGCAATTCTCCAGCCAGGATTACAGGCAGGTGCTGCCATGCCCGGCTGATTTTTTGTTTGTTTGTTTTTTGTATTTTTAGTAGAGACAGTTTCACTGTGTTGGCCAGGCTGGTCTCAAACACCTGACCTTATGATCTGCCCGTCTCAGCCTCCCAAAGTGCTGGGATTACAGGCGTGAGCCACTGCACCCAGCTTATTATTATTGTAATGTTTATTTATTTATTTATTTAGAGACAGGGTCTTGCTCTGTCACCCAGGCTGGAGTGCGGGGGTACAATCATAGCTCACTGCAGCCTCCACCTCCTGGGCTCAAGCCATCCTTCCGCCTCAGCCTTCCAAGTAGCTGGGACTACAGGCACATGCCACCATGCCCAGCTACTTGTATTTTTTTGTAGAGATGGGGTTTTTCACTGTGTTGCTCAGGCTAGTTTCAAACTCCTGGGCTCAAGCGATCCTCCTGCCTCAGCCTCCCACAGTGCTGGGATTACAGGCGTGCGCCACTGCACCTGGCTGCTTCTCTGTGCAAGTTCCCAAGTTGAAGCACCCCCTTCAGGCGTCGTGTTAGACGTGCAACATGAGGGGAAGTCTTAGATTAATTGCTGCATGCAGAATTGCTCTCAAAGACAAAGACTGTCTTTGCTCTAGAAAAGTGCTCACAGGCGCTGTGAAGGCCTAGATGTCCCCTGGCGGCAACTCAACAGAGAAGCCAGCGAAATGCTCTGTAGGGGGCAAGTTCTGGTTTTTGCTGCAGAGACAGTAAGAGATGCAAAGCCAGCACGGTGAGGGTGAGCTGGGGTTGAGGAGGCACCTTGGGCTCCCCAGCAGAGGGAGGGCATTTGAATACGGGGGCAGCTGCTCCTTGGAATCTGACAGGCATGGCCACAGAATATGTGCCCCTTTCCTGGCCCCTGCAGGTCTACACAGTCCTGAGTGCTCGTGCCGCGCAAATGAGTGTCTGAGCTTGGAGAGCTGGCCTCCGCACTGGGCTTCCTGAGGTCGGGAGGGTGCCAGCCAGCCCCTGGGGATCTGAGGAGGTCTGGGAGCTGGCTTTGAACTTCTGCCCACGCTGGAACTTGGGGAGAAGAGGGAGATGTGAGTCAGGTTTTCCTAGTTCCTGAGGGCCTGGGAGGCCTTGGCTGGCATCCAGTTTACATAGAGAGTGGCCCCATCTGACTGTTCTGATCCAGATTCTGGTAACCGAGTGAGCTAGGCCACGGGAGCGGCCAATGTCCCTGCTGTCCCTGAAGGCCGCATGGGAAGCACCTGGGACTGGGGCTTAGGCTTTTCAGAGTGAAGGGGGTGCCTTTCCCTGCCGACTTCCTGGCTTTAAAGTACACCCCAGACATCCCCAGACTCCCAGAATGAGCTCCTGCATCTGCCACGACCCCTGGAGACACTTCTGCCTTCCAGGACGACCCACCCCCAGTTTTCCCAATTACCTTTCACGTTTCCTCTTTGGACATGGAATTTGATTTTGAGGCTCAGCAGGTGGCTGGAGACATAGAGCATAATGTATCATGACTTGGGAGTTGACTTGCTTATCATGGAAATCAATGTTCTCCCACCTCGAGAAGGGGTTGCATGGCCAGGTCACTTTGATCTTGCCCTGTGGTGAAATCAGATGGCCCCTGGCTCGTGGGCGCTGGAACCAGGGGGGAGTTTCAGGGTGAGTCAGGAATGCTGGAGGGGTGGGGGTGAATGGGCTGTGCTGTCAGCCTTGTTTTCCTTTCGGGAAAGAGAGCAAGAAAGGAGGGGGACAAGAGAGAGAATGATGCCAAGGAGGCGCCTGGGCAGCGGATGAGCTCAACCCCAGGGTGACTGCAGTCATTCAGCAGTGGGGACAGACACCAGCCCTGGCTGGGAGGTGGGTCATTTATGGCCTGGGTCTCCCCCCACTCTCTCCTCCTTCTCTCCAACCTGCTTTCCTGCTGCCAGAAGCGGGTGTGCAGGCTCCTGTGTGCCGGGGCACGGCAGAGGCAGCATAGGAGACTCCATGGGGCCTGTGTGCCACGCTCCCCCCCACCCGCCCCAGCCACAGCCCTTTGAGAGCTCAGCAGAATGAATGCCTGATTAGGAATCAGATGCCAGAAAGAAGCTGTGTCTATTCCAAAATCAAGAGGCTGGGAGAGGTGGTGCCCTTTAAAAGGAGAGGAGAGAGAAGTGGCCATCAGGGGCTTGTTCCCTAGCAGCCCAGGCACCTCCAGGCTGCAAGCTCCTTTGAGATGCGGGGCCCAGCCCTCGTCAGGGGAAAAGTGGGTGACTCTCCACCTGGAGTGGACCCCGCACAGGCTGAGCCAATCATTACAGGCTGCAGGGCCGCACAGACCCCAGGCAGCGAGCCTGTGGCGGGGCAGGGTGTGATTGGCCCAGCCTCCTCACTGGTGAACAGTCAGCTCTGCCCCCAAGGGCTGCCAGGGAATTAAATGAGATAAGGTATCAACACAGAGCAACTCCACACTGAGAGCCACGCAGTACCCAGCAAGGCTCAGCAAAGGGAAAGAGAAGTCAGGCGGGGCCCGTGGGCTGACGTGGGATTTGGCGGCTGCTGTTGTCTGCATCTCCTGCCCTCCTCCTAAGCCTTGATTCCAGGGCAGTCCGGCCCCTTGTGCCAGCTGGTGGCATCTCTGCAATTGTTCCTAAAGAGGGGCGTGTGGGTCGAGTGAGGTAAGCAGGGCCGGGCAAGGTGGTGCCCACTGGTCAGTGTCAGAGTCTCCCTAATGTGGTCCGTAAGACAGAGCCGGCGTCGAACAAAGGAACAGCATGATTTGGGAGCTGCGGCAGCCTCTGTCCTGAGCATCTGGGTCAGGATGACACGGATGCCACTCCAGGATCCCTGGCATAGGGAGCCAAACAGGGCAGCCGGGCAGAGGCAGGAGCGAATAGTCACAGACACCTCCCAACCAGCAATGTCCCTGGAACAGTCTTTCTTATTTAAAAATATTGAGTGTCAGTTACGCATCAGGCACTGTTCTGGACACGAGGTTTCAGGAGCAAACAAAATAAACAGCAACTTGGCCCTTGTGTTGCTCAGGATAAAGAAGAGAGGACAGGGAGCAGTGAGGTGCCCCCACCTGGCCAGAGGCTGGGAAATCACAGGAGGAGGTGCTGCTTGTTTAGAAAACCAGACCAAGGGGCCCTGCCAGTCCAGGCCTGGCCAAGGCCCAAGGATGAGAGAAAGCACAGCTCCTTTGGGGTCTGCGTGCATTTTAGCATGAGTGCATTGAGAGGGGGGACGTGTGTTAACAGAGCATGGGTTTGGGAGCCAGACAGACTTGGGCTGAGTCCTACCCTATCTACTAACTAGCCTGCTGGGTCACCTTGCACGGGGTGCAATTTCTCTGCTCTTAGTCATGGATGCTGAGGCCCGCCTGTCTGTCAAGGGTCTGGAGAAAGTCAGACGAGCTAAAGGAGGCCAGGGCTGGCACCATGGTGGTCCCTGGGCCGTGCCTGCTTCCCTCCCACTTCCACTGCCTCCACCTGACGCTGCTCTGGAGGGACCAGGGTGGGCGGACAGAGGGTGATACCCCATGCCACGCTCCTTCTCTGTTCGTCAGTGATTTATAGGAAGCCGGCTCAAACGAGCACTCAGGGAAGACGGCGAATGCCCTTTTGTTTTTAGTTCAATTTTTTGAGCAGAATGCTCCTGGGGCCAATAGATTTTTTCAGTAATGAAATTGTAAAAATAATTGAATTACACCTTTCTAGCTTCAAGGACAATCTGTGCCCTTTCCCCAGCCCTCCACGAGACATGAGCAAGCATTCGCCTCCTGCTCGGTCGGCCCCTTCCCTCTTCCTTCTGTCTGTGGTACAGCCTTCGAATATAATCCCTGCAAAGGGAGGGGCTGGGTGAGCTGTTACTGCACCCAGGACTGCTCATATCAGCTGCGAAATGAAATGTGGGGCCCTTTGTTGAAAAACAATGAAGAATTTCAAGACAGTGGCAGCAAAGACTTAAGCTTAGCTCATGGTCCATCTGAGCAGGGGCCTAGCCTGACCACACAGGTCACACCCTGTGATGCCCACCCCTCTGAGTCCCGGGGAACAGTGGTAAATCAGCACACAGGAAATATCTGTTGAATGGAAAAGCCGATCTCCTTCAGCTTCCTCCGTGTCTGTCCTCTCCTCCCACCCCCGTTTGACTTTCTTCTCATAGCACTGGACAGCATGGACTCTGGCTGCCTGGGTTCAAATCAGCCCAGCACTTCCTAGTTGTAAGCTCTTCAATAAGTGACTTAAACTCTCTGTGCTCAGTTTTCCACATCTGCAAAATGGGGAGTTGAATAGACTCTACCTCCAAGGATCGTTGTGAGATTGAGGTGTATGAAGCTTGCCCAGCATGAGCTCCATAGCAGGCCCTCGGGGGTGTCCGCCACGATGATGATTATTATTTTTTTTTTATGGAGTCTCGCTCTGTTGCCAGGCCTGACTGCAGTAGCACAATCTCAGCTCATTGCAACCTCTGTCCCCTGGTTCAAGCAATTCTTCTGCCTCAGCCTCCCTAGTAGCTGGGACTACAGGTGCTCACCCCCATTCTCAGCTAATTTTTGTATTTTTAGTAGAGATGGGGTTTCATCATGTTGGCCAGGATGGTCTCAATCTCTTGACCTCATGATCTGCCTGCCTCAGCCTTTTGAAGTCCTGGGACTACAGGCGTGAGCCACCATGCCCAGCTGATTATTCCTTCTCTTCTCTCTTTTCCATCTTCCTCTCCCTCCATTACTTGGTTCCCCTGTCCCTGGTCCCCTTTCTCCCCCAGCGGCATCTCCACATGCACAACAGTGGCAAGTGCCCAGCCTGTTCTTGCAGCCTGATCCCCTCTGCTAGCTTCGCCAGTCGCCCCAGGAGCATCTGGACCCGCCATGTCCTCTGGCTCTAGGGATAAGCCAGCTCCAGCCTCCTGAAACCCCTGTCTATCCCTCCTCCCTCGGCAGAGGCCCAACGCAGTCAGGCCTGTGGCCGGATGGGAGTAGCTCTTCCCTCCGCCCCTGGGCAGGGCTCTGCGGAGCCTGGGAGCCTTGCCTGGAATCAGCCCTCATGCCTCAGGAGAGAAGGAGAGCGAGGAGAGAGGTGATGGGGCTCCCTGGGCACCCCGCTGCACAGTCTCCTCTGAGCTCCTGATCGCCTCGCAGCTGGGAGGCCTGCCCAGAAGAATTCAGTCTAACCCAGTTCAGCAAACTTGAAGAGAACGAGGGCCCGCGCCGGCCGGGGAAGGCAGCATTCCTGCCCTCCGGAGCCCTTGGCCTGGCACGGGTTGGTTAGGGCCTAAATCTGCCTGGGAGGCCGAGTGGCGGTTGGGCTGGTTCTGTGGGGGGTGTGCTCCGTGGGGGCCGTGATCTGGCAAAGCCTTGGCGGTGGGACTGTGGAGGCACCGTTGACTGAACTGTCAGTATAATTCCGCTGTGGATGAGCTGTGGCCCCCGCAATTCACACGTGGAAGCCCAAGCCCCCAGTGTGGCTGTATTTGCAGTAGGGCAGCAATTATGGTTAAATAAGGTCGTACGGACAGGTGCCGAGCCACTAGGATTAGGCTCCTTAGGCCCACCGCCTTCTCTCTGCCACCTGAGGACACCAGGAGGAGGCGGCCGCCTCCCACCCAGGAGGAGCCCTTGCTGGACCCTGGGCCCTGGCTGCACCGTGACCTTGGGCTCTGGTCCCCAGAACTGTGAGAAGTAGACTTCTGCTGTTTGTGCTGTCCCGTCTGTGGCCTGAGCTAAGACAGCGGCGCCTGGCGAGAAACAGTATCTGAGGAGCTCCTCGGTGCCAGCTGCCCGGGCCCAGCGGCAGCAGAGGAAAATGGCCGTGGCCGTCCCCTGTCAGCTCCCTCTCCAGCTGGGCCTTCCGTGGGCTCCCTGGGCAGGCGGGGCCCTCCTGGCTCTGTGTCCTTGGCGAAAGTGGGCCCACGAGGACCTGTGGGGTGGAGTGAGGAAGACACATTCCCCGAGGGGTCACTGTCTTCAGAAGACCTCAATGACTGTAGACTACTGAATTTTTTCCTTAAAAAAAATAAAAAGCTAGGTATGGTGGCTCATGCCTATAATCCCAGTACTTTGGGAGGCCAAAGGAACACCTGAGGCCAGGAGTTCCAGACTCGCCTGGGCAAGACGGCAAGACCCCATCTCCAGCTCTACAAAAAATCTAAAACTTACCCGCGTGTGGTGGCACATGCCTGTGGTTTCAGGTATTTGGGAGGCTGAGGCAGGAGGATCACTTAAGCCCAGGAGCTAGAGGCTGCAGTGAGCTATGACTGCACCACTGCATTCCAGCCTGGGTGACAGAGTGAGACTCAAAAATGATAAAAAGAAGAAAAAAACGTTGCTAGCTGCTGTAAAGTTCCTCTTATGCAGAACCTCCTCATTTTACAGAAAATTTGGAAACAGGGAAAAGAGAAAGAAGAGGAAAAGATGCGAAATATACTAGAAAGGCCCTGTGAACATGCAGCTGGGTTTCCTGCTACTCCTTCCTCTACGCAGGTGGGCTTTTTCTTATTTAAAATGTTTATTTAGATATAACTCACATGCAGCAAAGTGCACAAATCTGAAGTTTGTAGTTAAGTTTTAGACATGTACACACTCTGCGCCCACCGCCTCTGTTAGGATAGAGGGCAGTGCCAGTGCCCAGGGGCACCGCAGGCCCTGCCCAGCCTCACACTCTCTTCAGCAAACCCGGATTCTCACTCTGTTCCACAGAATAGTTTGGTCTGTTCTTAAACCTCATATACAGGAACCATGTTGTATGTGGTCTTTGTGTCTGGCTGTTTTTTTTTCTTTTTTTTTCATTTTAAAAATTGTGTTAAAATACACATAAAATTGATCATCTTAACCACTTTTAAGTGTACGATTCAACGTTATTAAACACATTCATAATGTGGTGTAATCATCACTGCCATCCATCTCTAGATCTCTTTTCATCTGGTAAAACTAAGCTCCATTCTCATTAAACACTCTCTATTCCCTCCTCCCCACAGGCCCGGTAACCACCATTCTACTTTCTGTTCATATAATTAAAAAAAAAATTTTATTTTGGTTTTTGAGATGGTGTCTCACTATGTCCCCCAGGTGGGAGTACAGTGGCGCGATCTTGGCTTACCGCAACCTCTGCCTCCCAGGTTCAAATGATCCTTCTGCCTCAGCCCCCTGAGTAGCTGGGATTACAGGCACGCACCACCACGCCCAGCTAATCTTTTCTTTTGATATTTTTTAGTAGAGACAGGGTTTCACCATGTTGACCGAGCTGGTCTCAAACATGTGACCTCAAGTGATCCACCTACCTCAGCCTCCCAAAGTGGTGGGATTACAGGCGTGAGCCACCGCTCGCCTTTGTTCCTATGAATTTGACAATTCTAGGTACCTCCTATGGGCGGGTTCATACAGCACTTGTCTTTTGGTGTCTAGCTTATTTCACTTAGCATGATGTCTTCAAAGTTCATCCATATTGTAGCATGTCCGAATTTCTTTCCTTTTTTAGGCTGAATACTATTCCATTATGGATATCGTGCGTGCTGCTCATGCATTCATCAGTCAATGGACACTGGGGGGTAGCTTCTGCCCAAGTTTTAGACACTGTGAGTAATGCTGCCGTGAACATGCGTGCACAAATATCTCTTCAAGACCCTGTGTTCAGTCCTTTTGGATATATGCCCAGAAGTGGACCTCCTCATCACATGGTAATTCTACTTCTAATTGTTTAAAGGAACCACCGTACTGTTTCCCACAGTGGTTGCACCATTTTACATTTTGCATCTGGTTTCTTTTGCTTCATGTTGGTCAGGAAGATTCCTGAAGGTCGTGTACAGCACACGTTTGTTTCTTTATAATTGACGTGTTAAGGATTCCACTGTATGAATGAAACCCAATCTATTAATTCCACTGTTGATGGACATTTGGATTGTTGCCTACTGTGGCTGTTAGGAATGAAACTGCCACTAACTTTCTTGTACACATTTTCTGGTGGTCATAGGCACCTGTTTCTCTTGCGGGTATATTTAGGAATGGAATCGCTGGATCATAGGGTAGGCAGTTGTTTCAGTTTGGTAGATATTAGGTGTAAATTTTGAGGTCTTTAAAATAGTACTGATTGGGCCAGGTGCAGTGGCTTAGGCCTGTAATCCCAGCACTTTGGGAGGCTGAGGCAGGTGGATCACCTGAGGTCAAGAGTTTGAGACCAGCCTGACCAACACAGTGAAACTCCGTCTTTACTAAAAATACAAAACTTAGCTGGGTGTGGTGTTGGGCGCCTGCAATCCCAGCTACCTGGGAGGCTGAGGTAGGAGAATCACTTCAACCTGGGAGGTGAAGGCTGCAGTGAGCCGACATTGCACCGTTGTACTCCAGCCTAGGCGACAGAGCGAGACTTTGCCTTAAAATAAATAAAACAAAATAGTACCGACCATCACATAAAGTTTTGAGGTCTGCCTTTTTCACTTAACATTAAATCATTACTATTTTTAAGTTAGAACTTTTATTTTGAGATAATGATAGATTCCCATGCAGTTGTACGGAGTCACACAGAGAGATCCAGTGCACGTTGTCCCGCATCCTCCCATAGGTGGACATCTTGTGGACCTATAGGGTAACGTCACAGTAACTGTACTGACATTGATCCAGTACCCTCAGCTCTCGCTGGCCTTCTTTGCATCCATTCCTGTGCATGCTCCTCTAGTTCATGCACTGTTATCACCTGCTCATGTTTGTGGCCCCACCCCCCACCACAGTTCCAATGCCACAGGGATTCCCTTCCCTCCCCATCCCTTCCTTCTTTGATTCTGTTCCCCAGGCTGGAGTGCAACAGCACCATTTCAGCTCACTGCCACCTCCGCCGTCCAGGTTCAGGCAATTCTCCTGCCTTAGCCTCTCAAGTAGCTGGGACTACAGGCACACGCCACCATGCCTAGCTAATTTTTGCATTTTTAGCAGAGACAGAGTTTCTGTCCATCTTGGCCAGGCTGGTCTTGAACTCCTGACCTCAGGTAATCCACCTGTCTCAGCCTCCCAAAGTGCTGGGATTACAGGCGTGAGCTACCATGCCTAGCCATCCCTCCTATTAGTTTCTAACGCAATCATCTACCCAGCCTCTGGCAACCACCAGTCTGTTCTCTATCCTGATACCTTTGTCACCACAAGAATGGTCTGTAAAGGGAATCAAGTAACTGGAACCTTTGGGGATTGGCTTTTTGCAGTCAGCATAGTTCTCTGGAGAGTCATCCAGGTTGCTGTGTGCTGTGGTTTGAATGTTGGTGCCCTCCTAAATTCAGGTGTTGGAACCTCATACCCAATATAATAGTTTTAAGAGGTGGGACCTTTGGGAAGTGATTAAGTCATGAGGGCTCCAACTGCATGAATGGAATTAATGCCTTTATAAGACAGGGAAAGGGAGTGCGGCTGCCCCTTTCACCATTCGAGGACCCGGCACCCAACTGCTGTCTGTGAATCAGAGAGCACTCACCAGACACCGAATCTGCTGGCGCCTTGATCTTGGACTTCCCAGCCTCCAGAGCTGCGAGCCATAAGTTTTTACTCTAGAAATGATACAGTCGAAGGTATTTTGTTACAGCAGCTGGAACAGACTAGACACTGTGTACCAATGATTTGTTATTTTCGCTACTCAGTGGTGTTTCTGCGTTTGGATGTGCCGCAGGGTGTTGGGCATTCACCCTCTTTGTTTGTTCGTTTTTGTTTTTCCGAGACAGATTCTCACTCTGTCGCCCAGGCTAGAGTACACAGGCATGATCTCAGCTCACTGTAACCTCCAACTCCCAGGTTCAAGTGATTCTCGTGCCTCCGCCGGCCTGGCATTCACCCTTGAAAGGACATTTGAGTGCTACTGGGGTTTGCCTGCTATACAGTGAAACTGCTGTGGGGACTAGTGTATAGATTCTTTTGCGAGCTTATGTTCACACAAGAATGCAGTTGCTGGGGTGTGTGCTATTTGCCTCGTAACTACAGAAGCTTCTTGACTTGCAATAGGGTTACATTCCAATAAACCCATTGTAAATTGGCAGCGTGGGGGAGTGGGAACTGATCTCTCTGCCGCTGTCCAGCACTGTGAGGGAAGTACAGTTTCTATTGAATATATATCATGTTCGCACTATCATAGTGTCAAAAATCCTGGGTTGAACTATCATAAGCCAGGAATTGCCTGTACATTTTTTTTTTTTTTTTTTTGAGACAGAGTTTTGCTCTTGTTGACCAGGCTGGAGTGCAATGGTGTGATCTTGGCTCACCGCAACCTCTGCCTCCTGGGTTCAAGCGATTCTCCTGCTTTAGCCTCCCAAGTAGCTAGAAGTACAGGCACGTGCCACCATGCCTGGCTAATTTTGTATTTTCAGTAGAGACGAGGTTTCTCCATGTTAGTCAGGCTGGACACAAACTCCCAACCTTAGGTGATCTGCCTACCTCAGCCTCCCAAAATGCTGGGATTACAGGCATGAGCCACAGCGCCCGGCCAGATTGCCTGTATTTGTAGAGGAGCACAAGGTCCTAGGTTACTCTGCCAGTTACATATTCTGATGCAAACCTTTTCTGAAGTCTTTATTATCATGACATGCTGGGGGCCTCCGCACCCCTCATTTTTGGGGATTAGAGGTTTCTTCTGTGTAATCCAGCTCTAGAGCCACTTTCTCTGGAAGCTTCCACCCAGAGCCACTTCCCTGAGAGAGCGGCCCCAGCAATGACCTTCCTGTGGAGTGACGGAGCTCTCAGGCTCCGCAGAGGCTGCCACCCGATGGCTCCCTCCCCCAGAGGAGGGGCCCCTGGTCTCAGCTGAGGCTTACAGCTGAACACACCTGGCTCCAGACGCACCGAGAGCTCTTTCCCTGAGTGTGTCCCTGTCATGTAGACAGAGGCCTTTGAGAAAATAAACAGTCCTGAGAGAACCTCTTCCTACTGGGGGAAGCTGACTTGGTCTGGTGAAGACTTATTCACTTGCTTCCAGCAGAAAATAACTTCGCTGGGAGCCTGGTGGTTATTAGAACTAAATCATTCTCTGAACTTTACAGACAGGCTGGGCATGGCCATTGTATTTCCATCACCCTGGAGAGAAATCTGTGACCAAATGGTTAAAAAATTTCCAAGTCATGCATTATTCACCCTCACTGCATAATGCATGAAGGCCACGGGCCGGGCCCATTTATGTTTTCAGCGTTGGCCTCAAATGTCAGACACCGCCTTGGAGAGGCCCAGGAGGGCCTTGGCACTCATTGCTGGCCCCTGCTCCCCTCTGGATGAACTCAGGCCTCCAGGGCTCCTGCTCCTGCTCATTAGGCTTTCAGCCTGGATGGTCCTTCTTTCTCTTCTTCTATGAAGTCCTCTCCATTTTTCAAAGCTGAGAAATCACCTATCCCTGCCACCTCCCCAGGCAGGAAGTCATCCTCCCTGTTCCCCGTAACACTTTATTTTTATTTATTTATTTATTTTTTCGAGGTGGAATCTCGCTCTGTCACCCAGGGTGGAGCACAGTGGCCTGATTGAGGCTCACTGCAACCTCCGCCTCCCAGGTTCAAGCAATTATTCTTGTGCCTCAGCCTCCCAAGTAGCTGGGACTGCAGGCACGCACCACCACACTTGGCTAATTTTTGTTTTCTTTTTTAAATTTATTTTATTTAAAAAAATTAAAAGAAGTCGTCCTTGCGCAGGGGCCATGCTAATCTTCTCTGTATCGTTCCAATTTTAGTATATGTGCTGCTGAGGCAAGCACGATTTTTGTATTTTTAGTAGAGATGGGATTTCACCATGTGGACCAGGCTGGTCTCAAACTTCTGACCTCAGGTGATCTACCTGCCTCGGCCTCCCAAAGTGCTGGGATTACAGGAGCGAGTCACCATGCCCAGCCCCCTGTAGTACTTTAGAATATTGATAACTACCACCACCATGATCATAACTTGTATGATTTATGTAGTTTCTATTCTCTGCTGGACACTCACACTATCTCATTTAATTCTTATAATAGCCAGTGAGGCAGATATTCTATTTCTCAATTTTAATATGATGAAAGAGGCTTGGAGAGCATTGCCCAAAGACATGCTGCTCGCAAGAGGCAGCATCGCAGTTTGCCTGCAGGATGGTAGTAATTGCCATCCCTTTTCTTCTCAATCATTCTCACCAGAAATGTATTAGTTTTGCAGCCTTTTCAAGGAACCAACTTTAGGTTTTGTTGATGGTCTCTGTATCTTAGTTCATTAAGTTTGTTTTCTGATTTCTAGTCCTGCTTGCTTTAGATTTATTTTGCTGTTTCTATTGTAATTTCTTGAGATAGATCTTAGTGCATTTCTTTCCAGTTTTTTCTCCCTTCTCCAGCTCAGGCTGGTCTTGAACTCCTGGGTTCATGCAAGCATTTCAGGCTAGAAATTTCCCTCTGAGCACTGCTTTGGTTGCATCCCTGCAAATACAAGTTTTGATACGATAAGGGTTTAGTATTCCATTTAAAATACTTTCTAATTTTCCTGGTGATCTCCGGGTGGGATTGTGCTCAGTCTGACAGACTGCACAGCGCTCTCTCTCTTTTTTTTTGAGACAGGGTCTCAGCTCTGTTGCCCGGGCTGGAGTGCAGTGTTGCGATCATGGCTCACTGCAGCCTTGACCTCCAGGGCTCAAGCAATCCTCTCACCTCAGCCTCCTGAGTAGCTGGGACTGTAGGAGTAAGCCACCACATGCAGCTAATTTAAAAAAAAAAACTTTTTTTTTTTTTTTTTTTTTTGTAGAGATGAAGTCTCACTATGTTACCCAGGCTGGTCTTGAACTCCTGGCCTCAAGCAATCCTTGTTCTTCAGCCTCCCAAAGTTCTGGGATTACAGGTGTGAGCCACTATGCCTGGCTCTTTTTACAATACTCTTTTCTGGCATTGAGCAAATCATTTTCCTGTCTGTCCCCTCCCCAGGATCAATGGGTCTTAGTGTTTTTTCCCATAACCACTAGGTAGTTTATTGTCGCTGTGCCCAGGCTAAGGGCTGTGCCCTGGGCAGTTGGGCGCTGGGTTCTGGGCCATTCATGCTACCTGTCACTTCTTTCCCACTCAGGAATCACATGACAGTGTGGGGGAGGGCGGCGTTCCTGCAGGGATTCCTTGGATCTGTGCTGATTTACTGCGAAAGTCAACAATTCATGAACTTGGGGCATTAGCTACAATGAGCCATACATTTTGAAGAGGGATCACTTAATTTGAAAAGGTCAAGCAGTCTACCACCTAAACACCCCCACTCTCCTGTGGAAAACTGAAGTCGTGTCAAAGAAGAATCAGAGGGGAACTGGATAAATGACCGCATATCTGCTTTACGGAGGTAGGATGCTGTCTTATTCCATTCAGGCTGCTATAAGAAAGTACTACGGGCTGGGCACAGTGGCTCACATCTGTAATCCCATCACTTTGGGAGGCCGAGGTGGGAGAATTACCTGAGATCAGGAGTTTGAGACCAGCCTGGCTGACAACGTAAAACCCTGTCTCTACTAAAAATACAAAAACTAGCTGGGCATGGTGGTACGTGCCTGTAATTCCAGCTACCCAGGAGCCGGAGGTGGGGGAATTGCTTAAACCTGAGAAGTGGAGGTTGCAGTGAGCTGAGATCGCACTGCTGCACACCAGCCTGGGCAACAGAGCAAGACTCCATCTCAAAAAAAAAAAAAAAAAGAAAGTACTATGAACTAGGTGGCCTAAGAAAAACAGACATTTATTCTTCACAGTGCACAGTTCTGGAGGCTGGGAGATCAGGGTGCCATCACAGTCGGGTTCTGATTGATAGCCATCTGTCTTCTCCCCGTGTCTTTACATGGTGGGTGTGGTGAATGGGCTCCCAGGGGCCTATCTTATAGGGCACTGATCCCATTCACAAAGGCTCTACCCTCATGACCTAATCACCTCCCAGAGGCCCCACATCTTACTACCATCACCTTTGGGGTTAGGATGTCCACATATGAATTTTGGAGGGACACAGTCAGTCCATGTCAGATATGCTTTGACATTGTACTAGGGACACTGAGACCCATTCTTGGCCATTCAGGGACCTCCCGCCAGGCCAGGCTATACTTTGAGAACCACCACTTTTGATTCCAAGCTCTTCGAAAGTCAGCATTGCATCTTGTGATTATTTTCTGCACCCTGCCCTATCCTGGGTGGGGAGGTTGGGGTGCCTGGCGGGGTCTGGAGGGGAGAGCAGGGCAGGTGATCTCCTGGATGCCAGTGAGCGGGCGGGGCAGGGAGTCTGGCTTCTCTAGCTGGGTGCCAAGCTGGGGTCTATGAATGGGACAGTGCTATGGAGGGTCCTTTGGCCCCCAGGGTGGCCACCCCAAGGGTGAGCTTTATGCAGGATGACCCAGGAAGCCACCTGCCCATGTAGAAGGAGGAGTCGATGTCCTGCCACCAGCTCTGGGCACACGGCACCTGGTGATCTCCTGGCACCCAGCAGTGTTGGATGCATAGTTACTTCATCAGTGTGTGCTGAGTGTATGGAAAAGTAAATGCTCATGTCTGAGATTTGCTTTAACATACGCCAGCAAAACAAGCAAGCAGAAAACAGTGGGGCAGGAATTACATGAATCAGAATGCCAGAAGGTGGACTGCCAATCTGTGAAGCCGGATGGCAGCTATACGGTGGTTCATTGTACTAGTCTCTCTATTTTTTTTTTTTTTTTTTTTTTTAGGCAGAGTTTCACTCTTGTTACCCAGGCTGGAGTGCAATGGCGTGATCTCGACTCACTGCAACCTCCGCCTCCTGGGTTCAGGCAATTCTCCTGCCTTAGCCTCCTGAGTAGCTGGGATTACAGGCACGCATCACCATGCCCAGCTAATTTTTTGTATTTTTAGTAGAGACGGAGTTTCATCGTGTTGACCAGGATGGTCTCGATCTCTTGACCTCGTGATCCACCCGCCTCGGCCTCCCAAAGTGCTGGGATTACAGGCTTGAGCCACCGCGCCCGGCAGTCTCTCTATTTTTGTATATATTTAACAATTTCTATGATAAGAATGTTAATAGATAAAAGAAACACTGAAACAAAAGTGACTTATGGCCGGGCGTGGTGGCTCACGCCTGTAATCCCAGCACTTTGGGAGGCTGAGGTGGGTGGATCACCTGAGGTCAGGAGTTCGAGACCAGCCTGGCCAACATAGCAAAATCCCATTCTCTATTAAAAATACAAAAATTAGCCAGGAATGGTGGTACATGCCTGTAGTTCCAACTACTTGGGAGGTTGAGGCAGGAGAATCACTTGAACACAGGAGGCAGAGGTTGCAGTGAACAGAGATCATGTCACTGCACTTCAGCCTGGGCGACACAGCGAGACTTAAAAAAAAGTGATGTATTGGAGCCTTGATTTCCTCATGTAATAAAATGGGACTAGTAGAAATATACCTCCTTGTGTGGTGGTGAGATTTAAATGAGAAAACAAGCAATGAAAAGTAGTTTTACCAACACTGGACTTTTAAATGAGATGGTCTCAATTAGTGGCAAATGGAAGGTGTTGAGGAAGGTAGAATTGTTATTTGCATATGTAGTGTGCCAGGCAGCATCATGGCTCCCCTGAGATGTCCGTGTGCTCATCCAGGAAGCTGTGAATCTGTTCTGTCATGTGGTGCAGGAGAATCATGGTTGCAGGTGGCATTGAGGTTGCTAATCACCTGCCTTTAAGACAGGAAGATCATCCTAGATTATCTGCAGGAGCTGATGTAATCACAAGAATTTTTTTTTTTTTTTTTTGAGACAGGGTCTCACTCCATTGCCCAGGCTGGAGTGCAGTGGTGCGGTTACAGCTCACTGCAGCCTTGACCTCCTGGGCTCAAGCAGTCCTCCTGCCTCAGCCTCCTGAGCAGCTAGACTGTAGGTGTATGCTGCCATGCCCAGCTACTTTTTGTATTTCTTGTAGAGACGGAGTTTCACCAGGTTGCCCAGGCTGTGTAATCACAAGAGTAATTACGCAGTGAAACAGGGAAAGAGGGAGGTGGAAGAGGAGAACCAGAGAGGGGTGGCCACATGAGGAGGGCTCAGCCGGGGTTGGTGGCTTTGTGGGTGGAGGCAGGGCCATGAGCCAGGGAAAGTGGGTGGCCCCCAGGAGCTGCAGCAGGCAGGGGACCTGGCTCCCTCAGTGCCTCCAGGAAGGGCCAGCTGACAGCTTGGTTTGAGCCCAGTGAGACCTGGGTTGGAATTCTGATCTGCAGAACTGTAAGATAATTAATTTGTGTTGTTGTAAACCACTGATTTTGTGGTAATTTAAATATACAGCCCTAAAAAATAATATACACAACTTTAATTGAAATTGGGCTAAGAAGCCAGATGCTAGTCCCAGCTATTCAGGAGGTGGAGGTGAGGGGATCACTTCAGCCCAAGGAGTTCGAGGCCAGCCTGAGCAACGTAGCAAAGCCCCATCTCTAAAAAATAAAAATAAAAAACTGGGTTGAGAGTTTAGCAGCTGGTCCTTAATAGGGTGAGCCATAAGGACTGGTAGTTACGTATCAGTTTGAAACACATGGTTGCCAGCTCGCTCCTCTCCCTCCCAAGTCGTCACAGTGACATCCTGTCCTTCCCTGCAGGGTAGCTCCGGTTAGAGGAAACAGCCAACACACCCATGCAGGGAAGTCAATGGCCGCTTAAATGCAGGCTCTTTTAAAAGTGGGAGAGTGGCCGGGTGCAGTGGCTCACGCCTGTAATCCCAACACTTTGAGAGGCCGAGGTGGGAGGATTGCTTGAGCCCAGGAGTTGGAGACCAGTCTGAGCAACATTAGGAAGACCCTGTCTCTACAAAAAATACAAAACTAGCCAGGTGTGATGGTGCATACCCAGCTACTCGGGGCGCTTAGGCTGGAGGGTCGCTTGAGCCCTGGAAGCCAAGACTGCAGTTGAACTCTGATTGAATCACTGCACTCCAGCCTGGGCCACAGAGCAGGACTCTGTCTCCAAAACAAAACAAAATACCATAAATAGAAGCAGGAGAGGTGTGAGCATTGAGAGTTCGGCCGAGGAGGGGCAGCACTGGCTACCCAGCACTCATCGGCCACATCTGGGCCTGAGGATGTTATGTCCCTCAGGACTTACCAGGCTGATGTGCCATCTGACCCCTCTGAGACCTCTGGGACTGGGCTCTGAGCCTCTGGGACACTGGAGGGGTGCAGCAGGTGTCTGGGCAGCATCCAATAAGAAGCATGTGACAGAGTCAACAGTGGCAAGACCCCTTAGGGCCAGCCCAGCTCGCCCCTTCTGGTGAGGTCACTTTCCTTGATTCCCATCACAGCAGGCCTCTGTTGCTCTGCAGCTGATTCATTCAGAGAAGCAGCGTTCTGGCTGGGTACGTTGGCTCACGCCTGTAATCCCAGCACTTTGGGAGGCCAAAGGTGGGCAGATCACTTGAGGTCAGGAGTTTGAGACCAGCCTGGCCAAAATGACAAATCCCTGTCTCCACTAAAAATTCAAAAATTAGCTGGGCATGGTGGTGCATCCCTGGAGACTGCAGTGAGCTCAGATCGTGCCACTGCACTCCAGCCTGACTGACAGAGGAGGGTCCTTAGCCCTGGCTCCACTGCCTTTTCTGGCTTGGGGAAACAAAGCTTGGTGACATCAGGACTGCAAACATCCTGCGGTCAGATCTGGGACCAGCACCGGCCTGGTAGTTTGCTGTTTCATCAGGAGACTTGCAGTTTATAAGCAGCCCCTTCTTTCCTCCTTGCCCAGAGCTGGGCAATCAAAACAAAACTTCCTTCCCTTGCAATATTCTTCTTCACTAAAAATTTGTGCAGCCAATTCTCCTGGGAGTGGGAGGACCAGCTTGGTTCAGGTTGGCTGGTACGGTCCTGGTTTTAGCATTGAAAACCACAAAAGCAATGAAAGTCTCACGCTGTGGGAGGCCCTGAGTCCTGGGCACCCTGGGATCATTGGTCCAAACTGTCCCTCCCACGAGGCCCACACGGCAGGCCCTTTGAGGCCTGGGGCAGGCAGGACAGAGGCAGTACCCGCCTGGCATGGGCTGAGGCCTCCTGCAGCTGCCTCCTGTCCCCTTGTTCTCCTCTGTGGCTCCAGCGCAGCTGAGGGGAGACCTGAGCTCTCTCGGTCTCCGTGGGTTTGGGGCAGGCCCAGAACGGCCCGAGTCCAGTAACACCAGCTGTCCCTGGAAGTGTCACCTCGCTTGCCTGGGAGGAGGTTTGAGAACATCTCATCCTTCCATTTCTTGTACAGATGGGGAAACTGAGTCAGAAAGGGAGGAGACTGCCTTAAGAAGAATTCTTGCAACTCAACTTTGATCCTATAGGGCATTTGTGAGTTTAGGGGAGCACAGGTCTGAAGACGGAAGGAAGACTTGGGTTTCAGCTCCGTCTCTACCCTGTGTATCCGCGTGCCCAGAGTGGCACTAACCCAAAGCCAATCTGACAAATGGACAAGTCATCATATTCGCTGGTTTCTCTGATCTATTTATAAAAATGAAAATTTATAGCAAATCCTGTAGGATGCGGTAGATTTGGAAGATTTCTGTAATGTTTTGTTTGACTAATGCTTATTTTCCCTTTTGTATCAGTATTTTAACAAATGCTTTGGATTTCCTCCAAGCAGAGGAGAAACAGTGTGCAGCTGTTAATTTTGGCTGCTGACTCTAGGACGAGGGAGAGAGAGAAAGAGAGCATGAGAGTGAGGGGGGCGGGGAGAGAGAGAGAGAGGTGGGAGAGGCTGAGTGTGGGAGGGAGGCAGACGGCATCGATTCATTAATATATTCAAAACCATATTCAAAAGCTATTCATTAAAAAATTCTAGAATATATTGACTACATACTTAAAAAAAGACTTTTTTATAATGGAAAACTTTGAACATAGGCAAAAATAGAATCCTATAAAAGCCCAGCGTATGACATGCAGTGTCAGCAGAGGTCATTACGTGGCTTGTCCTATCTCATCTTTTTCCCCCCCCAATCACTCCTCTCCCAAATCTGGATGGTTTTAAGGTGATTTCAGCCACTGAATTCCATCTGTGAGTATGGCTGACTATGTTCTCAAGTGTACTGCACACATTCTTGAAGATACCCAGCCAGGTGCGGTGGCTGGCACCTGTAATCCGAGCACTTGGGGAAGCCAAGGTGAGCAGATCGCCTGAGGTTGGGAGTTCCAGACCAGCCTGACCAACATGGAGAAATCGCATCTCTGCTAAAAATGCAAAATTAGCTGGGCATGATGGCACATGCCTGTAATCCTAGCTACTCGGGAGGTTGAGGCAGGAGAATCGCTTGAACCCCGGAGAATTGCAGTGAGCCGAGATTGCACCATTGCACTCCAGCCTGGGCAACAAGAGCAAAACTCCATCTAAAAGAAAAAAAAAGAAAAGAAATTATTCTTGAACATATTCTTGAGGATGAGAATGAGAAATTCTTACAAATGTATATTTTTTGTGTCCCTGTGTCTTGCTTTCAGCCTCCTCTCTCTGGCCCTGTATCTCCTCTCCCTTGCCCTTCACCCCAGCCCCCTCTGTTCTCCCCAGTCTCTCCTAAACTCCAGACCTCCACTCTGACCCTCAGTCTCATCTTCTGGGTGACTGGCATTGCAGCCCCTGCTGAGCTGACCCTCCTCTCTGTCCTTCCTCGTGCTGGGGTTCTCTCTCCTTGGCTGTTTCCTTAGCTGAAGCATAGGCTGCTGGACAGAGGCAGGCCTAGCACACTTTGAATGTTGAGATGGAGCCCAGCGGAGAAGAGCTGGCCTAAACTTGGCAGAAATCTTCAAAATCTTTAAAAAAGAAACTCCTCCATGATGGGTCGCTGTAAAGTTGTATCAGTTGTCACAGTCACTTAACACATTGATTGAATTGGCCTTTTGATGTATTGCCTTAGAGCTGTGTGATTCTGGATGAGCCATTTTATCTTTTAGAGCCTCAGCTTCCTTCTCTATGAAGTGGGGAGGTGTGGATCATAGCTGTGGTTTTCAAACTGTTTTCGGAAGCAGATTCATTTTTTTTTCCCAACCAAAGTCTTGGTGAACCCTAGTGTGTACAACGGTTGAAAGCAGAGACCTGCAGGTCCATGGAGCAGAGCTGAGACCAGGCTGCTGGGGGTCAACACTCCAGCCCCTCTGTGCCTCTGCTGTTCATCTGCTGAATGGGTCTCTTGATAGTTGAGCAATGGCTGAGAGATTTCCTGGGATCGAATACATGGAAGGGACTTAGTGTAGGGCCTGCTTAGCATATAGTAAGTGCTCAGTGAACACCAGCTGTCGTTATTACTTACCACGCCCTGCCTGAAGCAGGTGGGGCCAGGGGACTGGCTGGACCTTAGCTAATACCCCTCCCCTCATGTTGAGCCAGCCCCACCTCTACAAACTGGGGGCTTGGGGACACATGTCTTCTGTGCTTCACACTCTCAGGTCCCAGCGAGGCTGAACTCTGAACCACACAAGTCGGCAGGGCCAGGACAAAGACCCAGGCTCTGGTGCCCAGGAGTCCCCCGAGAGGGAATTCAGAGGACGTGCGTGAGTGGCTGGTGCCGGTGCCCCCGAGGTCCATGAGCAGCCTCCCTCTGTGGGGCCTTTGCCAGCCAGCTTGTCCCTCCCAGTGCGGCATGGCGTTTCCTGCTGGAGTGCCGGTCACTGAGGGCTCAGACAAGGAATGACCCAGGGCTGGGTGAGCACCTCTGTGTTTCCCACTGCTGCTGGGGCTGCTCCTCCCCTCCCAGCAGAAAGGTCCCACAGGAAGATCAGCTCTGAGGTTAAATGTCCTTCTAGATAGCTGCAGCCCTGTTGTCATGGAAACCGGTCACGCAGGGCTCCGTAGCAGGACCCTCCTTCCTACCTCTCCCGTGCTGCCGCAGGCTCAGAGGGGGCTCGGGAGCCAGGTAGCGGGGGGCGATGGTGAGATGCTGCAGCCATTCTCCAACTGCAGGCACTTGGAAGGCGAAGGCGGCCTGGAGCCGACTGTGCAGGGAGAGAGGCTTTCTCTGCGTCTCCCCCCAGCTATCTTGTTTTCAGCAATGGCCTCTGGGGAGATGTGGATGCTCTGAGGCCTGGAGCTGGCTGTGTGTGTCCAGGTCACAGCGGTGAGGGTCACCGGGAGAAGAGAAAGGCAGAGGCTCTGGCCCCGCGTGCATCTTGGTGGCCTTGGCGCTTTGTTACTCTAAGCCCAGCCTCCCTTGTCTGTAGAATGGGGATGGTGGCACCCACCTCTTGGGGCTGCCCTGCAGTTGGGCTGAACTGAGCCACACCACTGGGGCTGGGCAGGGTCAGGCTCCTTCTCACCTCTGCTGTCCTCCTGCGCCATGATTCGTTTGGGGATGGAGGAAGGCGAGGAGAGCCATCTGCTTCCTGCCTCTGACTTGTGCCATTTGCCTGACGCTTCCTGATGCCGTGGTTCTCCAGGTGTGGTCCCTGGCCTGGGAGCATTACCTTCACATGGGACTCTAGAAACTCAAGTTCTCCTGCCCCTCACTAGACTGACTGAATCAGAAACCTGGGATGGGGGGTGCCAGCGATCTGTGCGTTAACACATACTCTAGGGGGTTGATGCCCCTCGAGTTTTAGACCCTCTGGGCTAATGATTTAGGGGTGGGACACTCTGTACCTGCTTCCCTGAGGACCCCAAGCTGCAGCCTCAGGGCTCCCCCTCCCACTTGGGTGAGGGTAAGCAGGGCCCAGGTGGCTGGGGGCGCAGTGGGCAGGCAGCCTGATGGTCCTGCCTGTGGTCTGGTGCCAGCTCAGGCGGCTCTAACGGAAGGCCATACACGGGGAGCTCATGCCACAGGAATACATGGTCTCTCGGTTCTGGTGTCTGGAAGTGGAAAACGAAGGCACTGGTGCTCAGGTTCTGGTGGGGCCTCTTCCTCGCCCGCAGGTGCCACCTTCTCGCCGTGCCTCACGTGGCCTTTCCCCATCCATGTGTCCCTGGAGCCTCGCCCTCAGCCTATAAGGACACCAGTCCTATTGGATTAGGTCCCACCCTTAGGACCTCTTTTCACACGCATCACCTCCTTAAAGACCTCATCTCCAAATCAGTCCTGTTGAGGGGTTGGGCTTCAGCATGTGGATTTGGGGGACACAGTTCAGTCCGTTGCGCTCAGCCTCCCTGAGCCTCTCAACTTGTCAGGGGTGGACATGAGCCACCTTCCTGCTTGAGGGGGGACAAGGGGCAGCTGGGACCCAGGGTGTGGGCCTTGAGCTGAGGCATGGGGGGCATTTGTGGGCTGGTGTTTGAAATCCTCCACCAGCACTGTGAACACACCAGACCCCTGAAGAGAGGGCAGGGGCTCAGCCAGGAAGAGGTACCGTCTGGCCCAGAACACATGCCCTTCCCACCTGGCCGAGGAGGTGCTCACAAGGTACCCTCCAGGTGGATGCAGAATGGGCCAGCCCCCTCCCTTCTTGCAGGCAGTGGCCCCTGCTCTCCAGGGGAGTCAGACCTTGATTCTGGAGGCTGAGGTAAGGTGGAATTGATCTAGAGGGAAGAGGAATGTGAGGCGCTGTCCTGGAGAAGAGCGGAATGGCTCATCAACATGGGCCAGTGCCATTTAGAAACTGGCAGCCAAAGGTGACAAGGCCACACAGGGCATGAGGAGCAAAGGCGCACACTTGGAGGTGGTGGCATTCCAGCACAGGGCCATCTCAGACTGGGCCAGGTCCACGAGCCCACCAGCAGCCTGACCCTTGCTGGATGGGAGCCTGAAAGCAGACCCCAGAGGCTACTGTCTTTGACCTGGGGGAGCTCAGGCCAGGGGCTTGTTAGAGTCCCCAGCACAGCCTCTTCCTCCATGGCACAGTGGGCAGCAGTGTGAACCTGGGCAGTGGTCTTCAACTTCCTTAGTCTAGTTTCTTCCTTCCTGTCAAGAGAACACCAGTTCTGACCTCAAAGCATGAGGGTTAAGTCAGATGATGTGTTTAAAAGTCTAGCGTGAGGCCTGGTGATACCAGATAGGCCGGAGATTCCTGAAGGCAGGACCAACTCTGATTCTTCTTGACATCCCCAGCTACTGGCCCAGAGCCTGGTGCACAGTGGGCACTCAAGGAGTGTCTGTTCCCTTCCCTCAAGAGGGGCTTCAAATGGCGAATGATGACAGCTGTGATGATGGTGATGGTGGTGATGTTGGTGATGGTGGTGATAATGGTGATGATGGTGGTGGTGATGATGGTGGTGATGGTGGTAGTGGTGGTGATGATGGTGGTGATGGTGATGGTGGTGGTGATGATGGTGATGACTGTAGTGATGGTGGTGATGGTGATGATGGTTATAGTGGATTGGTGGTGATGAGTGTGATGATTATGATGGTGGTGAGGATGGTGTTGATAGTGGTGATGGTGATGGCAGTGGTGATGATGGGGTTGGTGATGGTGAGTGTGATGATAATGATGGTGGTGATGATGGTGGTGGTGGTGATGATGGTGATGGTGGTGATGATGGTGATGGTGGTGATGATGGCGATGGTGGTGATGATGGC
>NW_016107316.1:2006355-2024171 GCF_001604975.1 Cebus imitator
TTTTTAAGATGGGGTTTCACCATGTTGGTCAGGCTGATCTTGAACTCCCGACCTCAGGTGATCTGCCTGCCTTGGCCTCCAAAGTGCTTGGATTACAGGCGTGAGCCACCACGCCCGGCCCTGGAAAGTAATTCTAATTATGACATTTTCCTACAAAGAACAAACCACTGGGCTTCTCTGGCACACTAAGGCATGGCAAGAAGAGCAATTTGCCCACAGGACCCCGGCATTGCCCTCTGAGCTTTTTCCTAGATGTGCTGAGGACAAAGAAGGCAGTAATGTGACTTGTTTTCCTTCTGCTGCTCGAGCCTGGAGCCCCCACGCTGTGCCTGTCAGCCCCTAGGGGGTCGGCTCTCAGGGGAGCAAGAGACTCCTGGGACAGCGTGGGCTTGGTCAAAGCAGAATGCTGGCTTCCGCCATTTAGGAGCCGTGTGACCTTGGCATGCTCCTTGACCTCTCTAAACCTTGCATGACACTTACGAAGGTTAATAAGATCACGTCTGTGAGAGGCCTTAGTGCCACAGTAGATCAGTGTCAGTGAGGGTGGGGACTTAGCTCGGTGGCTTGGGAGGCACAGGTGGCAGCAAGTAGCCAGTGGGTGAGATCCAGAGAGGCTGTGCCTGGGAGTGGCTGGTGGAGTGGGAAGGGGTGCTGTCGGCTGGGTGCACAGGCAGAGGAGGGACTGCCGCCCACAAAGGGAAGTCTCTGAGTTGGAGCGGAGTGGGGGCAGGAGAGAAGGGAACTGGGCCTTCTTGGGTTTGGGAGGCTCAGCGCCAGGAGCAGCCGACAGCCGGGGCTCAGGACCCAGGGGCTCCCCCAGCCCTCCTGACCAGGCTAACCTGCGGGGTCTGGAGGGAACACGGGCAACCAGGGCCAGGTGTACAGGGAGTCAGTGAGATCCTCCACCGTCTCAGGCCTGGCATGGGCACCGTGGGCCTTTCCAGGGCCTGGCTGCTGTGGAGGTGGGGGCTTGGTGTTGGCAGCAGGAGCGGCAAGGACACACTTTGGGACCTGCAGAGTGGAGACAGGAGGACAGGGAAGAGGCCTTGTGTGAGTCCGCGACCCCTCGGGAATCTGCACAGCACTCCTGGCTGTCTTGTCACCTGCTATCAGGCCTCAAGCGGCCTCTCCTGAGGATTTCATGGAGGGCAGAGGGGACTCACCCAGCAGGGGAGGGTGTGAGCTCAGAGGCCAGGGTGGGTGAGAGCCAGAGCTCCACAGGCTGCGGCCGCTGTCCCGAGAGAGCTCGAGAGAGAGAGGAGGGGGTGGGGTGGGGTGAAAGCTGCTTGCCCAGGCTTTCCTGGCCTGGGGACTGACATCTGGGTTTGTCCCACTCAGTGAACCGACCCAAGCATGTGAATGTCCTGGCGCTGACCAAAGCCTTCACCAGTGGCGTTTTCCCATTTTCCCTGAAGGACTTCTCAGAGCCTTTAATGGCCAGGGAATCTGTGATGCTCAGGTGGGGGCAGAGGAGGAGGGTTTCTCCAACTGAGGTGACTCTAGAACCTGCTCCCTACAGCAGCTTGGGGTGCTCCAGCGCTGGGGAACACACTCTGGGAAGCCTCCCACGCAGGACAGAGGTCTCCCTGCCTGGCTCCAAGCCCTGCCTACTTGCCACCAGGGTTTTCAGTGCCCTGGTGTGAGAGCAGCTGCAGGTAGCCCCAGCCTGTGGAAGAGGAGCCCGGAGAGCGGCTGGGACCCCCTCGCTGGGGCTGGGACCCCTCGCTGGGGATGGCCCCCTGGGTCCCTGTTTCCTGTCGGAGGATCTGGGGAAACCCAGCTCCACCACCCAGCAGGGGAAGCGTGGAAATGTTAGGGGGCCTGCCTGGGGTCAGGCCCGCCGCAGACGTGGGCACTGCACCCCTACCCCCCTGCTGCCACAGGCAGTACCCAAAGGTGGTGCATTTGGCCCCTGAACCCCCAGCTTCAAGGGTTCTAGGACCCTCCTCCATGGCTCAGCTTCCATCTGATGACCGCTCCCCACAGGCAGCTTCTCTCCTCCAGCAGGAGGCAGCTTTGGCCTCTCTTGGTCTCAGACCCACATGTCCCTTCTGTGCTACTGTCTCCTGGGCTCAAGGTCCTCCTTCAGCCTTCTCCAGGGAGGACACACCCTGCTCACGCAGACCTGCCACGGGCTCCCCTGTCTGCTCTGAGCGGCCCCTAGTCTTACAGGAGCTCCGCAGAGGCCCTTTCCCTGCAGAAGAGCTTAGGTGACAAGCCAGACGCCTCGGGTGACCTCCTTCTTTTGGCAGCCCTCCCCTGTTGGTTCCCTGCTTTTTCTACTCTGCCTGGGTCTCGGGGGGCTGGCCTGGAAGGAATTTGTCGATGACTCACCTGCCCTTTCATGCTCATTGCACTTGGGAAGCCCTGGCCAGAGGTGCGAGCGTGGAAGGAGAGGTTGGCATGTTCCCGCGCCTCGTCCCAGACCTGCCGCTGTGGGCCGGGAGAATTCTTCCTCCTGGTGGCCTCCTCTCCTTCCACTCCTCCTTCTCACGAGGCTCTGTGAGACTGTTTCGGGCCTGGAGGCGGTTAACAGCTTTCCACAGGGCTGGGTGCCAGGTGCCTCAGTGCCCCCCACTGTCCCTCCATTCTGCCCACTCCTCTGCAAACAGCCTCTGCATCACGTGCTCGTCAAGATGCCAGCTGAGCGCCTGCAGGAGTCTGTCCTGCTCAGGGGCGGAGGCCTCTGCTCGTGGGGGCACAGCTCTGAGACGATCCTTGTAGCAAACATTGCTGAGTGCCTACCACACACTGGGGGACCTCCTGGGTACTTGTGAGGCACGAACATCACAGGTTCAGGTGACTCAAGTTCCAGGCCCTAACTGGGCAGTTGCTCATGGGCAGCAACAGACCTCAGGCTTCAGAATGTCCCAGCAGAGCTGCCGCGGTCACAGAGCAGCCCCCCTTCACCCGGGGGTGGGGCTGGGCCTCTGAGAGCAAGCATGAGATTGCAGCTCCAAAACCCAGGCTGTCAAAACCATCAGCAAGAAAGATAGTTTGAATTCATTGGCACAGGGAAGTGGGCACGGTTTTGAGGTCCCTAGACATCTAGATCACGGCTGGGCCTGGGCTAGAGTGTGGAACCCAGAGGCATTTCACAAATTAACATAAATCCTGTGAACCCTCTGTCCATTTCAATGCTTAATGCCAAACATAAACAAATGAAAGTCATTTCAGAATCTGTAGGAGTTTGAATAATTCAGACCCATCATCATTTACTCCAGAACGCCTCATTTCATCTTATGAGTCATCACTGAAAGGAAAGAAAGAGATTCTACTTGGTGTTAGAACCAAGAGAGCTGGAAAAGCTTCCTGGATGGACAAGGCCGTGGCCAGTTCCGGACTCAGTTGTGGACAAAGGCCGCCTGGGACAGACAGCAGGCCTCCAAGCAGAGGCGGTGGTGTGAGGCCAGCAGGCCCACGTCCAGCCCCCGGTCAGGCTGCTGCACCGTGGGGTTCTGGGGGCAAGGTCTTGGCCTGCCGTGCCTCAGCCTGGCTCATCTGTGACACAGAAATGACATTTCCTACTCCCCAGCTTGTGCGGGCTCAGAGACGGGTTGTGTGTGCGAGAGGACTGGGGCCTCGGCGTGTGCAGAGCAGGGGGTGTTACTAACATGCCCCCGCGGCTCCAGGGCGAATGCTGCCCTCTCCGTCCAGCTTCATTTCTTTATGGCTTCGATGCACGCGTCCATCTCCCCAGCCACCTTTGGGCCCTGTGGGTGGCTTGGCCAGCCCCATGTCCCATGCCCAGCATGGCCAGCCCGTATCTTGTTCCAAGCATGGCCTCTGGCCGTGTCCCATGCCCAGCATGGCCAGCCGGTGTCCTGTGCCCAGCATGGGCTCAGGCCCAAGTTAGCACTTGCTGCCTAAGCGCCTCTGCTATTCCTTACCTCCACCTGGAGTTGGCTCAGGAGGCTCCTGCTGGGGTCTGCGGGAGCATCCAGACTTTGCCCTCTGACCAGCCCCACTGTCCTGTCCTTCCCACCCCTGCATCCTCATCTATCACCACTTGGTCACAGTTGCCCCCGACTTTCCTCCCTGCCTCCTTGGCGTGGTGGGAAACATGTGAGTTCCATTTCTGGGGCCACCTCATCCTGACCTTGGGCGAGTTGCTTGCTAGGCCTCTCAGCATCTCTGTTCTCGGCGGTGGAGCACGGGGACCTGGCCCTGTACTACTGTGTATGGGTTTAGACCCGAGGCCTGCGAAGCACGAGCCCACCAAAACCCTCACGAGGCCAGGTGGTCATGGCCACGGGTTTAATCTAAAATTCATTTCTAACCCCTCAGCCTTGGAAAAGGCACTTATCAGGGTGGTGAGGGCCACGGATGTGGTCTGGGCTCCTGGGGAGCTACTGAGGGTGACAACCTCTCTGCAGAGGGGGGCTTCACAGAGTGGGCAGCGGCTCAGGTGGTCCCAGGAGGATGGGTGGTACTTGGAGGCAGAGGACTGGACTTGGGAGGAAGGAAGAGGGGACGCAGGGCCTCTGAGCAGACAGTGCCGGCAGAGCCGCGGAAAGCACTGAGTCCCCGCCGTGACAGGTCCTGAAACACAGAAGTCAATGGCAGGGGCGTGCCGGGAGACCTGGGCCCAGTCCTGCAGTCGGGCAGTAGGTGAGCCCCAAAGTGGGAGGTAGCGCCAGCTGGATGAGAGGGTGTGGGGGAGAGGACCGTCCTGGGCCAAGGGAGCCGTGTTTACCTGGAGACCCAGGGTGGGAAGTGAGGGAGAAGAGGTCACGTGAGCGTCTGGTGGACCCGTGTGGCAGACATGTGAGTTGCTTCCTGACAGCCTCCTGCTTTCTCCCTGACTGCCCGGCAGCCGTGTCCTCAGGTCCTGGGGACACGCCGTGACTGGCTGCCACGGTAGTCCTGTGCCGTGGGACCAGTTGGCAGGTAAGTAGTGACCTGGCCTGGCCAAAGAATTTTCCCACTTGACCAAGACAGAGACTCACATGAGGAAATCCCTTCTGCTCCTCCCCTCAAGTCCAGTGTGGACACAGTCGTGCTAGAAATGCTGGCTGGTGCTGCTGTGGCCATCTCGCCACCAGCAGGGCAAGGCAGAGCTGCCCGCCCAGGGACCTGCCCGCCCAGGGACCTACCGCTGTGGGGCAGCCAAAGCAGCCGCAGCTCTGCGGAGCTGTAAGCAGTTAGTCAGATGTGCCGCTTCTCACCCTGTATTTCCTCAGGCAAAACCCTGAGGTGCTACAGACTCTCGTCCTCATCTGAGGCCCAAGCAGTGAGGAGCTTCAGACCTGTGTGAAGACAGAAAGGCGGGAGCAAATGTGGCCAGAGAGGGGTGGGGTGGGCCACGAGCCCCACCAGCCGCAGGCCCATGGCTCGGCAGCAAGCCGGGGTCTCCCAGGCAGCCTTCTGCCTTCCTTCCATAGCTCCTTGGAAAGAGGGGTTTCATCCCAGGCCGAAGCAGCATTAGAGACTGGCACAGACCAGTAGGAGCCCCACGGCCTGACTGTGGCCATTTCTGTGGTGACCAGCAGCCGGCAGTGCCTGGCAATGCCTGGGAATGGATGTGAGGACACTGCTCAGGAGGTCAGTCTGCCCACCCAGGCTGTCCTGGCTGCTGGGTGGGGTGTGAAGAGTCCAGGACCAGCTGCAGTGTGTGGTCCCCATGGAGGGCTAGGCCCTGGGATGGAAAGCCAGCAGCCCTGGCCTGAGCAGCCATCCAGGGGAGGCAGCACACAAGAAACAGGCAGTGACCGCACGGGGTGACTGCATACGGTGATCTCACAGAGTGACCACAGGAGGTGATGGCACAGGGTGACCGCATGGGGTGACTGCACAGGGTGACCGCACGGGGTGACCACACGGGGTGATGGGGCTGGACAGGGCAGAGGTCGGGCTGCTGTGGCCAGCTGTCAAGCCAGAGCTGGGAGGCCAGAGGGAGGGCCAAAGCTGGGGCAAGAGTGACAGATGCCAGGGCACTGGAGTGAAGACAGGAGTGGGCCCCCCAACCCCTGATGGGAAGGAGATTGCGTGGCTGGGGTCCCCAGGCGCATGTCCCTTTTGAGACCACGTTCCTCCGCAGCGCCTCCCTCAAGCACCAACACTGGCTTTTTGGCTGTCTGAGAAGGGGCTCTGGGGTCCAGGGGAGCCAGCTCTGCCCACCCCAGTGAGCTCCCCATGCTCAGAGGAGGTCCTCTCCAGGGCAGCTCGGCCTCCGCCTGTACCTGCGCCCCTGCTGCAGCGTCTCTCCAGGCCCTAGGTCTGAGCTCACATAACCCAGCCCTGCACCACACTGACTCAGCCTCTGAGCTGAAAAACCCCGCCTTCGAGAGGGGACAACGTCCCTGCCCTCGAGGGCCGGTGTGTGGGTTGAGGGAAGTCACAGGTAGTCACAGCTCTGTGAAGGGTACCATGAGTGCCTGGGCTGGGAGGCTGGGTCTGCAGCTGCGGGCTCCGTGGGCCGTCTCCACCTCCTGCTGCCTGGCTCTCTCGGCCCTTCCTTTCGTCATGTTCCTTCTCCTGCCCAACCAGTCCTGGGGGGACATAGAGACTCCTGGGCACAGGGGCTGGTCAAACTGTCCTGGGACAGATGCCCTCTTGCCCTGCCCCAGGCAGCACTGGGCAGCAGGAGGCCTGTGGGGCATTAGGCAAAGTCTGGAGAGAGCACACCTGTGGATGGCACACCTGCAGGTGGGCACACATGTGGACGGGCACACCTGTGGATGGGCACACCTTTGGGCTGGGAGGGGGGAGTCTGCACAGTGGGCTCTGGGGAGGGGCTGATGGGTGTTACTGAGTAAGTGGCCCTCAGCTCTCCCGGTCCTTTCAACCTTTAAGTTGAAGATGAAGTCACATCTAAATACTAAAGACCAACAAATTCTAATTTTCACTCCCATGCAGGAACTAAGTGTCTGTTACGTGCTGTCCTTCTCGTCCCATCTTGGGTTTCTCCAGGACCTGGCAGAGCCTTGGCCATGCCTTCTCTAAGTCCCAGGCTCTGGAGGAAAGGACACTCAGACTTTCAGCACCGCTCTTGGTGGACAGGGCCCCTCTCAGAGGCCCTGGGTCCGGCTGGGCCTGTCTGCCTGTCTCACCATGGAAGCTTCCAGTGGGGCAGAGTCCAGGTTTTCCTCCCCACAAGCACGCTCCTAACCATGTCCGCTCTGTTGTCATAGGTGTAGAACTCAGCAATCACACCTCCCAAAGGAGGAGGAAGCCCTCCTTCCTCCCCAGGGCCCAATGTCTGTCTCAGGCCTGCCTCTCACCTATATGTACTGCATACATCCCCTTTAGGGGTGTGCACAGACTTCAGGGGAGCCCCACCCATGGGGTGCATTTTCAGCAGGACAATAATCAGAGAATGTTTTGGTCCAGGATAGGGCAGTCCTCCACTTCTGGTCCTCCCCGTAGTGACTTACATCTCCTCCAAAGTCATTCTCCTTCCACTTTTACGGTCCCCTCTGCCTTCTGATCCTGGGAGGAGCCCTGAGCTGAGTTCATGGGAGCTGGGAGACCCTGCTGCCAAGCTGTAGTACAGTGGTGTGCTCTTGGCTCACTGCAGCCTCAGCTTCCCTGGCTCAAGCAATCCTCTAGCCTCAGCTTCCCAAGTAGATGAGGATACAGGTGTGTGCCACTATGCCTGGCTAATTTTTTGTATTTTTTGTAGAGATGGGGTTTTGCCATGTTGGCTAGGCTGGTCTTGAACTCCTGGGTGTAAGAGTTGAAGAAAGAAGAAAGAAACATGAAAAGTGGCTCAACAGTCAAAAGACAGGTTTATTTTGGAGAATAAACCTGAGAGGGGCTTCTGGCTGATTTTTTTTTTTTTTTTTTTTTTTTTTTTGGTCAGGAGCATTCTCTCTTACAGACTGAGGGTATTTAAGGGTTTAGGGAGGAAAAGCTTATCGCAGGTTTGGTATGTTTCTGGTTGGAGGAGAGTTTTTATTTTGGGATAGGAATGTTTCTGCTCAGAGTGGAGGTTACCCTGGGATTGGTAATTTCTGGTGAGAGGGGAGGTTATCTTGGGGTTGGCATGTTTCTGGTTGGAGGGGGTTTTATCTCAGGGTTAGAATGTTTCTGATTGGAGCTGTCATTTGTGGTTTATGGTCATGCTGACGTTACCACTACGCTGATGTTTTTTGGGCTGGATTTAGGCTGTTTTTAATCAAGGGGAATTTAAAATGTCAGTGTTTGTCCAAAATGGCGATCCTCCTGCTCTATCAATCCAGACCATATGGTTACAAAAGGACGAGGGGCACTGTGCTCTTTCTGGCTACTTCCTGCTGAGAGAGGGTCATCATTGTTATGGGACACTGAATGCAGTGCTGGAGTGGAAGAGGCCGATTTGTTCCTGGTAGCACTCTCTGCCTTGGAGGCCCAGAGGCAGCACCCACTGAAACATCTAGTCTTCAGCTCACAGGGATTTAAGAAAGCACAGCTTGGCTGGGCGCAGTGGCGCAGGCCTGTAATCCCAGCACTTTGGGAGGCCAAGGCGGGCAGATCACTTGAGGTCAGGAGTTCGAGACCAGCCTGGCCAACAGGGTGAGATCCTGTCTCTATTAAAAATACAACAAATTAGCGGGGCATGGTGGTGTGCACCTGTAATCCCAGCTACTTGGGAGGCTAAGGCAGGAGAATAGCTTGAACCCAGGAGGCGGAGTTTGCAGCGAGCCGAGATAGCGCCACTGTACTCCAGCCTGGGTGACAGAGCAAGACTCCATCTCAGAAAAAAAAAAGAAAGAAAAGAAAAGAAAGCATAGCTTAGGTTTAGTGATCTCCAGTTAGAAAAAAAAAAAATGAGGAAAAAGGAAAAGTAGAAAACATTATTTTGGAGACTTTAAGCCAGAAAAATTAGAATTTAATTGAAACTGTAGAAAACAACAAAAATTGAAAAACATCAGGCAATACTAGAATTTAACAACAGTTGTGCTATCGTTTTTGAAAAACAATTCTGTCTCTCCAGCTTTCCATTTTTATTAAAAGACAAATCATGATAGGACTGGTTTGCTTGGCCATATTTTTTTTCTTTTTTTTGAGACAGAGTTTTGCTCTTGTCACCAGGCTAGAGTACAATGGCACAATCTCAGCTCACTGCAACCTCCACCTCCTGAGTTCAAGTGATTCTACAGCCTTACCTCCTGAGTATCTGCGATTACAGGCATGTGACACCACACCCAGCTAATTTTTGTATTTTTAGTAGAGATGGGGTCTCACCATGTTGCCCAGGCGAGTCTGGAACTCCTGATCTCAGGTGATCCACCCATGTCAGCCTCCCAAAGTGCTGGGATTACAGACATGAACCACCACACCCATCTGTGCCCAGATTATTTGTATAAAGTGCAGCCAGGATAATTATTTTTACATAGGCCTTTGAAATTGGTTTCAATAGAACTCTGTTCCATGGAAGGAATCTGAGATAAGACCTTTTTAAAGCCAAGGCCAGCCATGGAACTGCATCATCAAATACCCATGAGTTGGGTTAATTCTTCCCCTCTTGAGGCTCCAAGATAACTTGGGGTTCCTGGCCTGTCTACATTCCTTCACTTACCTCAGGTGAGAAACCCTGCACAGGGACCGTGTGCACAAAACATGAGGCAGCCATCCCAGCCAAGGGCTCCACTTCACAAGCCAAGGTTGATTCCTTAAGGGAGAGCATATCATCCCAGTCAAAGCCTTGGTAAAACAACCAGTTCCTCCAACTGTGTCCTGCCACAAGAGAAAACAGACTTTTGGTCTGGTGCGGTGGCTCACATCTGTAATCCCAGCACTTTGAGAGACCTGAGGTGGGCAGATCACCTGAGGCCAGGAGTGCAAGACCAGCCTGGCCAATGTGGTGAAACCCTGTCTCTACTAAAAAGTACAAAAATTAGCCGGGTGTGGTGGTGGGCGCCTGTAATCCCAGCTACTCGGGAGGCTGAGGCAGGGGGAATTGTTTGAACCTGGGAGGTGGAGGTTGCAGTGAGCCGAGATCATGCCACTGCATTCCAACCTGGGTGACAAGTGAGACTCTTTCTCAAAAAGAAAATGGACTTTTATTTCACCCATGCAAATAACCGTACTGCCATAATTTAAGAATAATCACAGATAGTTTCTAAACTCTGGAGAAAACCAGGCAGAGAGAAACAAGCATGCCTCAAATTTTGTTCATGGGAGCACACCAAGCCGTCAGAAGTTGTTTATAGCTCAAAAGAAAAGTCTCTTTGATTCTGAAAAGCAAAACAAAGAATCAGCAATATTCCAAGCAAAACGTCAAAAAGATCACTCCAGTCTATTAGTTCATTTCATGTAGTCAGTTCCCATCTGGCTGATACTGATGAACATCCCAACTCTTCAAGAGTCCTGAACATCCCTCCTCTATTCTGATGTCACACACTCCAGAGTTATCAGAAACCTGCATTCAAGAGCACCTGCCAGAGCTTTATAGCTGACCGTAAAATTGCCTTCTAAAGATGACTAAAACCAGAAAACAATCGTTCATTGATGACAAAAAGTTTTAGAGTAGCCACAGTTAAAGACATAATTGACAAGGAAATTGGTTACCTCCATAGCACACAACAATTTTAACATAACAATGATAATTATTACTGATAACATGCACTAAAACATATTGGGGTTGTAGGAGTCTCCCACAACCTTGGAGCACATACAAATAACATATCTACACAAATATAGCCCAAAGAAAGCCAGACACCATTTCATATTTGACAGTGTTTCCTGTATAGTTTTATACCAAATAAGCCAAATTTCACCTTTACATTAGTGTACTATGAATATTAAACCCAATTCTTTTTTTTTTTTTGAGACGGGGTTTCGCTCTTGTTACCCAGGCTGGAGTGCAATGGCGCGATCTCGGCTCACCGCAACCTCCGCCTCCTGGGTTCAGGCAATTCTCCTGCCTCAGCCTCCTGAGTAGCTGGGATTACAGGCATGCGCCACCATGCCCAGCTGATTTTTTGTATTTTTAGTAGAGATGGGGTTTCACCGTGTTGACCAGGATGGTCTCGATCTCTTGACCTTGTGATCCACCCGCCTCGGCCTCCCAAAGTGCTGGGATTACAGGCGTGAGCCACCGCGCCCGGCCAAACCCAATTCTTAATAAATCCTTAGAGCCATATTTACCCAATTTTAATGTTGGACCACAAGGTAAGATTTTTATAGACTTTTTATAACTTTACGATTTTTTTGAAGAGTAGGTTAGTGCTCTAAGAGAAACCCACCATGTTTTTATTTTAATAAAATTTAATGTATAGAAAAACTGGAGGCTACCCCTTTAACTTTAACCAATATGTTTACACACAGAGCTTCCTCCACAATCAACCTACCACCAGCCCAAACCTTCATTTTTATTTTATCCAACTTAAAAAAAAATCCTTTAACCTTTTAACCTAGGCAAAAATCCGTATTAGCATGCCTCCCCACAATCTTTCCACCAAAAGATTTTTGCTTTTTATATTTATATTTTACTTTTCCTACATATCTTGCATGTAAGGACAGTGGCTTGGAATGTTGGAGCCTTTCCGTGGAATGTCTGGGGTTTCAGCACCAAATGTAAGAGTTGAAGAAAGAAGAAAGAAACAGGAAAAGCAGCTCAACAGTCAAAGACAGATTTATTTTGGAGAATCAACCTGAGAGGGGCTTCTGGCCAATTTCGGTTAGGAGCAGTCTCTCTTACAGACTAAGGGTATTTAAGGGTTTAGAGACGGAGCTTATTGCAGGTTTGGAATGCTTCTGGTCAGAGGGAAGTTTTTTTTCGGGGTAGGAATGTTTCTGGTCGGCAGGGGAGTTATCTCAGGGTTGGTATGTTTCTGGTTGGAGGTGTCATTTGTGGTTTATGGTCGTGCTGACATTAGCCATTAGGCTGATGTTTTCGGAATGGATTTAAGTGGTTTTTAATCAAGGGGAACTTAAAATGGCGGTGTTTGTCCAGGATGGCGACGCTCCTGCTGTCACTGAGCTCAAGCGATCTGCCTGCCTCGGCCTCCCAGAGTACTGGGATTACAGGCGTGAGCCACGATGACCAGCCGTTGGTCCATTTTTGAAAGCTGCATCTTCCTCTGTGACCATCCAGAACAGCACAGATTCTCCACCTCCTCTTTTTCTAAGCTTCCCATTGGCTCTTGCTGCAAATGCTGGAGAAAGAACAGTGACTGTTCAGGCTGCAGCTTGGCCAAAAGGCCAGCGAGGGAGAAGTGATTACCTCGGCAATGACAGGTGTTCCATCCTTTCTTCTCCCCTGTAAATATCAGCCATCCATCAGCCAGGGCCAAACACCCGCCCACACCTGGCTGGGAAAGCAGTCATGCGCCGGGAAGCAGCCGTTTTCGAGAGAAGCCAGCCGTCTGTCAGTTTACTAACTCATTCTCTCACTCATTGGACACTCGTGCATTTGTCATAACATCCCAGGGGCAGGGTGGCTTAAGGATGGGTCTGGGGCCAGCCTGGCTGCTCCGTTTCCTGGCTGCCACCCACTGGCTGTGTGACCTCAGGCAAGCTGCTTCACCTCCCAAGCCTTGGTTTCCTCAACCATTAAGTGGGAGGTAAGAATAGCGGTACCTACGCACATTAGTTCCTGAGGGGTGGATGAATTAACACACGTGAGGGTCTACCAGACGTGGGGTCTGGCTCCACCTTGGCCAGGGGGATGGGGCTCCTGGTTAAGTCAGACCCTCAGGCTCTTTCTCCAGGGAGTTTGAACGCTGAGCCTTGGGGTGATGACACAAAGACTCAAATGGTGGCTGCGCCTTTCTCCTCCATGTGTACCCCCAGAGATTGCTGGTGCTTCCTGCCAGCTGGATCCCCAGAGCTTCCGGGTCCCTGTTCCAGGTGAGGCTATTTAGCAGTCCTTGTGATTTTCTGAGCATCCCTTAGCCTTCTAGCATACTCCTCTCTTCCCTTAAAATTAGCCAGAGTGGGTTTCTGTTGCTTGCATCCCGACTACCCTCATTGAGATGAGCCATCGTGGTTGAGATAAGCAGAAGATAGACTTCTTTCATCTGCGGTGTGGCTTCCTCCGACAGCAGAGCCCAACTCCTGGGAGACTGACCTGTGATGGGCGTGGGAGCCCAGAATAGGGCCCCATCCAGCCTGTGGGATCGGAGGAGGCTTCTTGGAGGAGGTGGTGCTGGGCAAGTGTTAAAGCATACCTAGGCATCAGCTAAGTGAAGAGAGCAGGGAAGGAGACTTGGGAAGGGGTGGGAGGAACAGTCAGTGGGCAGCTGCCACTCTGTCCCCTGGCAGAGGAGCAGCCAAGTCTGATGGAGCCCACCTGAGCAGCCTACCCGGCTTCTGTGGTCACTGGCTGTGACCCACCAGCCCTGCCCAGCACTGTGCCCAGCCCTGGGTGCAGGGAGGTGCGGTTTGCTCTCAGAGGAGCAGCCAGCCCGGGAGCAGCCGAGGCCATTAGGGACAGGACGCTAATGCATCAGCGCCCCATTGATTCTGCCTGGCTTTTGTGAACACGTCTGCACTGACTAATTATGTTTAATTACTCATTGAGGCATCCATTCTCAGTTGCCCTATGCAGATACTTAGTCTGTGGCTGGAAGCCAAGTCTCGGGGTCCCTTTTCCTCTTCCAAGGTGGGTGGCACTGAAAGCTGAGGCCATGGCCCCTCCTGATGTGGTCAGAGATGTCCTCATGCCAACAACATTGAACAGGCATTGCCAAGACCAGCCATGTGTAAACCTTGGGTGGCCCCTGTGGGGTCCTAGAGGAACCATAGGCATGGTCCCTGATGGTCCCCAGGAGCTACTGCCCCGAAATAGCCGAGGCAGAGTGTGAGCAAAGTCAAACGCAGTGGTTAGCAGCAATCCCACATGGTCTGCTTCAAATCCAGCAAACTTTCGTATTCAGTGCCCAGCTCCCTGTGGCTTCTTTATCCTTACCATCTCTTCAGAATCTGTCTGCTTCACCCTGAATCTTGACTATTGTCCTGGCTAGTTCAGCTGGAGGCCAGGGGTCAGAGACTCAGAGAAGTGAGGAGTGGGTGTGGAGCAGGAGCTGAGGTCTGAGCTTCGAGGGGGCTCGGTATTGATGATCAGCGACCAGTCCACTGGGGTGTCAGCTTGAATGGGGTCCATGATATCTGCGGTCCTGGCCCTCAGTATGTCCCACTCAGCTTCCTCCCGAGCTCAGAACACGTTTTGGGGCAGAACCCAGAGTTTTCTCATCACTTTCAGACTCTAAAGTCCAGCTCACTCGGGCTCATGAAGACTTTCAGTTCATATTGGATGAATGATTCTTTTCTCCATTCCCTCTGATGCCCCTGGACCCTTGGGGGTCGGGGAGGGCACTGTTCTTTTACTTTTCTGGTTCTAATTTCTCAGGGAATGAGGCATGAGGGGAGACATGGAAAGGGAGAGAGATACCTTCTGTTTCCAGGCATATGCAGTTCAGATGCCTGAAAAAGATTTATGGCAGAGATGCTGGATGGAAAACACACAGTTTGAGAGTGTCCTTTTATTTTGAGATGGAGTCCTGTTGTGTCCCCCAGGCTGTAGTGCGACAGTGTGAACTCTGCTCACTGCACCACCACCTCCTGGGTTCAAGTATTCTCCTGCCTCAGCCTCCGGCGTAGCTGTGACTACAGGCACCTGCCATCACGCCTGGCTAATTTTTGTATTTTTAGTAGAGATGCGGTTTTCACCATGTTGACCAGGCTGGTCTCGAACTCCCAACCTCAAGTGATCCTCTTGCTTTGGCCTCCCAAAGTTCTGGAATTACAGGCATGAGACGCCGTGCCTGGCCAAGAGAGTGTCTTAAAGTTAAACACACTTCTAACCTATGACCCAGAAATTTCAGTTATAGGTATTTATTTATGCCCAAGAAATGGAAATGTATATGTCTGCATAAAAATACTTATATAAGATTTTTTATAATAGTTGTATTCACCATAACTAAAAATATAAGCCACCTAAACATCTAACATGTGAAGGAGTACACATGGAATACATAGCTCGGAATGCTATTTAGCAATCAGAGAAGAATGAAAAGGAGAGAGAATGCAGTTCAGAGACACACACATGAAAAATACGAAAGAGAGGCAAAAAAAGGTGGAGGTGGAAGGAGGAATTCTGAGATATGCTTAACCGGAGCTCGAGAAGATATCACAGTGAAGGGGGCCATGTGTTAGTCAAAGGCAGGCCCCATCCTCAGATTCAGGAACCGTATCAATTCTCGGAGGGAATAAATAAACAGAAATCTATGTTTAGATCCATCAGAGTGAAACTGCAGAACACCAAAGACAACAAGAAGATTTTAAAAGCAGCAAGTACAAGCAGATTACCCTCAGAACACCAACAGGCTGACAGTTGACTTCTCAACAGCAATAATGGGAGACACAGAGCTGGATACACAAAGGAAATTGACTATAATCCAAAAGATTCTTGAAAGATGAGGGCAAGATAAAGCCGTTTTCAGATACATGAAAGCTTACTGCAAAGAGACTCCCACTAAAGGGCTCCACACCAACATACTTCAGGATGAAGGAAAGAGGTTTCAGACAGAAGGTCTGTGTGCAGAGGGAGTAGCTGTCTCAGAGGCGACTCAAACTCAGAGTGTCCAGAACAAACTCACAATCTGCTCTCCAGCCTGGTGCCTCCAGGGGCTTTGGCCTCGGTGGATGATGATCACAATCACCTGGGCCAGAAACACAGACATCATCTTGACAACCTTCTCCCTCACTTCGCCCATATCCAATGACCCCTGGTCCTGTCATTTTGCCTCTTAATCTCTCTCAACTCTGTCCTTTTCTCTATCTCCATGACCACCCAGCTGCCACTGTGTTTTGCTCACCACCTGCGATTGGCCTTCTAGTCCCTGAAGCCCTGTGATCTGCTCAGCCCGCCCTCCACACCGAACCTGAGGCTCTCTCTTTGAATGGCAGTCTGATAAAGTCTCCGCCCTGTTTAAAATGTGAAATGGGGCCAGGCGCGGTGGCTCATGCCTGAAATCCTAGCACTTTGGGAGGCCGAGGTGGGCAGATCGTGAGGTCAGGAGTTTGAGACCAGCCTGGCCAACATAGTGAAACCTCATCTCTACTAAAGATACAAAAAAAAAAAAAAAAAATTAGCTGGGTGTGGTGGCACATGCCTGTACGCCTGTAATCCCAGCTATTTGAGAGGCTGAGGCAGGAGAATTGCTTGAACCCGGCAGGTGAAGTTTGCAGTGAGCTGAGATCGTGCCATTGCACTCCAGCCTCAGCAACAGGGCAAGATTCCTCTCAAAAACAAAAACAATAAAACGTGACATGGTATCCCACTACCCTGGGGATAATAACAAAACAAAAACATTCAACAGGTTAGAGAGGTCTTCATGGCTGCGTCCCTGCCCACCTCTCAGACTCACTTCCCACCCCAGCCTCTCTGGACTCCCTTGGCCCCTCATCGGCGCCTTTTTTTTTTGCCCACGTAGGCTCTTGTCTGTGCTCTTTTCACTACAGAGTGGGCCCTTTTCTTCTTTGTCTGGTTCATGACACTCATTGTTTAGTTCATTCGGCACCTCCTCCAGGAAGCCTGCCTTGACCTTCCTGACTACATCAGCTCTTCCCCATTAAATGCCCTCCTTGTGCCATGGTCCCCTCACCTGTGACATTGATCACATGAGTAATTCCACATTTATTTGTGTAGTTAGTTATGGTCTGGATCCTCCTTTGGTTTAAGTTCCTATAAGTTAAAGCCTCTCTCTCCTCTGCCCACTGAGACACCTCCAGGACTACCATGGACATGCAGTAAACATTCACCAGTTGTTGAATTTGTGATGAGTGAATGGTGCCTGCCACCCTAAAATTTCCCATATTTGAAATTCTAGAATATGCAGATTCACTTCTTTTTCACATCCATGTGAATTTTGGTTCTTGTATAAATGAATTGTAAGTAAGAACCCTAAGAAATAATTGGAGAAAGAAGGAATTGGAAATTGGATAGAGAAAGGAGAAAAAAACAATAGAGGCAGAGCAGGGGCTTTTTGCAGTGATGCTTGGGGAGAGGAGGGAGGGCGAAGGGACAGCAAGTAGGTAGATGGCAGGTGTTTGGCCCCAGGTTACCCAGAGCAGAGCTGAGAACACCCAGTCCTAAGGGGAGGGGACTGGGAAGGAATCCACTCAGCTCTGCCAAGCAGATTAAATACAGATCAACAAGAGTCTTTCCCATTTTGAAAATGTACATTGCTCTGTGTCGCTGGGACTGTGTGAGACCCAGGAGGCAGGAATAAACAATTCTGAGTCATACAATCATTAAGGCATCAAAGACTTGGATAGATGAGCAGACACAAAAGAATATGCTTCCTATACACATGTTAAAAGCCTCACTCTTTTGACAATGATCTCTTGGGCAGAAGGATTCTGTAATGGAAAGTAGTTATATGCCACTCATCTTTGTTAATTTAAGACGAGTAAAGGGTTATCCATTTACTGTTTGTTTCATGAGCTGTTTTCATGTTGATTTTAGTGAGTAAAAATATTTTCAATAAGGGTTTCATAGGCTCACTTGCCGTCTTTCTCTCCCAAGCTGCAGAGCTATAGATCCAACTGCCAGCTGGACAAGCCCAGTGCATCACCAGCCATGGCCCCTCCGGATGTGAGCCTATCTCAGGATCGGGCACCACAACCCAATGCCAAGCTAGACACTCACGTATCATCCCGGATGCCTTCTGCACCCTCCACCCATCCAGCGGATGCCCTATCCCTGTGCCTGCTAACTCCATCGCGCCTCTCCAGCCCAAGGCCTCCCTCCCACGCTGGATCCTGAGGGTTCAGACCTGTCCTGTCTCATGCCTGGTGGCCAAACTGGCCTCCCCAGTCAGTCCCCACTGCGGAAAGTCTTCTCTCCTCCCCTCCCCTCCCCTCCCTCCCTCCCCTCCCCTCCC
>NW_016107316.1:2024221-2028314 GCF_001604975.1 Cebus imitator
CTCTCCTCTCCTGTCTTTCCCTTCCCTTCCTTTCCTTTCCTTCTTATCTTTTTTTTTTGATGGAATCTTACTCTGTCACTCAGGCTGGAGGGCAGCGGTGCCATCTTGGCTCACTGCAACCTTCACTTCCCGGATTCAAGCAATTCTCCTGCCTCAGCCTCCCCAATAGCTGGGACTACAGGCATGCACCACCATGTGCTGCTAATTTTTGTATTTTTAGTAGAGATGGGGTTTTGCCATGTTGACCAGGCTGGTCTCAAACTTCTGACCGGCCTCGGCCTCCTAAAGCGCTGGGATTACAGGTTTGAGCCACTGAGCCTGGCCTGGAAAGTAGTTTCTACCATGCACAAAGCCAGGGGTGCTGCTCCCCTGCCCCACACACCCGGCGCCTCCATGTTGCTTTCTGTGGTGTGGACACTATTGTTTTGTCTTCCCGTCCCCTCTTTTCTTGTGGGACTATGCTTCTGGAATCTTTGTCTGGAAAACACTCTCCTTTTGATAACTGTCTTTGCCTTTCTGCGACTGCAGCTGACGTGCCCCTGTGTGTGTGTGTGTGTGTGTGTGTGTGTGTGTGTGTGTGTGTATGTGTGTTGGGATTGGCTTCCAAATCTTCCTACTGGGGAAATGCCCATTATCCATTATATGCCACTCAATGGGAAGCAGTGCCTCACCCCCTATGGAGACCTAAGGGGCTTAATAGACTCTCCCTGCATAGTCAAAGATGGGTATAATCTGAGCTCAGCTCAGTGAATCGGTGCTTTGACTGCCCTCAGGGTAGCTGAGAGCTTATTGCCAGGATGGTGAAGGTGGCAGAGTCCCCACAGCTAGTGCTGTTGGCTGCTATCACCCCCTTTATCCAGGGGCACAGCCGAAATCTGTGCCACTCGGCTCTGCCGGGCAGGTTGGATAAAGCCACCCCAGGCTCTGGGCTGTCCCCATCTCTGCTCCTGCTGCCCGGCCACCTGGAGTCCTTCTCCAGACTTCCTGTAACTCTCTCCAAGCTAATGCCCTCCCTCGGGTGAATGAGGGGCTCTGCTCACCGCCCTCGGTGCCTGGGCTTGCCTTGGCCCCAGCCCTCCTCTCTGTGCCGAAATCATCTCCCTGTGCATCTTGCTCCTCATGGACCCCACCCTCCTTGTGGGCAGGGACCAGCCCTTGGCCACATTCCGGCTCCCTGGTGCTCAGTCTGTGATTGGTGAATTTGGGGGCATGGGTTGGATGACCTCAGGGCAGTTCCTGCATCATTCTTTCCCATCCTATCAGTCTTCTGGGATCTCAACCATTTCACTGCAGAGACTGGAGAAGCCCAGCCCTCAGTGTGAAGGGAGAGCCACTGTGGTGCTCACAGCAAGACATCCAGAGTCCCTTCCGGGCAGGGACACCTCTGGCGCCACCCTGTTTCAGCAGGAAGTTATTTGTGTGAGAGAACGCAGCAAGCACGCACCCAGGGTGCTGGGCTCCAAATGTCAGCACAGCCTTTCACTGACCACGCAGCCCTGCCAAGCAGGCGGGACCACCATCCTCAGACTGCCACAGATCTGCGCTCTCAACCACACCCACTGCCTCTCGTGCCGGAGTGGGGGAAATGGAACCCGCAAAGCCTGCAGGCCGGGGAAGGTGGGAAGCTGGGGTGATGTGAGCCCCCGGGTGGGGGAACGCTGTGGACAGAACGTCTGTGTCCCCTTGGTTCATATGTTGACCCCCTAACTCCCAATGTGATGGTGTCAGGAGGTGGAGGCTTTGGGAGGTGGTCAGGCCACGAGGGTGGAGCCGCATGCTGCGATCAGTGTCCCTATGCCTCTCCCTTCTGAGGCCAGAGAGGGCAGCCGTCTACAAATCAGGAAGAGAGGCCTCACCAGACAGCAAACCTGCCGGCACCTTGCTGCAGGACTTCCAGCCTCCAGAGCTCTAAGAAATCGGTTTCTGTGGTTTAAGGTACTCAGTATTTTGTTATAGTAGCCCAAACTGACCGAGCAGATATTCATATGGAAAGTGAATTTTGAGCTCTACTTCATGCCATACGTAAAAGCCAATTCCAGATTGCCTGTAGATATAGATTGGCAAAGCAAAACAGTACAGTTTCTAGAAAGAAACAGGAAAATGTCTTCATGAGGTGGTCAGATATTTCCTAGACAGGACACAAAAAGCACTAACTACAAAATAAACAATGAGAAACTGGACTGGTTAAAATCAAGAACATCTGTGTAAAAACATACACCATGAAGAGCAGGAGAGGCCAAAACAGAGAGGGAGGAGAGCTTTGACCTGAGATGGGAAATCAGAATATGAAGAACTCCTTCACATCAGCAAGAAGACAGGCAAACCAAGAGAAAGACGGGCAATCGACCTGAACAGACACTTTACAAAAGAGATATTCAGGCTGGGCGCGGTGGCTCACGCCTGTAATACCAGCACTTTGGGAGGTCAAAGCGGGTGGATCACCTGAGGTCAGGAGTTCAAGATCAATCTGGCCAACATAGTGAAACACCATCTCTACTAAAAATACAAAAATTAGCAGGATATGGTTGTGCACACCTGTGGTCCCAGCTACTTGGGAAGCTGAGGCAGGAGAATCGCTTGAACCTCGGAGACAGAGGTTGCAGTGAGCTGACATCGTGCCACTGCACTCCAGCTTGGGGAACAGAGCAAGACTCTGTATCAAAAAAAAAAAAAAAAAGAGAGAGAGAGAGAGAGATCCAAATAGCCAATACATATAAGAGAATACTCAACTTTATTAATCATTGGGGAAATACAAATTAAAGTCACAGAGAGATAACACTCCATACCCCTAGGAATAGCTGAAGTTAAAAAGATGGGAATACGCATGTTGGATGTGAAAGAACTGCAACTGTCATGCGCGCCGGTGGGAGGAGGGAGGCAGCCTCCACCCCAGAGGAGGGGCTCACATGCCGCACCAAGCTGAGGGCTAGCTAAAGCAGGGATGGCTGGAAGCAGCTTTCCGTGAAACACACCCACCAGTGTGCCACGCCAGTTTACCATTGCCATGGCGACATCCAGAAGTTAATGCCCCTTTCCACAGCAATGATCTGATGACCCAGAAGTTACCACCCTTTTCCTAGAAATTTCTGAATAATCCACCTCTTAATCTGCATGTAATGAAAAGTGGCAATAAATCTGACTGCAGCATTGCTTCTGAGCGGCTGTCCTGGGCACACGCCTATGGGATAGCCTGCCCTGCAAGAAGCAGCCCCTCTGTGCCGCTGTGCACGGCCGCTTCAGTAAAAACTGCTAACTCCATTGGCTCACCCTTACATTCTTTCTTGGGTGAAGCAACAAACCCTCCTGGGTTAAGCCCCAATTTTGGGGCTCACCTGCCCTGCATCAGTGGGAGTTTCTGGCGGTAGAAGTTAAGATGTGACTTCTAGGCGTATAATCAATTAAAATGCATACATAAGTTACCAAAAGACGTGACAGAATGTTCCCAGCAGCCTATTCAAAATAGCCAGAACGGAGTACTCCAGGTGCTACCAACAGGAGAATGGGTAAGTTGATTGTGGTATATTCATGCAATGGAATATTCCACAATGAGAACAAATGAACTATGCCTTCATGCAACTGTGTGGATTACTTGATTTGAGTTCAAAAACAGGCACCATTGGTTGGTCATATTAGAAAGAAGGCTGTGCTGGCCGGTGTGGTGGGTCACAACTGTAATCCCAGCACTTTGGGAGGCCAAGGTGGGTGGATCCCTTTAGTTTGAGATCAGTCTGGGCAACATGGAGGAACCCTGTGTCTACAAAAATACAAAAATTAACTGGGCATGGTGGCACATGCCTGTAGTCCCAGGGAGGGAGGCTGAGGTGGGAGGATTGCTTGAGCCTGGGAGATGGAGGTTGCAGTGAGCCAAGAATGTGCTACTGCACTCCAGCCTGGGTGACAGAGTGAGACCCTGTCAGTAAAGGAAGAAAGAGAAGAGAGAGACAGAGAGAGAGAGAGAGAAAGAAAAAGAAAAAGGAAGAAAGAAAAGAAAAAATAGCCGGGCACGGTGGCTCAAGCCTGTAATCCCAGCACTTTGGGAGGCCGAGGCGGGTGGATCACGAGGTCAAGAGATCGAGACCATCCTGGTCAACAC
>NW_016107316.1:2028539-2048907 GCF_001604975.1 Cebus imitator
GGGACAGTGGCTCACGTCTGTAATCCCAGCAATTTGGGAGGCTGAGGTGGGCGGATTGCTTGAGCCCAAGAGTTTGAGACCAGCCTGGGCAACCTAGTAGGGCCTCATCTCTACAAAAAAATACAAAAATTAGCCAGGTGTGGTGGCAGGTGCCTGTAGTCCCAGCTTACTCAAGAGGCTGAGGTGGGAGGATCGCTTGAACCTGAGAGGCAGAAGTTGCTGGGAGCTGAGATCATGCCACTGCACTCCAGCCTGGGGGACAGAGTGAGACTGTCTCAGAAAAAAACAAAAAGGAGGAAGAAGGAAGGCTGTGTTTACCTGGAAGGTCACGGGGGAGGGAGGCTTCTAGAGGTTCCAGCAATGTTTTATTTCTTGATCTGAGTACTGGTTCTCAAGTATACTCGCTTTGTGAAAATTTCCTGGGTGGAACTAAATTTGTATTTCTCAAACAAAGATGTTACACCTTGCAGTTTGTACTCTACTAAATGCTTTTAAATTTTACACACAAGTAAAACTCCAAGGGATCACACAAGTGACAGAATTGAAGCACTCACACAGTTTTTTGGGTTTGGAAACCACCTCCGCTCCAACCCGCACTGGAGCTTGTGGATCCAGCTCTGCGCCCTCTTCTGCCCAGCCCCCTCCTGCACAGCCCCCTCCTGCACAGCCCCTGAAAGCAGGTGGGCAGGGAACCAAGCACCATGTCGTGGGTGCCCTGGGCGTGGTCTGGAGTAGAGAGGGGCACAGGCTGTGAGTAGGGGGATCCCCTGGGCTCTGCATGGAGAGAGGTGGCCCAGAGCAGGGCCTTCTAACATCTAAGGCCCCGACAGCAGGGTCCCTGGCTGCCTAGGTCTAGGGGCAGGACCGAGGGTCATTGAGGACAGGTGGCCTAGGATTGCAGGCACCTGTTACCTCGAGGGAGGGCCCTGCCGAAAGGAGGGAGTAGGGTGAGCAGGCAACGCCTTGCTTAAAGAATTCTGACTTGGGCTTTGCAGACGAGGGGGCTGTGCACTGAAATGCAGGCAAGTCAGGCCCTGGGCAGTCCTGGCTCCTGTCTTCGAAGCTGGTGAACACCTTAGCCAGTGCGACCGACAGCATTCCGGAGACCCAGGCCTTCTGCATGGGTGCAGCACAGCCCTTTGGCTCTCGCTATCTGAGCTGTGCCAGGACATAGTACCTTGACCTTCAAGGAGGGAGGGAAGGAAAGAAGGAAAGAAACAAGGAAGGAAGGAAAGAAAGAAGGGAGGGAGGGAGGGAGAAATTTCATGGGGATAGTTCATGGAAATTTAGTGGTGAATTTCAACAGCAGGTGAAGAATGCTGTTCTACGTGGATACAGGTATTTTTTCACCATGCCAATTTCTCCGTGCAAACCTACTCTAACAGGCTGGATGAGTTCGGGGATATGCATTGCTCCTCTCAGGCAGGCACTGCATAGATTGCCAGGGCGAGGGGAACTAATTCAGAAAAGCGGGGGCAGGCGGTGGCTTGCAAAGCCCCCAGGTATACGGCTGCTTTGAGGATTTTCTTTTGCTCCAAGGACTTAGGGTGGGGACGGGGAGCGGGGAGGATGGGAGGTGCTTCTTTTGCTTAGAATAAAATTGCAACCTGGAGGCCAAATGACGGAGGCCCTCAGCGGGTGGCCGGAGAAGCGCAAATGAGAAACAGTTCTGTTTTGGTGAGTGTTTTGGTTTTGTTTTTGATGAGTTTTGATCAATCAGTTTGCTGTTTTTCTAGAATGCAATTTTTAAAATGCTCTTATAAAACACATTTTAATTATTTAAATGCCTGCAAAAGAATGTGTTATTGCGCTGTAAAGCACTCTAGGTCTTAACTCCTCATTCACAGAGACACCGTGTTTTCCTAACATGCATTGCAATAGCCTGAGGTTTCTTGGGTGCATTCGGTGGCCTGCGGTCCTAGCGGAGCAGCCTGGGCTGTGTGGGAGACTCGGGTTCTGGGCGGTGTGTGCCTGCCAAGGTGTGGCCCTGCATTCCCTCTTGGCACTGTTCTGTCTCCTTTTTCCTTGGAAGAAGTGAAACCTCCCGTCTAATTCTGTCACCAATACTAAATGGCCTTTCTATATTTTGACACTAAGTCACCATGTCCGAGCTGGTTCCGTTATTTCTGATGGCTCATGGTCGGGGAGGATGAATCATGGCCTTTTTTTCTGAGCCCCTGACTCCTAGCAGGGCCCCCTCCTCTCCTATCCACCCTTCTTTGAAGCTGGACTCCTGGGTGTGAGGCCTACCAGGAGCCATGTGAGAGGCGGAAATGCAGAAGAAAGGGCAGCTCTGGAATGTCCCAGGCCTGCGGGCACGCAAATCCCTGCTCTGCGGACAGATGGCAAAGAGACAGCTGGATGCAGCAGAACACAGAGCATCCTTGGGCCGGGTCTCCATGGCAGCTAGGAGAGGGAAGAGAGCCGCTCCCCCGCCAGCCTGCACCCGCCACGGAGCCTGGTGCACAGAGAGCACAGCCCGGCGCAGCAACCTCTTCCAGCTGCCACACATGTGCCCTCCCAGTCCCAGGCGGGGGTTGAGCCCCCGCCCAACTCTCCTGGGAAGACATGACACTTGCACAGCTCCAGGTGGTCCCCCGGGCTCCTTCCCCATTGCTTGGGAGAGCTGCACGTGGGGGCCTGGGGCTCCTCACACTTCCCCAGCCACCATGTGGTGCCCAGGCCTGGGTGGGAGGTCTGTGGGGGGGGGGGCACGGCCCACCAGCATGCAGTAACCAGCCCCTGCAGCTCATGTGGGTGATCTGCCAGCGTGTCCTCCTCTGAGCCTTGGCTCTGACACTGACTGTGTGAGGGCAGCCCATGAGATGCTATGTGACCAGCCCCCAAGAGCCCCTCCACGGCCCACCCCTCTCTCAATCTGGTCCCATCTGTTTTACTTTCCCTTCCTTCAATGTGCTCTCTGGGCAGCTGCCTTTGGCCTCAGGCTGGGGCAGGCCCTCCCCTCTGCTGCTCTGCTTTCCCGACACAGAGAGAGGCTTTACTGTCACCGCCCATCTGGGGCAGCCTCCCCGTTAGACCAGGATTTTATTCACTTTCACGTACCCGGCACTCGGCACTGAGCTAGGAAGCCCAGTGGCTTTCCAGGTCTGCAGCCTGGAAAGGCCAGCACAGCCTCCCCACTGCTGCCAGTGCCTGGCCTCGCCACTCCAGGCCACCTCTGGCCGGAGCAAGGACACAGGACCTGGTGGTGCAGGAGAAGACTGTCCTGCTGGAAAAGGGGGTGGCCTTCGCCTGTTAACCTGCACCTGCCACACGGGTCCTTCTGCCGCCAAGGTTCTGGCTGCCTGTGCCCAGGTGGTCCCCCGTGAGCACCTCTCTTAAGGACCTCAGCCTGGCAGTGCTTGCAAGGTTGCCATGCTGAGCAGCACAGACACTGCGCACAGCCTTGGACATCTGGGGCCAGCACCCCAGCAGGGATATGGAACTCCCCTGTTCCTGAGGGCCTAGTGTCTACCGCGCTGGATGGCCCTCCCAAGCGCCCCGCCCCTCACTCCCCAGGTGCTCCTATTTGGGTTTGAGCTTGTTAAGCACCACCCCTGCTCTGTGAGTGTGCTGGGTGCTGGGGCAACTCCCAGAAGTCCCCACTGTTTGTGACCCCTTAGGAGGAAGAAGGGGCTCCGTGGCTCTCACTTGCTGAGGCCTTCAGAGGCATGAGCTCATGCGATCCTTGCAAACCTCCAGCAAAATGGGTGTTGTATTTCTGTTTACGGAATGTAAACAGAAGGAAACAGAGGAAGGTAGGTGCCTTTTTCAATCCCCAGAGGTAGTAAGTGGCGGAACGGGGATTCAAACCCAGGAACACCTGTCCCCTTGCATGCACCACGCCAGACTCTGGAGAAGGCTTTTGTGGATTATCTCTGTCATGAGACCTCACAGACCCTAGGAGAGAGATGCTGTTTGCTCTGGTTTGAATGTTTGTCCCCTCCAAAAGTCAGGTTGAAATGTAATTACCCTTGTAGCCGTATTAAGATGTGGGCCTTTAAGAGGTGACTAGGCCGAGAGGGCCCTGCCTCTGGGGATGGGATTAATTTCATCATAAAAGGGCAAGTTCAGCTCCCTCCTGTCTCTCTCTGACCTTCTGCCTCCTGCTGTGTGCTGGCCAGAGGTTGGGGGTTGGGGTTGGGAAGGCCTTGGACTTCTCAACCCCCAGAACTGTGAGAAAATTAATTTCTGTTCATTAAAGATTACCCGGTCTCGGCTGGGCACGGTGGCTCATGCCTGTAATTCCAGCACTTTGGGAGGCTGAGGCAGGCAGATCACAAGGTCAGGAGTTCAAGACCAGCCTGACCAATATGGTGGAACACTGTCTCTACTAAAAATACAAAAAATTAGCCAGGCATGGTAGTGTGCACCTGTAGTCCCAGCTACTCAGAAGGCTGAGACAGGAGAATCACTTGAACCCGGGAGGTGGAGGTTACAGTGAGCTGATGTTCCACCACTGCACTCCAGCTTGAGTGACAGAGCGAGACTCCGTCTCAAAAAAAAAAAAAAAAAATTACCTGGTCTCAGGTATTCTGTGATAGCAGCACACTATAGCTGCTATGATGTGTTACAGCTGCACATTATAGTCAAGACACTTGCTGTCTCTATTTTACCAGTGAAGAAATTGAAGCCCAGAGAGGCCAAGTGACTCATTCAAGGTCACACAGCTAGGAAGTGGCAGAGAAAAAACCCCAGTCTGTCTGTCTGGAGCTCTGAACACACTGCCTGCTGCCTCCCATCAGAGGCAGACCAGAGGCCTGATCAATCCTTAGGGGTGCCATCCTTCAGGTGGCCTCGCCTCTGTCTGTGGGACAGGCTTGGCACCATGTGATGAGCTGCATTTTCCTTTAAAGGTAAACGCTGTTCTTCCCGGAATGAGGCAAGCCTTTTCTCTTTGAATCTTGAGCACAGCCTCCTACCTCTCCACGGCTGAGGCTGGCTGTGGCAGGGCGTGGGGTTCAGCAGAGAAGAGTAATTAAGGCCTCTGAGCCATTTGTGCTGATTTTCCTATTAAGCTGTTGCTACCATCCAGGCTGAGGCGGGCAGACTCGGATAATGACTGGTTTTGCTGATCAGCAGGGTGTAGAGGAGATGCTGCTGTTGGTAAACAGTTTGGCAATTTGAAGAGCAAATTGTGGCCTGCACGAGGAGCGAGGAGCAGGGCGGATGCCAGGGCACCCCCCTGGAAACACTGAGGAAGGAAGTGCGTTTGCAGTGGGGGCGAGAGACTGGAGGGAGAGAGGGGATGGCAGCCGGCAGGCAGAGTCAGCGTGGACCCAGCACCATCCCCACAGACTTCCAACCCCGTGGCCGGCACCGTGCTGGTGCTGAGGGGTCCCGTCCGGACATCGTGGTCTGTTGGGAGGCAGGCACGTAGGTGGTGCTTAAATACAATGCATGGCCACGTCACACCCACCACGAGGGCTACTGCCCCAAACCAGAAAAGAACGAGCGTTTGTGAGGATGTGGCGAGGTCGGGACCTGTGTGCACCACGGGTGGGTGTGTAAGATGGAGCAGCTCCTGTGGAAAATGGTCTGGAGGGTCCTCAAAAGGTTCATCACAGAATTCGCAGGTGACCCAGCAAGTTCTCTTTTGGGTATATGTTAAAAAATCGAAGGCAGAGAGTCGAGCACATTTTTGCACAGCTGTGTGTATAGAAGCATTATTCACAATAGCCAAAGGTGGAAACGACTCAACTGTCCATCATCGATGAGCATTAGCAATGCGATGTGGTCTCTCCATCCAATGGAATATTATTCAGCCTTATTAAAAGGGGAGGGAATTCTGGCCCATGCCAGTACATGGATGAACCTTGAAGACATTATGTTAAGTGAAATTAAGCAGTCACAGACAAGTGCTGTGTGATTCCGTGTCTATGAAGCGCCTAGAGTAGTCAAATCCATAGAGTTAAAGCAGAATGATGGGTGTCGGGGCTGAGGGCTTGGGCGTTGTTGGTTGAGGGGTAGAGATTTCAGTTTGGGAAGACGAAAGTTCTCTGGATGTGTGGGCGGTGGTGAACATGGCTGCACATCAGTGTGAATGTGCATTGAAAACTGATTAGGCATGTCCTGGCAATTACAAAACCAAACAGTGCTCAGGTGGAAATTCCGGAGCCCCAAATCTGCTAAGGGAGCCCCACAGTGAGGCCGTAGCCAATTCCTCTGGGGGTGGGGGGTACAGCAACAGGTTCTAGTGAAAAATACTTGTGGTGAGAACTGGTTACTCATTCCTAAACCAGCAAGCACCAGCTGCCCCTGCTCTCTGTGGGACCTGGGGCTCGGCCAGCTGTGGGCGCCTGAGGGTGCAATTCAGCACCACTGCAAGTGAGAAAGAAAGGTGGGTGGGGGGAGGCCTCCTCAGGCCTCAGAGGCCAGCAGGGCCTGCTAACATCAGGAGTGACCAGGGGCTCCCTGTGGGGGGTTTGTGCTTTTCCCATTAGGCCCTCATCTCTAGCACAAGTAATTTCAGGTTTGGCTGGGAAAATTCACTCAATCAGCCGGCGTCTGTCATTTCCCTGTAATGACTGTGTTTTGCTCTGACTGCGAGATGCCCTGAAGCACTTATTTCCTTGAACCCCGGAGCAGCTGCAGGCGCTGGTGTATGAGCTGCCTTGGCAGGGGTCACGGTTCCTGCCTTTTCTTTCTCCTGCAGGAATTTAGCTGTCAGCGCCAGGCGAATTGGGTCCCTGTGGCGGGTTCTTTCTCGTCAGTCTCTGCTCAGCTGTCTGGATGGAGGCTAGATGTCACATGTGCCGTGGTCTCCCCCAGAGGAGAGGTGGTTAATCAGGTGATGATGATGAAGATGGTGATGAGCCTTTTGAGGCGCACAGTTCTTTATAGCTGACTCCTCCTATTCCCAGTTGAGATCTCATTTGATCTTCACGGTCATCCCAGGAGTTCAAGGGTTAGGCTTATTATCCAGGGACTAGGAGAGTCAAGTAATGCATCACCCACATGGCCACCAGTACAGACTTCTAACCCCAGCGTGAGTGATTCCACCACAGAGCTCGCCCCATGCAGTGGGAATTAGGGATTTTGTGGATTGATGAGAAGGCTTTTGTCCTCCATAAAACACGTGTAACAAAGCCTTTCTTGTCGACCTCCGGGGCATGGGGAGAAGAACCTAAGAGACGTGGTGGATGGGGTGGGAGGGCACAAACTGGGAGGAGCCATCTGATGGGAGAAAGGGCCAGGGGTGGCACGGCTGCGACTGGCCTCCAGCTAATTCACTCTGCCTGCCTCAAGACAAGTTCCAAACCAGAGTCAGCCTTGAACACAGGGAAGTGGGGGCGGGGCGCAGGCATCAGGCCGGGGTGATGCAGCAATTCACGTTCGTTATAAAGGAACGAAAACCAGCGAATCCCTCCGAGATATAATCAAGCAAGTGTCCAATAGCAACCGATGTCGCAGACGGAGCCTCACAGAGTTAATGGTGGAAACACTGATTGACACTCTCACTGGGAAGAGGCCAGAGGAAGCAAGCATTAACACGTGGCTGTCAGAGGGTCGGCCAGACACTGGGCCTGGCCCTCGCTGTCCGCCAGGACTGGTCAGCAGGGCTGACAACCTCATCTGCAGAGCCCACGGTGACCTGGAGTCATTTCATTATTAGTCCCTTTGTCAGAGGCGTTTGAACCACAGTGACTCCATCTTGAATAGGGGCTGGGTAAAATAAGGCTGAGACCTACTGGGCTGCATTCCCAGGAGGTTAAGGCTTTCTTAGTCACAGAATGAGATACGAGGTCAGCACAAGACACAGGTCATAACCACCTTGCTCATAAAACAGGTTGCAGTAAAGAAAACCCAGCAAAACCAAGATGGCGCTGGGAGCGGCCTCTGGTGGTCCTCACTGCTGCACTCACCAGTGTCATGACAGTTTACAGATGCCATGGCAACGTCAGGAAATTGCCCTATGTTGTCTTAAAAAAAAATGGCATGAATAATCCCCTCCTTGTTTAGCATATCATCAATAAATAACCATAAAAATGGGTGACCAGCAGCCCTTGGGCTGCTCTGCCTATGGGGTCGCCAAGTTTTATTCCTTTGCTTTCTTAATAAACTTGCTTTCACTTTATGGACTCACCTCGAATTCTTCCTTGCAAGGATCCACGAACCCTCTCTTGGGATCTGGATTGGGACCCCTTTCCGGTAACACCTTTTGCTTCCAAGAATTAGTTGTGTATGATTAGTTGTGAGGTGTTCAACTCATGCCTGAGAAAGCTCCAGGCTGAGAGTAGGTCATGGGGCTGCTGGGGACTCAGGAGGGAAGTGCCCAGGGAAGGTGGGCTCCTGTGGCTTAACCATCCCAGAACCCCTGTCCCTCTTCTGGGGAGCCATCCCACGCCTGCTGGATGCCCGTATGTTCTGCTCAGGGCAGCCCCACTCCCCCTCACCTGAGACCTTTGGCCTTCTATTCCAGAAGTGGCATGGAACCAACTAGAGCCCAAACTCCCTGGGTCAAGGATGGGAGAGATCCAAGCCAGAGAGCCTCTCTGTGCTGGGGCTTCTGGGGACAGGCATGTTCTCCGCCGGGGTTGTGGAGGTGGCAGAGGGTGAGGCTGCAGAAGCTGGCAGAGGACTTTGCCCTTGTGCGTTCCTTGCCTGAGGAGAAAAGCAACCACAAGGAGAGCGACAGGACAGAGCCCAGCCTCGGGGCGTCCCGTAGCCCTGCATCCTGCTGTGCCTGCATGGACTTCCGGTGTCACTAGTCAATAAACTCCCTTTACTGCTTCCACTAGACAGAACTGGGTTCCTGTCATTAGCAACCAAGCGTTCCAGCTAAAAATACACTCGAGGTTTTAACTTCTTTAAACCCTCTTCTACATTATAAATCACTCTTTTAAATATAATCATTAGGGCTGGTAATAATTTATTCTTAGGTCTTTTAATAAAATGTTCTGTTTCATAGGAAACCTGAAGTGAGTGGAGGAGCATGGAATGAAGGTGGTCTTGGTCCCACTGGGCTCCCGGAGGCCTGGTGTGTGAAGGACGCTTCGGCCAAATGCCCTCAGCAGCCATCCTGGCCCCAGGGCCTGCGAGGAAGAGATCATCATCCTTTGACTGACCTGGCAGGCGAAAGAGGTACCGGGGGTGATGGAAGCCCTAAGTGAGGGGGCATTGTCAGGGAAGATTGTCCCAACCCACCAGGAGGGGACGGAATGGGCACAGTTCCTTTCGCAGCATCCCGGGGGGAGGTGCTGGGCCCTCAGGATCATCAGGCCTCTCCATGCTCAGCAGCCAGGCGTAGGAAGCTGTCACTCCCCCCATGCTGCTGCCAAGAGCCAGGGGCTTGGATTCCACTGACGTCTTCCACCCTGGTCCTCTGCCTCCTTTCATGTCCCCCGTGGATTAGAAGAACATCTGTCATCTGTGACCCTCACAGCGTTTCAACAGTGAGCAGGAGAGAGACTACTGTCCTCAGCCTGGAAACAGGCGCGGGGTGGGGGCGGGGAGCATGAGGACCAGAGGGCCTGGTGCCTTGTCCAGGGGGCTTAGAATTTCCCTGGGACCCAGGTATCCCTAACTCTCTGCCATGGGCCAAACGGGGTCCCCTAGAAAGATACGTGAAAGTCTTAAACCCCTGTGACCTTGTTTGGAAATGGAGTTCTTCACAGATGAAATCCAGGGAAGATGAGGTCACCCTGGAGGAGGTTGGCCCCTGAATCCAATGACTGCTGTCCTTATAAGAGAGAAGAGAGCCCAGTGAGTATGTCAAGTGACAACAAAGATTGGAGTGGTGTGGCCACAAGCCAAGGAGCACCTGGGGCCACCAGAGGCTGGGAGAGGCCAGGAAGGACCGCCCCTCGCCCGCCCCCAGAGGCTTCGGGGGAGCAGAGCCCTGCTGACGGAGTGCGGACTTCTAGCTTCCAGAACTAGGAGACAATGCATCTCTGCTGTTGTTATTTCGAGATGGAGTCTCTCTCTACTGCCCAGGCTGGAGTGCAATGGCATGATCTCAGCTCACTGCGGCCTCCGCCTCTCCGGTTCAAGCAATTCTCCTGCTTCAGCCTCCCGGGTAGCTGGAACTACAGGTGCCCACCACCACGCCCAGCTAATTTTTGTATTTTTAGTAGAGATGAGGTTTCCCCATGTTGGCCAGGTTGACCTCAAACTCCTGACCTCAAGCGATCTGCCCACCTCTGCCTCCCAAAGTGCTGGGATTCCAGGTGTGAGCCACTGTGCCTGGCCCCATCTCTGTTGTGTGAAGCTGCTCAGTCTGTGGAACTCCATTAAGGCAGTTGTAGTGGACTCACACACCCCGTGAGCTCAGCGTGGCCACCAGGACGTGCAGCCAGGAATGCTAAGTGGGGCGGCCGGCGGGTGAGGGAGGGAAAGGACTGCCCACCCTAGGTCACCAAGGCCCCAGAGTCAGTCTTGGCCCATTAAGGAAGGAGTAATAACACGGCCTGCTCCCAGCCCTCTCCCGTGGCTGAGCTGTCAACACAGGGCACTAATGACACCTTCCCTTTGAATTGGAAACAATGTCACAGCGGGGGTAGGGAGTGACCCCTAGAGAGGGCAGGTGTTCATTAAGCAGGCATCCCTGCACCTGGGCCGCCAGGCTGGGTTAACTCCTTCCGCCCTGGGAGCTGTCAGGTAGGAAGGTCCCTCGATTCCAGGCTGTCTTGCTCCCACAGGCAGACTCACCAAGGCTGAGGGTACGGCCCTCCCTCCAGCCCCTGCCTGCAGTTGCTGGTGGCTGCTTTGTTCTGAGGCCGAGTCCCCAGTTTATCCCCTGTCCCAGCTCCAGCGGCCTGGCTGGGAGGTCCTGGGCTGAGGCCACAGCCCTTCCCACCGGAGCCCAGCTCCCAACACCCCTGCTGACATGGGTCTTGGTTTTGTGCTCTCAGTGGGCCTCACTCTCTGCCCCGTGCAAGGATGCAGCCGTGCCAAGACCCTGGCACAGCTTGCCCAACTCCCCCAGACATTCCCAGCACGTGAAGGTCCAGGAGTCACTAGAAGCCCAGGTGGCTGTTCCCCAGCCTGAATCCTCTGCCTTCTGAGCCCCAGAGGACACAGCTGAGTTGGTTATGGCCCTGAACTTTGCAAGCCTCTTAAGCAGCATTTCAGCTGAGACCTGGAAGCTTTTGAAATATTAAAATCTTGTTAGCTCCCTGAGCTTTTCCAGGGCTTCGGAGTCTCGTGACTTCCTCTGGTTTCACAAGTCAAATGCAGGCCTTGGCCGTTCGCCTCCCTTTGCAGGCTGAGCTGGGGATGTGAGAGGATGCCTCTCCCCATCTCCGTCACCTGCCCTTAGATCTTGGCCTGATACCCAGTGAAGACCTACGGGTCCTCTCCTCATCCACCCTCACCTCGGCTGTGGCACCCTGACGGGGAGTCCTGGCAGCTGCGGCGGCCTCCGCAGCGGGGGGAGCTCTGACCCCACTTCATTAGTGGGACCCAGCCCAGCCAGGGCTCTCTGTTGCCGGATTTGTAGTCTCTCCTCTCCCCAAGCCGGAGGAGGAGTCACAGAGGGTTGCTAAGTTCTCTTCATCCCAAGGGAGGAAATGAAAAAAAAATAAGCACCCACCGTTGGTTCTCCCCATCACTTCATAAAAGAATGGCTGTGCCGGATGCAGTGGCTCACGTTGTAATCCCAGGGCTTTAGGAGGCCGAGGCAGGAGGATCACTTGAGCCCAGGAGCTTGAGACCAGCCAGGGCAATATAGAAAGACCCTGATTCTATGAAATATCCCAAAAATTAGCAGGGTGTAGTGGCATGCTTCTTTAGTCCTGCCTACTCTGGAGGCTGAGGCGGGAGGATTGCTGGAGCACGGGGGGTGGAGGCCGCAGTGAGCTGTGATCATGCCATCATGCCACTGCACTCCAGGCTGGGCAACAGAGTGAGATCTTATCACTTAAAATAATGGATGTGGTTATACATCTTAGTGCAAAGTTCAGTTCTTTATAGTGGACGTATTTGCTTCAGAAAAATCTCGCCCCATAGATATTATTCTTTTGTTCCAGGATCAGCAAAAACTTGATCCCAGAGGCACATCCCTGGCCCTGGACTCCCCTTTCACAGGGTTGGAGCAGGACTCCAAGGTCAAGGTTCCTAGTAGCATGGCCCAACCCTAGGCACCCACTGAATGCCTCCCTCTGCTGGCAGGACAGAGACCTCTGGCCAGTCAAGGCCACGGATTTCAACAGAAAACCCATCAAGAGCTGCTTTCCTGACTCTGGGGGAGGGAAGATGCTGAGGGCAAAGTGCACACAGGCCTGGAATCCGCTCCCGTGCCCCTGCTAGCCTGCGAGTCCAGAGGCCCTCAGTGTCTTCCAGGATTCACTCTTGTCTCCCAGGATCCCTTCCCTTAGAGTCCCCTGTTCTGAGTCACTGCCTGGCTCGTCGCAGCTGTGGGAAGCCCGTCCTTCCCCTTGGAGCTGAGCACTTCTTGCCCTGTAATTGAATGACCCCATACTGTGGTGCGTCCCCTCATCTTCCATTTGCAGCAAAGCATTTCTTTTCTGCCTCCTCTTCCAAAAGGTAATTTAAAATCAGATCTCAGCTGTGGGACACAGGCTTTGAGACTTTTTGTTTTGGCGGCCTGGAAGCTTCCTTCTTGTTCTGTTCTGTTCCGACTAGGAGAGGTCATGTACAGGTGCCTCGTGGGTGATGGACAGAGTTGCAGCCAGCTCTGTGGCTCCCAGGGGCCTGGAATTCCATGGGAGGAATGGTGCAAGCTCATTGTTAAAATGTGGTCGCTTGGCCGGAGTATTTATACCACTGGAATGGGAAACAGCCCAGGCGGTGTCTGAACCCGCTTAGTGAGGAGGTTCAGCTGTGGCTCTCGCTGGAATGTCTAGGAGGCCTTTATGTCAAGGCCTGGGCCCCCCACAAACTAATCAAATCGGAGCCCCTGGGACTGAGGCGGGCGCATGTGTGTTTTTGATTTCCCTGGTGATTTCAATGCACAGCCAAGGTTGAGACCAAGGTGAGGGCTCCTGTGTAGAGATGTTTGCCGCCGGAGACACGATTGATGGGCCAGCCCCACTGCTCCCCACACTGCTCCCCGCCCAAGGCAGGGCTGGGGCTGTTTAGGGGTAGGAGGAGACTTCTTGATGGAAAAGCTGGTCTGTGTCCCAGACCAGCACCTGATTCCAAGGTCAGTTATTTACCCAGTTATTTAACTGAGCTCTTTATCTTCTTGGTCAATAAAAGGCACCATGAACGCTCTGACATCAGGGAGGGGTGGCCGAGCACACCTTTCCCGGGAAGCACAAAAACACTGTGTTTATGAAGCTGTTTGGTGGACTGGGGTGAGTCCCTGCCCTGCCCGGAGCATCTGTCCCCCGGTGTAAATGCAGGTGTTTGGCTGAGAGATGGCAAGGCCTCGCCAAGGCTACAGACTGCCCAGGCTGAAACCATGGCCTTTTTTCTTTTAAACACATGGACTCAGAAGGCAGGAGCTCAGCCCAAGGCCTTGGGAAGGGGAGCTGGGCTGGGCTGCCACTGAGGTACGGGCTGTAGGTGCCCTGTCTCAGATGGCTTCACAAGGAAGCTCCAAGACTGGGACTCCAGGGCCTGAGGAGAAGGGTGAACGGGGAGGGCGGACGGTCCGTGGGGGGTCGGGTGGAGGATCGGGGCGGAGCAAGCCGGGAGCCCACCGTCTCCGGATGTCTTCATTCTTGTTGGCAGCAGCCTTAAGAGCTCAATGGAGCCAACTTCATCATCCTCTTTGAAATGATCTGATTGACGTGGGGCCTTGCTGGGGAAACTGAGGCCCAGCCACCACCAGCAGCCATGATGCTCCTGAAGCTCCCTTCCCTCAGTTTGCTCCCTGAAAGAACTACACTAGCAACAACTGCAGGGCCGATCCTCATTCCCACCTCCTGGTCCTGGCCAAGGCCATTGCTGGAGCCACCGTGTCCCACCTGGGAGCTATGTCACCCATCCATCTTCCGTGTAGCACTGACGGACCTCTTGACCCCAGGGTCTTGGCCCAAGTGTTATCTGTTGGTCCTCACTGCTGCGGCGCTAACCACTCTGTTCCATTTCATTTGGAATTGTTCTTCCAGTGTTTAAAGCGCTCCTAGAAAGAGAGAGACTGTAAGCACCACCAGGCGAAAGGTCACTTGGAATCCTGTCTCGATTCTCACTTCAGGCAGCCTGGAGGGAGGGGAAGCGAGCGGGACCTGGACCCAGAGAGACCTGAGTCCAAATCCTGATCTGGTCCATTAGCAGCCTGTGCCTCTTATTCACCCACAGAGCGGATGCCCCCTCCCTGCAGGAGAGGCTGCAAACCCTTCCCCAGATATTAGCCATTTCCTTGTCTTTCCAGGTGTACTCCCCACCCCCACTTTTTTTTTTTTTTTTTTTTTTGAGACTAAGTCCTCAGTCTTGGCTCACTGTAGCGTCAACCTCCCAGGCTCAAGGGATCCTCCCATCTCAGCCTCCCATGGTAGCTGGGAATACAGGAGTATGCCACCACACACAGCGAATGTTTTTGCTGTTTTGTAGAGATGAGGTCTCACTTTGTTACCCAAGCTGGTCTGGAACTCTTGGACTCAAGCAATCTGCCTGCCTCAGCCTCCCAAAGTGCTGGGATTACAGCGTGAGCCACCACCCCCGGCCTCCAGAAACACTGTCTGTCATCCTAGTGGCTCAGTGTGGGTGAGCTTCAGTCCGCTGAAGACTTGTGAAGCGACACATGAAATTCCCGTGTCAAGGATGTTATGGTAGACATAGCTGGGTCCCCCCCAGCTCTGCTGAGCTTTTGCCAGCCGAACGCAGGGGAGATTCAGGCCCTCGTGGCTGGTGGGCCCTGGGATGGAAGAAGCCTGGGTCTCTGTGTGGTCCCTGCACAGAGGACAGCTTCTGCTGGCCTGGACGTCTGCCGTGACTGGGTGTGAGTGAGGAGGAAACCCCCATTGTTGCTGAGCCGGTATACACTTTGGGTCTATTTGTTACAGCAGCTAAAGTTATTTGAACTAATTCGCCACTGTGCAGCTTTGTTAGGAAGTGAAATGAAGTAAGTGAAAGGCCCGGCATACTGCCTGGGACACAGAAAGCGGGGCACTTGGAGATTTTAGTTTCTTTTCTAATTAACATTAGTTGTTCCCAAGCACATAGGTAGACGTGGCCTCAGAACTTTTTAATGACTCTGAATTGAAGGCTTAGCTTTAAGTGATACTATTAGTTAATATAAATGAAGTACAAAATCGTGTTTTGTAGTGAGCAGAAGCTTAGACTTTCTTAGGAATCCAGTCTTTAAGGTGCCACTGGCAAAGCTGTATCAGTCAAAACCTCTGGGCTGCAAGCGACAGAAATCCACCTGAAACCAGCTTAAGCAGCCGGGCGCGGTGGCTCACACCTGTAATCCCAGCACTTTGGGAGGTCAAGGCAGGCAGGTCACTTGAGGCCAGGAGTTCAAGACCAGCTTGGTCAACATAGTAAAATCTCATTTCTATTATACATACAAAAATTAGCCGGGTGTGGTGGCGGATGCCCGTAATCCCAGTTACTCGGGAGGCTGAGGCAGCAGAATTGCTTAAACCCGGGAGGCAGAAGTTGCAGTGAGCTGAGATTGCGCCACTGCATTCCAGCCTGGGCAAGAGGATGTGTGAGACTCCATCTCAAAAGCAAAGCAAAACAAAACAACAAACAATAAAAGAAACTGGCTGAAGCAAAACAAGCAATTGAATGACAGGTAAATCCATACATAGCAACGGGTAGTCTTGTGATGTGTTATCAGGTACGGCTGAATCCAGGCACTTAGATCGGGCTTCCCGAGCTCTCTCCCCACCTCTTGGCTATTGTACTTTATTCTGCAAAAAGATTCTTATGTGAGGTGCGCAGGATGGTCCTGAGAAGCCACAGAGCCACACCCTCTCATGATAATAATACAACTGGCTAAGGACGATGGCTTCAGATTTGAAATGAAGTGGGTTTGCCAGCACTTCACCCCTGAGTTGGCTGAACTGCCTGCCACCCAGGCACCACCGGACAAACACAGGTCTCCCTGAGGGCAGGTAGCGAGCAGCCCAGACCCAGCCTGGCTCGAAAGGGAGGCAGGCCCAGGAGGGATGGCGCTGTGGGCTCAGACCCTTCTGGAAACGCCTATCAGAGGTGCTTCACCCTCTGCCCCTCATGTTTGTGTCTCAAAAAGAAATTCAGCTTTGAGTAGCACACATCTGGCTGCAGACTGAGCCCTGCCAGCAACAGTTATGAGACAGACTTACTGAAGCCTCCAGGTCCCCTTCTAAAATTCCACTGCAGAAATGCGTGCTTCTTCCTGTCCCTCTGGCTAGCTGGTTGGAAAATGAGGTCTCGGGGAATAGTGGAAGGAAGTGGGAATGTTCTAGGCTGTGGCCGTGACGCTTGTGGAGATCATGTGGTCCGTCCTTCACCTCTATGTGCTGCGTGCTCTGGAAGGGGGCCCTGGGGTAGATGTAAAGAAGCTGATTTTGCTCAGACTGAGGAAGTGCTTTTTGGAAGTCAGGGAACCCAGCACTGGAAGGGCTGCTCTGGAGGCGCCGAGGGCCCCATCAGCTGCTGTGGGAGTAGGTGTTGGGGTCGTCGGGTGGAATCTGAATTTGGGTTCTTAGCGTGCCGGCAAGGCCATGTGCTCATCTGTCCAGAAGGGAGAATGCTGTCCTCATAGGGAGATCAGATGAGGGTAATTTGGATGGTGCTTTGCAAACAGCAACATGCTAAGCAAATATTGCCATCCTCGGCCCGGGAAGCTGCCAGGGCTAACGGCAACGGGAGCTTCAGGGTCAAGGTGGGGGTGCACAGGCAGGTGGAGTCAGGCCCAGAGGCCGCGTGGGACTGTGCTGGCTGGTGAGCACAGGGTACCCATGGGGTGCTGTTGGCCGGAGCTCTGCAGGTTCCTACAAAATACCGGGGCTGGACCCTGGCCTTAAACAGAGCTCATATCCTAGTGGGAGAAGAACAGAGATGGAATAAGGACGTAATAATGAGTGAGCTGTGTCGTGGGAGAGAAGGCAGGCGGTGCAACAATGGCCCTGGTGTATTTCTTCAAAAAACAACAAAAGGCCAGGCGCGGTGGCTCATGCCTGTAATCCCAGCACTTTGGGAGTCTGAGGTGGGGGGATCACGAGGTCAGGAGATTGAGACCATCCTGGCCAACAGGGTGAAACCCCGTCTCTACTAAAAATACAAAAAAATTTAGCTAGGCCTAGTGGCACACGCCTGTAGTCCCAGCTGTTTGGGAGGCTGAGGCAGGAGGATCACTTGCACCCGGGAGGCGGAGGTTGCAGTGAGCCAATATTACACCATAGCACTCCAGCTTGGTGACAGAGTGACACTCTGTCTAAAACACAAAAATCACAAAACAAATCACAAAAAAGAAAACAAGGTGGCGGTGGTTGGTGCTGTGGGAGGGAAAGTGGGACAGGCTGAAGACTGTGCATGTGCACGTATGTAAGTGTGTGTCAGCTGAGTGTGAGTGGGTGAAATCGTGTGTGTGCGATTGGGTGTGAGTGAGCCAGTGGGTATGTTTGTGTGAGAGTGTGTGTGAATGTGTGTGAGTGTATGAATGTGTGTGCATGTGTGTGTGTAAGTGTATGTATATGTGAGTGTGAGTGAGCAGGTTTAGCTGTTAAACATTTTGGGTCTGGTGAGTGTGCATGAGTGTGGGTGAGCGTGTGTGTGAATGTGCATGGGTCTATATGGGTGTGTGAGTGTGCGTGAGTGTATGTGGGTGTATGAGTGTGCATAAGTGTATGTGTGTGTGAGTGGGTGTGTGTGGATGTGCACATGGGTGTGAATGAATGGGTGACTGTGTGTGCATGTGTGTGTGAGTGTAGGCGGATGAGCGTGTGTGTGAGTGTGCATGAGTATATGTGGGTATGTGTGAGTGGATGAGTGTGGGTGACTGAGTGTGCATGAGTATATGTAGGTGTGAGTGGATGAGTGTGTGCAGGTGTGCGTATGCATAAGTGTATGTGGGTGTGAGTGCATGAGTGTGTGGGTGTGAGTGGATGAGTGTGTGCAGGTGTAAGCATGAGTGTGGGTGTGTGTGGATGGTGTGCAGGTGTGAGTGGGTGTGAGTGCATGAGTGTGTGTCAGTGTGCATGAGTGTCGGTCTGGGTGTAGATGAGTGCAGGCGGGTAAGAGTGGATGAATTAATGCATACGGGTGTGTATGTGCATGAGTGTATGTGTGTGTGGATGAGTGCGGGTAACAGGCATGTGTATGTGAGTGTGTGTGAGTGGATGAGCATGTGGGCATGAGTGCATCAGTGTATGCAGGTGTGTGTGGGTGTGTGGATGTGTATGTGGGTGTGTGAGTGGTTGTGCGGATGTGTATGCAGGTATGTGTGAGTGTGCATGAGTGTATGCAGGTGTGAGTGTGCATGAGTATATGTAAGTGCATGTGTATGCTGGTGAGTGTGGGTGTGTGGATGTGTATGCGGGTGTGTGTGAGTGGGTGTGTGGATGTGTATGCAGGTGTGTGAGTGTGCATGAGTGTATGCGGTGTATGTGAGTATGCACGAGTGTGTGCATGAGTGTGTGCGGGTGTGTGAGAGTGGATGAGTATATGCAGGTGAGTGTGCATGAGTGTATATGGGTGTGTGAGTGCAAGAGTGTATGTGGGTGTGTATGTGGATGAGTGTATGCGGTTGAGTGAATGCGTGAATGTATGTGGATCAGTGGGAGCATGTGTAAGTGTGCATGAGTGTGTGTTGGGGAGGGTGAAGTACTGCATACTCACAGGCCTCAAGGAGAAGCTGGGGTTTCAGTGGGAAGTGAGGACTGGAGGAGTGTTGTGGTGCAAAGCCTCAGTTGGATCTGGTGTCCTGGGGAACATGGGAGTCCCACTTCCACTCTGGCCACCTCCTCTATCGCAAGCTGAGCTCAGGAGTCTGGCAAAAGCAGTGGTAAGGCAGGAGCTGGGGGACAGGTGCCAAGGCCAAGCTATGGCCAGAGGAGGGATGTCTCCATGGTCTCCAGGGAAGCTTCACGTCCCTGTAGTGAGAGGGCCCTGCAAAGAGGCAGCTGCAGCTCTTGCCTGCGGGGGGCACCCTGAATTGGAGCCCCATATCCATCCTCACCCCTCAGCCCTCCCCTCAACTCCCAGTAATGAGGGAGCCGAGCACAACCCAGGGGGCACCCATGGAGCTCCAGGTGGCCAGATGCCTGAAGGGGCCTGGCTTGCGCCAGGGCTGTGGGTGGGAAGTAGTTTCCCAAAAAAGGAGGGCGCAGGGCTGAGGGGAGGGAAGGAGCAGCCTGGGGAGTTGGGTGGGGGACTGGGACCAAGGCCAGTGGGGCTTCTCCTGGATCCCCCGGCATCGTCCTCTTGCCCTGCTGGCCTGTGACTTCGCAGCTGGGAAGATGCAAGACCCATGTGCCCAACGTCCTTCCTGGGACTGGAGAGAGGCTTGTCTTCCCCAGTGCTGGAGGATGGTCTCTAGCAGGGGAGGAGGCCACACACTGGCCACAGCTTGGAAGGCTCCAGGTTCAAGGGGAAGCTGTCCCCCTGGTGGGTCATTGGGCCTTCCCGTCGTTCCAGGTCACCAAAGGAAGTGATAGATTCACCCAGCAGAGCCTGTGGTCCTGTTTTATCAAACTCTCTGGAGGCACAAATCCATGTGGGTGTCCTGGCTGCTCCCCATCAGCTGGGCTCCAGCCAGACCCTCCCTACTTTCCTGGAGAGGTCCTGGGGGGAGACTGCGGGCTATAGAGCCAGGAGTTGGCCAAAGTCAGGCAGAGGAGGGTTCTAATCCCCCTGGGCTCTGGCGCTGGGGGGTTAACTTTAGGGGCCTTCACTACCTTCTCTGAAATGGGGAGCACGGATGCCTCCTCCAAGGGCAGAGGTCCGATGTGACCATAAAGAAGGTGCTTGGCCCAGAGCCGGTTTGAGGAATTGCTCAGTTATTCCAAGCATCTGGGGATGTGGGCTGAGAGGTCTGGATTCTGGTCCCAGCCCTGTCACTAACAAGCTGTGAGGTGGCCTGCAAGCCTTTACATCTTGGGGACCGAGTTTCCTCATCTGCAACTGGGAGGTGCCATGCCAATTCCGTGCAGCAGAACCTTCGAGAATGTCTCGGGATAGCAGTGGGGAAGGGCTTCCCGGGTAAACGTGCGGCGTGACCAGGCATCTCTACTCAGCTGCCTGCCGGAGGGTTCCCGGGGGCTCCTCACTAGCTCACCGCTCCCAGAAACAGCCTCCTCTTTTATCCCGGACCGTCCCTGAAGGGGTGGGAGGTGATGTCTGTCATGAGGCCCATGGCAGTGGCTTGTGGCTCCTGACGCATGCCCTGCAGTTTATAGGCAGATCCACAGCTGTTCTCTCCTCGCCTTTCACTTTCTGTGGTCTACACGTGCTGCACCCATTTTACCAACGGAAGACTGAGGTCCAGGAGGTACGTGTGGGTGCGGGGGTGTGGGTGAGTGTGGGTGGG
>NW_016107316.1:2049764-2064570 GCF_001604975.1 Cebus imitator
TTTTGAGACGGAGTTTCGCTCTTGTTACCCAGGCTGGAGTGCAATGGGGCGATCTCGGCTCACCGCAACCTCCGCTTCCTGGGTTCAGGCAATTCTCCTGCCTCAGCCTCCTGAGTAGCTGCCCACCCCCATTCTTTCCATTGAGGTGCCTATCTTCCGCCGACCCCCACCAGTCCTCACCATGAGGGGCTCATCTGCATCCATATGCAGAGCCCCAGGACCTCAAGGAAGTCAGCCAGACATCGCCAGGGGCCGCCACTCCTCCTTTCCAGCTGTGTCCAGCTAACTCGTGGTCCCCATGGACCCTCAGAGGAATATTCTAGATCAGAGGATGTTGGGGAGAGTAGGAAGGAGCCCCTCGATTCACAGCGAAGCCTGTTGAGGGTGTAATGGAGCCCAGGACCTGTCTGTTGCGGAAGTGGTTCCCAAACCCAGTGATGCTGAGAAGTCTCAGAGGGTTGTGTGAAGTTCATGGCTTCTTGGCTGCGCTCAGGTACAGGGCTGCCGTGGTGCGGGTGAGTCATGCCCTGCTCTGGAATTGCTCCCCAGGGCCTCCGTTCTGGGAGCATCCTGGAAAAGTACAAAGCCATTCCTTACCGGCCAGTGCGATGCCAGCGTTCCTCACCGCTGTTGTTGGTTGGGCTGCTGCATACATTTCTGAAAATGCTTCCAGTGGGCGACATTCATCAAATCAAGGGCTTTCTAGTTTTATTCCCCAAATGCATAGCCAATTCTCTTTGCAGAGCTTGTTGCGAGCCCACCCAGTCTGTGCGGCTGGGTGATTTGGTTGGAGAAGAGGTGACGTCTCCCAGCATCAGCAGAGGGAAAGGTGGCCACAGGGCTGGGGAACTTGCTGATGTGAAAGCAGGTCCTGCCATTTCCTCCCGCTGTTGCATTTTCTAAGAGTGGCAGGGAGGTGGTGATGGGTAGGACTGGAAGGTGCACAGATGCTGGGAAAATGCCCAGGCCACCTCTTGCCTCCCTGCAGGCTGCTCCTGTACCCTGGGCGCCACGGCTCAGCATCGGCTGGGAGGAGTCAGAATGTGTGGGCTGCAGCTGCTGTGGCAACTGAAGGGGGCTCCGCTGTGGGCCAGCCACCTGCCTGCCACCTGCCCGCCCACAGCAGCAGAGGAGAGCTCAGCCCTGTGACCCTGCCCTGACGTACCTTCCCTTTGCCACCTGTTAGGAGAAGAGTTGGCTAAGGAGGATGTGCCTGGTGCCTCCTGGCCCCTGCTCTGGGCTCTGGGGGCTAAGGAGGACCTGCTGGAGCTCCCCCAGGCTCTGGGGAGAAAGGAGGACCTGCTGGAGCCTGCCACAGCTCCCCTGGGCTCAAGGCACACTCCCTGTGGCTGCCACAGTAGGACCACAGAAAGCTCCTACTGTGTACTCAGCTTTACTCAGCTGCCCCATTTGCCCCTTAGAGGCAGAATTTGGTCTCCTCCCATTTTATGGGCAAGAATGCCCATTTTATGGGAAGGGTTTCCTTCCAAGGTCACCCATCTGCTGTTGGTCAAAGCTGGGGTTCCATCCCGCCTCCACCCCACTCCACCTTGACATTGTGATGCCTGCTCTTCCTCTGGGCTCACCCTGGGCCAGGCTTCTCCCAGGACTGACCCTGCATCTCAGGACACACTGGGGGAGCCCTTGGCAGGACCTCTGGGATGGAGGAAATCCACTTGAGACTCAGCCTCACGCCTGACCTTGGAAGTTGCTCCCTTCCTCCATAGGAAGGACACGGGGAGGCTGGGATGTTCTCCAGGTCCCACCGGCCTCCACTTGAAGCTGCAGGGCCTTCAGCTGTTCTGGGAGGGGCAGGAGGCCAGTCCTTTAAAGGACGGTTCCTTCAGGGCAGCCCCTGAGTCACAGCAGCAGCAGCGCTCTAGGCTGGTGGACAGCACTGGGGGTTGGCAGAGCTGGTCTGCACGTCCCCTCTGATTTACTGGCAGCTCCTCGCTGGCGACCCCTGAGCCTTGCAAGAGGCACAGCCACACCTGGGAGTCAGGTAAGGCGGTGAAGGCCACCGTGAGGACTGTGCCACTGCCCCTCCTGGGAGGGAAAGCCCTTTCTTCAGCCTCCGCCTCTGGGTGAATACAGTATGGAAGAGGGGCTGTGGAATCTCAGGAGGTTGAGGTCACCTAATTCCAGCCCACGCTGCGGGTAAGAAACTGAGGCTTAGGGTGGGCTTGTGACTGCCCAGGGTCATGTAACATTGGCGGCAGAACCACCCAGCGGTCCTGCTGTTTGGACGGGTCTCTACTGCTCACGTGGATGTCTGAGGCTGGGTCAGCCATGGCGATGTGTCTCTGGCCTGGGCCTCCCCGACTCCTCCTTGTGAGCCTCTGTTTGGTGCTGATGGTCCTGACGACATCCTGGGACCATGGGCTGCTACGTCATTGGTCTTGGGGTTTGTTGGTTTGTTTTGAGACAGAGTCTCGCTCTGTCGCCCAAGCTGAAGTGCAGTGGCACGACCGAAGCTCACCGCAGCCTCAGCCTCCTGGGCTCAGGGGAATCCTCCCACCTCAGCCTCCAGACTAGCGGGGAATAGGGGCATGCTACCATGCCTAGCTAATTTTTAAATTGTACAGATGGAATTCTGCCATGTTGCCCAAGTTGGTCTCAAATTCCTGGACTCAAGTGATCCTCCCATCCGGACCTTCCAAAGTGCTGGGATTACAGGCATGAGCCACCGCACCTGGCTGACCTTGGGGTTTCTAGGGTAGCACTTGGCCCCCCTTACTCGTCAGTCCTGAGCTGAGTGAGGCTGTGTCTGTGTTTGCTCATGGGCACTGTGGCAGCCCCTCCCCACCCGAGTCCTGCAGAGGTGGGTCCAGGGCTGTGCTTGGGTCCTCTGGACCAAGCTGGGCAAGGCAGGGGTCCCAGGCTGGGCCCTGCACCTAGGCTTTAGGGCCAGGTCTCTCTAGAGCCTACCCATCGTGGAGGGAGCTGGTCGGTGGGACAACTGGGTTCCCAAAATGAGCTGCCCTCTTTGACTGGTTCCCATAAAGTACCTTCCTCCACACGCCCGGCTCTGTGCAGGGTCTTCAGGCTGCAGAGGCAGCAGAGGAGCCTCCTCGGGATCCAGGCTCCGAGCTGGCTAGGGTGGGGGCCCCCGCCTCCGTAGGCTTCCATCCCTCTCCCGCCCCAAGGCGCGCAGGCATCGTGTCCACACCTACTTCATTCTCTTTTAAATGGAAGGGAAAAAAATAGCAAAGAACAGTCCCAGGTGCTCTAAAAGGCTTTCACAGGCTCTGAGCAATTAGGAGCCTGGGCTGCGGGAAGCACTGAGTGCTGGGAAGTCACTCAGGGAGGTCAAGTCACGTGCAGAATTTTCCATTTCGCCCTCCTCCGATCACAGCGTGTCCACGTGAGGGCCCCGGGAGGGTTCACACTGCCCTCCCCGACAGTGCCCAGGTTGTGCAGGCTTTGACCCCTCCTGAAAGGAGACGCAGCAGCACTGCCCGTCCTTGGGAGCCCTTCGGGGCTTCTTTCCAGTTTCTTCCACCGCTACTGTGTGTGTTGCCCCGGCTGGCAAGGCTGGCCCTGAGCAGACAGGGGGTCTTCTGCAACTACACTCAGGGTGCTGTCAGGGAGGAAGGCACCAGCACCCATGCCTTAGCCCAGCCCAGAGGCATGGCCCTACTATGTGCTAGACCCCAGGGAAGTGCAGGGTTTCAGAGGGGCTTAGCATGGTCCCCCTTACGATCCTGGACTTTCATGGGGGCAATGGTTAGAAAGGGGCAGAGAGCCCACTCTAGGAGTACCTCCCACCAGGTGCCCCTGGCCTCTTCCCCAGTAGCGTCGCAGCGTGGGGTCTCAGCCTGCGGAAAGGTCGAGGGACCTGGCAGTGCTGGACCCGTCTGAGAACAACACACGCTACATGGACCAACATGTACCCAACTCACACCCCACAAGTACCACCTCATACACGCAGCTGTACTGGGTGCCTGGGGTCCTCTGCAGGTGTCTTAACTTCCCTGGGCCTCCCCGTGTCCTCGTGGGTCAGAGGGCAGAGGCCTGGGGTCCTCTGCAGGTGTCTTAACTTCTCTGAGCGCCCAGGTCCTTGTGGGTCGAGCAAGGTCAGCCACATTGACCTCCCTGGGCAGTGCCATCCATCCAGGCGTGGCCCCAGAGGCAGGCCTGGCACAGAAGGGGCTGGAAAGAGCTGCGGCTGCCTTCACTCCCTCACAGTACGAATGCACATTCACACTAACAACCTACATCAGGGAGGCAGAGCGCTGAGCCGAGGGTCTGCAGGGAAGCCTTGGGAGAGAGGAAACTGAGGCAAGCACGAGCCTGGGTCAGCATCTCCAGGTGGAAGGGGGTGAGGCTGAGGGCTGGGAGGACTGGGTGCGGGGGGAGGGGTCAGTGCTGAAGAGAGGGGGCTTCACACTCCTGCCCTCCCACAGAGGAGCTGCTTGGGTAGCTGACGCTGTGCCACCTCGGGCCTTCCTCTTAGCCTGTTCCCGTTTGCCTGTCTCTCCTGCCCTGTCCTAGAGCACCCACCCTCCTCTTGTGTCCAAGCCACTAGAATCAGACCTGGAAGGAGGAGGTTCTGTAAGGCAATGTTTGCGAAAAGACCAGCAGGGCCAGCATAGAAGGTGCTTTTACCCTAACCCTAGTCCTGACCCTCCCTGTGGGGAGCTCAGCCCTTCGGCCCTGCCTGCTGGTCGCCTAGGCCACCTTCTTGAATCCCAGGCCTGGGAGCAAGCGCCCTGCGTCCCAGGGAACCCAGGAGTGTCCTTCCCCTGCAGACCCAGGGAAAGGGCCCTGCACCCAGCATGGGGCAAGGGGCTGCAACAAACCTCTTCAGAGGGGGGCCGGAGCTTCCTCCCTTCGGTCGCAGCTCCCACAATCAAAAGCCCCAGCCCATGGCCACAGCCAACATCACCCAGGGCCGAGACGCGGAGAGTAATCAGCAGACACCGCCAGCCCCGTGGCACATGGCAAAAAGGAGCGGTGAGGGCCGGCCTGGGCGCCGTGGCAGAGGCCGTCGGGGGATGGCTCTGGTCAGCAGGCCGCCCACAGCCACTAAACGTGGCACAAAACAAGGCTGGGAGGAGTAGCCTGGAGCTTTGGTGCTTGGAGTGGTTCATCCGCACACCCACCTGGGGGCAGGGCTCACAGCGGGCGGAGGGTGGGGAGCCTAGACTGTCCACTTCTTGAAACGGGTGCTCTTAAAACTCCCCCTCCCTCGGCCAAACCACTGCCCCCGGCCCCGCCCCACCCCATCCTTTCAGGTGGACTCTTCTCTTTGGCGCAGGGATTTTCATAAACCAGGTCAACCGAAGGCACTTCTCACTCAACGTTGTATTTCTAATAAATGCTCAGATTCATGGGCAGCACTCACCAGCACTGGATTGGCCCCACACCTGCTGCCGAACATGCGAATCACGGCTTTCCACCTTCCTCCATGCTGGGCCCATCGTGAGCCAGCCATTGGGCAGAGGAGATCGGGGCCGCCTCGTTTCCCAGTTGTTGAGCGGGGAGTTCCCTCATGGCGCACAGTCCGCTTCCCATTTCCCCCTCACTCTTGTCATGGAATCACGGAGCTGAGCTTGAGATTCTAGCTGAATCTTGGCCTGGTTATCCAATCCCCTCTCTGTGCCTCAGTTTCCCCAATGAAAAGTGAGAAGGTTGCAGCAGACACCACTAAGCCCTCTGATGGCCCTGGGCCCACATCTGGTGAACTCAGGGTCTTTCTGAAGGACATCCAGGCCCGCGACCCCAGCCGGATTCCACGTGGCCAGTCAGCTAGGCCCGTCCTGACCAGGTAGAGATCCTCACTTTCAGCCTCCACCCTAAGCCCAGATGCCCCTTTCCCAGAGCCAGGAACCGAGAGAGCTTGAAGCAGCCTCTTGCTCCCTGTCTCTGCAGAGGTGGGCACAGGGAAAGGAGGTGATCCCAAGAAACTGCATCTGACCTTCACTAAAATTAGGTTCCAAGCCCCAGGGGCAATTGAAATGAGGATGAAATGAGAAAACAAATTGAGGGCATTGGCGAATGTTAAAAATATGCGACTATATTAATGGAAGCGATGGAAATGAGGACTCCTGTAAGCAAGCAAAGCGCTCATGTGGCCATATGATTTCCGTCACAGAATCACAGAGTACCCGCTTCCTCCAGGCCCCTCATGCTACAGAGATAGGAAACTGAGGCCCGTGGCAGCAGAGACGCCCAAGGCCTTTGCACAGAGCAGTGTCAGAGACCAGCCCATCAGGCGGGCACCAGCCCTCCCTCCAGGAGCTTCCTCTGGTCTAGGGAGTCAACAGTCGGGGAGGTGCCCTTGGAGCCTGGGTGCACCCCTTGCTGCTCCCTGAAGGAACGGGGCTCCACGGGGGGCTGGGAGGATCCTCAGGGCCCCATGGGCTGTGACAAGCTTATAAAAGTGATGACGACAGTGAGCTTCTGGCAGTGCCTGGCATACAATAGGTGCCTAATAAACCTCGGTTATTATCTTCATGATTAATATTGATCGGTGGAGTGCAGTGACGTGAGAACAATATTTGCAGGAAATTATTTCTCCTCTGCAGACAGAGTAGGAAGAGAAATACCAGGGCTGGCCCAGCCCCGGGAGGCCCCATGCACTCTGGGAGACTGTGTGTGGGCAAGGTGGGGTCTCCGTGAGGGACTTGCATGTGTCTAGGACAGCGCCTTTCCCCACCCCAGCGACAGTGATTACAGCCAGGCTGGGTTCTGAGCTCCGAGGAGAAACCCCCTGCGGCTCTGAGAAAACACAAGCAGTGCTGGCCCTGCCAGGTGCCCTGGGGAGGCCATCCTCGCTGGCCATGGCACAGGAACTTGACCTCTTACCTTCGCTGTGACCTGGGTAGAGGGGCTGACAAGCAGGGATGCTGACCAGACATCTGCCCTGTGTCACTTCCACAGCAGAAATGGCGCCCTCTGGGTGTTGGACTCCAGGTTGGGCGCCCGGGAGAGGCTGGAGAGAGACAGACCCGGGCCAGGAGTCGCAGCCTGGTGGGAAAGGCGAGCTCAGAGAGCCATGACCGGGCCGGACATGGTGGCTCACACCTGTAATCCCAGCACTTTGGGAGGCTGAGGTGGGTGGATCACAAGGTCAGGAGTTTGAGACCAGCCCGGTCAATATGGTGAAACCGTTTCTCTACTAAAACTACAACAACGACAAAAAATTTAGCCAGGCATGGTGGCTCATGCCTGTAGTCCCAGCTACTCGGGAGGCTGATGCAGAGAATTGCTTGAAGCTGAGAGGTGGAAGTTGCAGTGAGCCGAGATGGTGCCATCGCACTGCAGTCTGGGTGAGAGAGTGAGGCTCTGTCTCTAAAAAAAAAAGAGAGCCATGACCCAAGGCAGAGCGGTGGGGCTGGAGGTGTCTGCACTCTGGTGTCCAGAGAGGGAGGCCACGCTAGGAGGGGAGGGTCCAAGGGCTTCTCAGAGGAGGCGGCCCAGGCCTGGCCACCCTGCCTGTAAGGTGTGACCCTAGCAGTGAACCTGTGGCATAGGCAGGACAGAAGTCAGCGACCCATTAGGTTCAGAGAGGTCATGTGACTTCCACAATGCCACTCAGGCAGTAAGGAAGGAGCAGGGCTGGAGTGGGAGTGTACCCCAAGACACAGATGCCATGCCCCATGCTCCATCATTCCCCACGACCCACAGTCAGTCACCGGGGCGTGCCAGGTTCATAGCCTCTTCCCCGACGCAGCCCCTGTCCCTTCTCACTGCGATGCCGGCCCGAGGCCCCAGATGGCCTCCCCACTTCCATGCTTGCCTCTCTACGAGCTACAATTCCTCCAGCAGCCTGTGTGCTAGTTCAAAAGCCGAAATTGTATTCCTCCTCTGCTTAAACTGTCCAGTGGCTTCAATCACAGCTAAAAGCCACACTCTTCATAGGGTCTTGGAAGTCGGGTCTGGTGGCCTCTGTCCCCTGCTCCTCTGTCACCCTCCCAGCTTCTTGTGCATGATGAATGCCCCCAGCTCACCTCCCCCCAGGCTCTGGCACAAGCCATCCTCTCTGCAGAGGTCTTGTTTTTCCTGTGGCTCAGGCCTGAGCATCATGTCACTGCTGCAAACAGGCTGTCCGTGCTAGGAGACAGAGTGCTGGGATGTGATGTTTGGGGCAATGGTGGGGAACTGGGAGAAACTTAGCTGTGGAAAAGAGATGTAAGAGAAAGTTCCATGGGCCTGTTCCTACCTACGGAGGCTCCCCCAGCCATATGTCTCACACAACTATAGTACAAAACCAAAGCCAAGCCACTTGCACTGCTGCGACCCACAGATGACACTGGCCACACAAGCACTCCTGCGTGTCTGCGTGTGTAGCTCCATGCGATTTTATCACACACACAGCCTTGCCTACTCCCCACCAGAATTAAAAGCTGCTCCGCTGTGCCACCCCGGGCCCCCTCGGCTTACTCCTTCACAGCTACATCCATCGCTTCTTCGCCCAGCACTAATCCCTGGCAAACACGAACCTGCTCCTCGTTGCCACGATCGTGTCATTTCACGAGTGTTACATAAATGGAACGGCGCAGTACGCGTCTTCCCAAGCTTGGCTTTGTCTAGTCAGTTTCCTTCCCTTGCATTTCATCCAAGTTGTTGCATATTAGTAGTTTGTTGCTTTTTACTGTTGAGCAGTATTCCATGCTATGGATGTGACATAGTTGGTTTAATCATTCACTTGTTGAAGAATGTTGGATAGTTCCCAGTTTGAGGCTACCGCAAGTAAGGTAAGTTTTAACAAATTCCTATAGGCTACTATATAGAGAATGGACTAGAAAGGAGCAAAAAATGGGAGCAGAGAGAAGTGTGCTTTTCCTGTGGCCCCGGCCAAAAATGACGGTGGGTTGAACCAGGCTGCTGTTGGAAGAGGTAGAAGGAGCCATATTCAGGTCGTGGTTTACAGGTGGCGTCAATAGGACCGGGTGACGCTCCTGAGGCGGCGGGGAAGAGGGAGAGGAATTCTCCACGTTTGGCTTTGGGAATAAGGTGGGTGGGGGTGGGGAAAGCAGTTGAGCTGCAGGAGACTTGTAGAAAAGCTTGTTTTTTCCCTAGCAGGAGGGCACTCGAGTTTCATGCGGGCCTGGCAAGCCTGAGGCACCTGTCGGTGCTCTGGTGGAGGTGGTTTTCTGAGAAAAGCCCAGGGCTGAGGGACAGATGAGAAAGACTGGAGTCTGGGACCCAGCAGGGTCACTTGGGCACCACGGGCAGAGCCATCAGCAGGAGGAGCCTGCGTAACCAGGAGACGGAGAACACCAGGCAGCCGGGGGGTCGTGAGGTGGCTGCAGGTAAGAGAAGGAAGTGTCTCAGAAGGAGGGCCACACTGAATGCCACCTGGAGGTCAGGGAGGACGATGATGAAGAAGTGACCATTTGACTTGGTGACAGGAAGTCACTGGCGACCTTGTCCAGAACAGTCTTGGAGGATGGTGGGAGGAGCCTGGCTGAAGGGGTGGAGGAGAAAGCCTGCGTGAGGATGTTGGGCAGTAACTAAAGGGGAAAGGGGCGGGGCTTAATGGGTGAAGGCCGAGAGAGGGCCTTTGTTTCCCATGATGGAGACAGCACCGCATCTGTGTGCACCAACGGAACGATACCAGAGCGAGAACAGGGCGGAGAGACCTGAGAAGTGGGTACGCTGAGACCCAGAACACAGGTGGGAGCCTGGCCTTGGCAGGGGGCAGGGATGTGGCGTCCGTGGTGACAGGAGGGGAGCTTGGCCCACATGCCTGAGGCTAGTAGCCTTGGAGGAGTGGCCATAAGGGCCACTGCAGGGATTGCTTCTTGCTTCTCAGTGATGGGGCAGAAGGTGGCGACGTGTGGGAAGGTCGGCAGGGGCAGGTTTGGAGAGGAGGAGGTGTGACATTATCTGTGGAGTGGGGAAAAGGGGATATTTGAGAAGGGCAACAGCAAGGGCCCACTGATACTGAGCCTTGAAATTTGTGGCCGTGACTTTGGTCTGTGACCATTCAGAGTGTTCTCTGCCTCGAGGAGCGTTCATCTTCTCAGGTGGAGACAAAGAGCTTTCACTGATACAGGGTCCTGGGCCATGGAGATCCATGAAGAGAGGAAGAGCTGAGGAACCTGAGTGAGCTTGTAATGCGGGGATGATGAGGAGGAGCCGGGGAGTTTACAGTGCGTGAAGAGAGAGGCACAGACACGTGGGTGACTGATAGTGAGGGGGATCAATTGTCAGTAGTTGGGGGTCTAGGTGACGTTTAAGAATTGATTAGTGGCCCAGCTCACACTTGTAATCCCAGCCCTTTGGGAGGCTGAGGAAGGTGGATTGCTTGAGCCTAGGAGTTTGAGACCAGCAGATCAGCCTGGACAACATAGGGAGACCCCATCTCTATGAAAAAAATGCAAAAATTAGCCTGGTGTGGTAGCACACACGTGTAGTGCCAGCTACTTGTGAGGCTGAGGTGGGAGGATCGCTTGAGCCCAGAAGGAGGAGGTTACAGTGAGCTGAGGTCACACCACTGCACTCAGCCTGGGCAACAGAGCAAGACTACAGAGCGAGGTACCCAGGAAGGGCCCTCCCACGACATTCTGATGGATTCTGGAAAAATTACAGCAAACATATTTCTTAATGTATTGCTGAATTCACTAGAGAGTTAAAAAAAAAAATCTCCAAGCAACGTCTTCATGCCCCCTAAAAAGAACTGTAAGATGAAACCTGAATAAAGGATTGTAAGCAAATGAGAAATGGGGAATTGCCAACTTAGCTCTGAGATTGGGAAGCTAAGCTTTGGACCCACTATAAGACTGAGAAGCTAAACTCGAGCCTTTGGCTGTGTGTGGTGGCTCATGCCTGTAATCCCAGCACTTTGGGAGGCTGAGGTGGGTGGATCACAAGGTTTGGAGTTTAAGATCAGCCTGGCCAACATGGTGAAACCCCATCTCTACTAAAAATACAAAAAATAGTCAGGCATGGTGGCAGGAGCCTGTGGTCCCAGCTACTCGGGAGGCTCAGGCAGGAGAATCACTTAAACTCAGGAGGCAGATATTGCAGTGAGCCGAGATCGCGCCATAGCACTCCAGCCTGGTGACAGAGTGAGACTCTGTCTCAAAAAAAAAAAAAAGAAAAGAAAAAATAAAATAAAATAGAGACTTCTACATTGCTGTGAGACCTGTGATAGGGCTAAAGGGGTGTGAAGTGGTAGAATTGCCCTGTTCTCCAAAGAAACAAATGCAAACCCTCTCTGGAGGACAACATCCCTCATTAGGCCCACAGGATTCCAGCACATCAAATGAAACAAACATGAGCTCATACTCACAGATCGCCACATGCATGAGGAAACAGGCCATCATACATCACAGAGCGGAAACAGCCACAGGCGATTTAGTCTCCCAGAGATGTTAGATGTTTAAATCGTCAGATACAAATTTGGAAACAGTTGGATGGAGCAGTTAGATAAAATGTTTAAAGAATAAAGAGTAGAATCCCAAAGAGGAACAAACAACCAAAGCCTATTTGGTATGATCAAACAGATCAGAAAAAGAGCTAAATGAAACATTTAGGACCAACAAATATAATCACTGAAATAAAAATTTTATTGGCTGAGTTAAATAGGAGATTAAACACAGTTGAGGAGAAAATTAGTGACTTAGTAATATAGCTGAGGAAATTACGAGAACACAGAATAGAAAAACAAATAGTTAAAAAGTATGAGAAAGAAATTAAAAGATATAGAGGAAAGGGTGAGAAGGTATATAATACATGCTACCTGGAGTTCTGTGAAGAGCAGATAGACACTGAGAGAGAGATAATGATACAAGTTTTCTGTGTTGATGAAAAACAAAATCTAGAAATTCCCCTAACGCAAAATTCTCAAGCAGAAGAAACAAAAAGAAATCCATACCTAGTTAATTCCTCGTAAAACTTCATATCCCCAGTGACAAATAGAGAATATAGATAGGAGATATACATATATATATATATATATATATATATACACAATTCCATTTATATATATTCTACATATATATGGTAGCTAGAGACAAAAAGCAGAAAAATCTAGAATGGAATAACAATTAGGCCAACAGCAAATTCCTCAACAGCAACAATAAAATTGCAAAACGATAACTTCAAAATTTCAAGAACAATGTTCAAGTACTTTTTGATGCTATTATAAATTAAATTTTATATTATAAAGGTATTTTTGGATAAGGAACAGATGCTTAACTTCATTAATAATTAAGAAAATTAAAATTGGATCACATTGAGATACCATTTTACCCCCACTAACTTCGGTAAAAGAAGTCCGACAACACCAGCTTCCCAACTTTTAGGGTGAATATGGGTGCTATGGAAACCCTCACACACTATTGGTGAAAAGATGATACTCAAGGGCTTATTTTATTGGCCATCTGTATATTTTCTTTGGAGGAATGTCTATTCAAATCATTTGCCCATGTCTTGATTATGTTTTTTTTTTTTTTAAATGATTGAGTTGTAACATTCTTTCATATGTTCTGACTAAAAAATCCCTAGTAGATATAAGATTTGCAAATATTTTCTTTCATTCTGTAGGTTGTCTTTTCACTTCCTTGATGGTGTCTTTTGAAGCATAAAAAAGGTTCTTGAAAATTTTAATTAAGTCCAATTGATCTTTTTATATAAGTCATTTGTGATTTTGATATCATATCTAAGAAACTACCTATCGAGGGGTCATGAAGATTTATGGCTGTTTTCTTCTAAAAGTTTTCACTGTTACATTTAGGTCTTCACTCCATTTTCAGTTAATTTATATATATAGTGTAGGGCAGGGGTCCAAATTAATTTCTTTTGAATGCGCATATCCAGTTGTCTCAGCACCATTTGTTGAAAAAAGAGTAACTATTTCCCCATTGAATTGTCTTGTTTCCATTGTCAAAAATCAATTGTCCATAAATGTAAAGGTTTATTTCTGAACTCTCCTTTCTATTCCATTGGTCTATATGTCTGTGTCTTATGCCTGTACCATGTTGTCTTGATTACTGTGGCTTTATAATAAGTTTTGGAATTGGAAAGTACAATCCCTCCAACTTTCTTCCTTTTCATGATGTTTTTACTGTTCCAGGTCTCTTGGATGTAAATTTTATAGGATTGGCTTATCAATTTCTGCAAAAAAGATGAGATTTTGATAGGAATTGCATTTAATCTATAGATCCATTTGGAGAGTACTGGCATCTTAACAAAATTAAGTTGTCTGATCTACGATCACGGGATAGTTTTTCATTTATTTAGTTCTTCTCTAATTTTTTTCAACAATGTTTTGTAGCTGTCAGAGTATAATAAATCTTATACTTCCTGTGTTAACTTTATTCCTAAATACTTTTTGATGCTTTTATAAATTGAATTATTTTCTTGGTTTTTTGGATTGTTCATTGCTAGTGTATAGAAATGTAATTTATTTTTGTACACTGATCTTGTGTCCTGCAATGTTGCTGAACTTGTTTATTAGGCTTACAGTTTTGTTATTGTTTTATCTTTGTGGGTTCCTCAAGATTCTGTGTATAAGATCTTGTCACCTGTGACTAGAGGTAGTTTTTCAATTTGGATTCCTTTTGTTTATTTAGTTTATTAAAGAAATATTTTTGGCCAAATTATCATTGTAAAACCTTGCAGTATAGTGTTGAACAGTATTGCAACAAGAAGGATGTATGCAAGTGCAGACATCCTTCTCTTGTTCTGGACCATTGGGAGGAAACATTCAGTCTTTCACTATTAAATATGACATTAGCCATGAATTTTTTAGATGCTCTTTATGATATTGAGAAAGCTCCTGTCTCTTCCTGCTTCATTAAGTGTTTTTTATCATGAAAAAGTATTCTATTTTGTCAGTTGTTCTGGGTCTATTGAGTTGATCATGTGTTTTTTGTCCTTTATTCTATTATTACAGTATATTGCATTGAGTGACTTTCATATGTTGAACCAACCTTGCATTCCTGAGATAAATACAACTTATCATGGTTAATTCTTTTTATTATATTTCTGGGTTCTGTTTTTGTAGTATTTTGTCGAGAATTTGTTTTGCATCAATATCCATAAGGGATGTTGGTCTATAGTTTTCTTGTAATGTCTTTGTCTGGTTTTGATATCTGGATAATACTAGAACCTTATTGAATGAATTGGGAAGTATTCCTTCTTATTCTAATGTTTGGAAGAGATTATGAAGGATTAGCATTCATTCTTCTTTGGCAGCATTTACCAGTGAAGCCATCTGGGTCTGGGTTTTTCACTGTGGAAAGTTTTAAAATTACTAGTTCAATCAGTTCATTTGTTTTTATTTTATTCAGATTTTTCATTTCATCTTGAGTCAGTTTTAGTGGTTCATGCATAGTAAGTTCTCCCCTATAAGTTCTGTAATAAGAATGGTTTGTTTGCCATGTTCACCCAGTGTTTGGCACATCGTAGGGCTTCATCAATACTTGCTGAATTTAATTGACAATGTAGGCCATCATCCTGAGGATTTCCTTTGCCTCTCTTTTATATTCAGTTCCCCATTTCCTGAATTCCATGTGTTCCTATTTCTTAATTTGCTAGTTTGCTTTCTCATTTTGAGGAACATATGTTTCAGTAGCTTCTTAAGGAAGGAATATGCAATATAGTCCTTACACATTTGAACTGTCTCTCTTGTACCTTCAAACTGGTATTCATTCTAGTTTGGAAAACACTATTTTCCAGGACTGCTGTTGGAAAGATGGTGTTGTTCTAATACTTATTTTTTTAGAAGTGGACTTTCTTTTTCTTTCTGGAAGGATTTTAACAACTTCTGTATCTCAGGTGTTTGGGATTTACTTGATGGAACACCTTCATGTGCTAGTTAGGTCAGTGGTTCTCAACCTTTACCTTA
>NW_016107316.1:2064675-2125877 GCF_001604975.1 Cebus imitator
CCAGGGACCACAGTTTGAGAACCACTGTGCCAGGCCATCAATGAGCCTTCAACCCAGAGTTGTGTCTTTCAGTTCTAGAAGGTTCAGTATAATTATATATATATATATATATATATATATATATGTATATATATACATATATATATGTGTGTGTGTGTATATGAACCAATCAACCAAGATGTCAACAAAGTGTAGGATGTTACTGATTCTTCTCCTTCCTCCTTCCTCCTTCCTTCTCCTCCTCCTCTTCCTCCTTCTCCTTCTCCTTCTTCTTCTTCTGGATCTCACTGTCACCTAGAATGTGACATAGGCTGTGAGTGCAGTGGCATGATCATAACTCATTGCAACCTTGAAGTCCTTGGGCCCAAGTGATCTTCCCCTCTCACCCTCCCAAGTATCTTGAGCTACAGGTGTGCACCACTATGCCAGGCTATTTGTATTTTTATTATTTTTTTTAGAGGTGGAGTCTTGCTGTGTTTCCTAGGCTGGTCTCAAACTCCTAGCCTCAAGTGATCTTCCTGCCTAGGCCTCCCAAAGTGCTGAGATTACAAGTGTAAGCCACCTTATCCAGGCTGATTGGTCGTCTAACCTTCTGAAGTTCTTATTAACATGCTGAACCTCCTAGAATAATCTCTTTGTTTGCTTTTCTCTGCATTTTCCCCCATTTTGTAAATTTTTTCAAGGGCATTTTAGCTTCCAACTCTTTCTATTGAACTTTTCCTTTGGGTGATCATATTTTTAATTTTCAGGAACTTTTTATTGTCTATGGATTTTTAAAACAAGTACTGTGTTCCTACTTCATGATTGCAATATCTTTCTATTCCTCTGAGGACACTGATTTGGTCTTTTTAAACTTCTACTCCTTGCAGAATTTACTCTCCCCACTCCACCTCCAAGTTTCCCCAGGCTGGTGTTTGTCTTTGATGTGAGAGCTTTTCTCAGATGTCTGGGAGCCTTGGCTTGACTCACGTGTACAATGAGACAGCAGAGGCTAACTGGAAGCCCTGTGTGGGTGTGCGTGTGTGCATGTGTGTGTGCCTGTGTGTGCCTGTGTGTTGTATGTGTGCATATGTGTGTTGTGTGTGTATGTGTGCATGTGTGTTGCGTGTATGTGCCTGTGTGTGCATGTATGTTGTGTGTGCAAGTGTGTGCCTGTGTGTTGTGTGTGCATGTGTGTTGTGCATATGTGTGTGGCACGTGTGTGTGTGTGTTGTGTGTGCATATATGTGCATGTGCATGTGTGCATATGTTTGTGTATATGTGTGTTGTATGTGCATGTATGTGTTGTGTGCTTGTGCATGTCTGAAGGTTTGTTGTGTGTGCATGTGTGCACACACATGTGTGTGTATGTTGTGTGTGCCATGCATGTGTTGTGTATATGTGCCTGTGTGTGCATGTGTGTATTGTGTGTGTGTGCATGTGTGTGCTGATCTGTGTCACAGAACGGTGATTAGGCGGCCAGGTGGCTTTTTGTCTGAGAGGTCCCTCAGAATGCCTTATCTGCCGTTACTCCTCTTAGGGTGATTCTGCTTCTCTGGTAAAGGATCCTCTCATCTCCTGCCCAGGGGGTATTTCTTCCGCTGCTGGGGTTCTAGGAGGGAAACCCCACAGCTCCTGCGGCACTTGCCTGGACCATCCTCTTCATCCCCCACCTCCTACCGTGCCCGGAGTTCCCAGGTCCACAGCTCTTCAAGCTCTCCAGTGGACGGAGCTCCTGCCTCTCCTATGGCGGTGGCAGCAGTGGGAGAGGGGCAGGAGGGAACCCTTGGTGTTCATGGTTGTCTGAACCTAACCACCCTACATTTGAATTGTCATCCAATGTCCCTGCTCGTTTTCTGCCCTTGCCTCTCTGCTGCCTTCTGTGGGACCTGGTTGCTTTTGAGTTCACCCTTGTTAACTTCCCTTTCGGTTATTTTAATAGCATTCCCTGGAGGAGGAAGTAAACAGGTATGTTTAACTGGACGTTCCCTGGGTGATTTTTCTGTCACTAAAGTTGGCATGCGCTGACCCACAGTGTCAATCCGAGCTCTCCCAGCAGGGACTCCCGGCAGCCGCTGCCTCTCACCGTGTGCTCTGGGATTCCCAGGACGCTCAGTTGCTTCTTCAAGCCTCCAGCCTTTTGCTCATGCCGTTCCCCTTCCCAAAAACACCCTTCCCGGCTGAGACCCAGTGAAGGTGGAGAGTCGCGGGACTGTCCCAGCCCCCGGGCTCCTGCAGTCACAGCATTGAACAGGACCTGTTCCTGGAGGGCAGGAAGGGGCACCAGCTTTAACCCATGGGGGAGTCTGCACACGCTGGCTGACCGGCTGACCGAGCACCACTTCTCAGCAGCTCCTCCTGAGGAGCCCGAGGGCCGGCTGTGCTCGCGGCCGGCGGAGCCTGCATGTCCTAGAGATTGCGCCTCTGTCACATACTTTCCCTGTTTATTTCCCTGCTGCTGTCCCCTTACTTGGAGGCTCAAACTCGAATGTTCATGGCAGTCACTGGGCAGCCTAGGCCCAGCCCAAGAATTCCAGCCAGGGCGGAAGGTCAGGCAGGACTCAGGGCTCGCGAGGTGACTCTGGGGCAAGAGGCCCTCGAGTTGGGTCCCCTGTGTCTACAGAGGGTGGGAAGAGGCGTCGGGTGCCTGGGACCCAGGAGTCAAGGGGAAGTGGGCCCCGGAGGCGAGTGTGGTGTCTGCTCCCTGGAAATGGGGGTCTTGGGGAATGCGGCCAGTTTGGGCAGCTTCTCCATCCATGAAGAGCCCCTGTCCCCCTGACTGGAGACCAGGGTGGGTGCTGGGAGAGAACAGGGTGTTGAGAAACTCCCTCAAAGGCCTTGCCCCCGACACAGCCTCCCATGTTCTGCTGGCCGGGGGAGGGAGGGGCTGACTGGTAGGGCTGGGTGTGGTTGACTTCTGGCTTGAGATGTTGCTACCAGGGCCTTCATGAGACTCTGGTCTACAGCCTTTCATCAGGCACATCTGGGGTCCCACATTCTGACGTGCAGGGGACATCAGCCTCCTGGGCAAGGGGACAGAAGACTATGATTCCCCCGGAGGCTGGAGAAAGCTGGCCCAACTCAGGACACTGCATTCCTGGCGGGTTTGCCCTGAACCAGGCCTGATGGGGAAGTTCAGATCCTCCCGGCACCGTGTCACTAGGGATTGGGGAAGAGGCAGGGAGGCAGAGCCTGGAGCAGGCTGCGCAGGTCGGCGGCCAGATGAAACAGGGGACACCCAGGCAGGTCTGAGTTTCAGATAAACACCAAATGACTTGTTAGTATCTGTCCCCAAAAGGGCATGGCATCCTATGTTTTCACCTGCTCAATCTGGCAGCTCTGCGTGCAGCACTCTAGTGCTGAGATCTGAATTTCCCCAGGGCCTGCCCCAGGGCGGGCTTGACCAGAGGCAACTGGAGGGCTCCCGCTTCATCAGCCTTGCTGGGGCTGGGTGTTCAGCTGCTGAGTCACAGGTGCAGGGTGGGGCGACCTCTTGGGCCTCATCCGTCTGACGCCTGGGAGGATATGGGCTTGGAGCATCAGCTCATCCTGAGGGGACAGTGAGTTGTTTTGGCAGATGATGCCGATACCCTGGGATGCCCTGAGATACCCTGAGATTTCCAGGATATCCTGGGATTGCTGGCTGCTGTTAGTGACGCCATCAGGAGTGCTCTCTGTGTACCACCTCTGGGGGGTCCTGGGAGCAAACTCAAGCATGCTCTCCTTATTGCCAAAGGGGACTCGGAGGCCCAGGGAGTGTGGTGGAAGACTGGCTGGAGGGACTCGGAGTCAGGGCTGTTGGAGTCTCAGCCCTGAGCAGGAGCTGGGTGGACTGGCCCCTCTCTCTGGTCACAGCTACAGAGTCTAGAGCCTGACTCGGTGGAGAGTCCCTTGCTGCGTGTAGGGCTCTGGGGTCAGACTTCACCTCCAGACCCTCCCTTACTGTCGACCCACTTTATTGATGAGAAAACGGAGGTCAAGGTTGTTAAGTAAGTTCTTGAGGGGGCCACGCTGGGAAGCAGAAGAACCGGGTTTCAAGTCCAGGGCTACTGGCACTGGGTCCAGTTCTCCCTGAGGTCCTCTGTCCCTGGTGCCTCTGGGGACAACGCCATGGCTGGCTGGCAGAGAGCCCTCTTCTGCAGTAGGGGCAGGAGGAGGTTATAAGGTTAAAGAGTCTAACTGGAGAGAGAGCCACCCTGCAGAGCCACCCGACCCCTCTGGGCTCCTGGGCAGCAATCCGGCTGGGAAGGAGGGGGTGTCCCTGGATGTTGAGGCTGGTCCCTGGTGTGCAGGGAGCAGGGTCAGGTTGTGCTACCGGGAAGGACAGACGCTTTCCCACGCAGTGCGACACGGTTCATTCCTCAGGGCAAAAATGGATTACTGCCTTAGCCGGGTGAGCTTGCTCTGTGGCCATCTCTGCCATAGCCAGTCAAGGTCCCCAGGAGGGAGGTAGCGCTGGAGCCTGGGTTCTCTCCAGCACCCACACACGGCCCACAGTCACATCTCCTTCTTCGAAGCCAGCTCAGCTAGGGGAGAGTACTTCTAGCCAAAGCCTGAAACTGCCAGTTTGCCTAGAAACAGAATCGTCAGAATCATCCCCCTTAGGGAGGGACGGAGCTCCCTATGGGAGGGGCAGAGTGTTCCAAATGGGGGCGGGGTTCAGAAAATGAGTGTTAGGAGGGGCAGCTTGCTGAAGAGAGGGCACACCCAGCTCAACCCTATCTTCCGCTGACCCTGGTGTGCGGGGCCTCCTTCCCACGGCCTTGGAGGGGCGCGAACAGGAGTGGGCAGTGTTGGTGGGGCCCCGTACCCCCTGCTCTCGCCGCTGGAGTGGCTTTACTGGCAAGGAAGGAACTGGGCAGCAGGAGCCCAACCTGCAGGCCTGCAGACACCAGGAGAAGCCGGGGGAGGGCGGGTGCAGGAGCAGCGCTACCCAGGCATGGTGCTTGAAGCTGGGGCAGGGCCAGAGCCAGGTCCTGGGTGCCAACATCGGGGTCTACATCTGCAGTGTCAACCTGAGAATTTGGGGGTGGAGCAGAGATCAAGGTGGACAGGGACACAGGTGGGTCCAAGGCGCGGGGGACCCAGTGGGGAAGAAGCTAGGTGAGATTTGAGCAATGGACGCAGCCATCAGCTGTGACCTCATGGGTTTCCAGGTGAGCCTGGTGCCAGGGGCCTGGGGGCGAGGCAGGCTGGACAGCCCAGGCCTCGGCCCCTTCTGCCTCCTCGCTCCCTGTCCTGCTTGCAGGGTGTCTGCTGACCTTGTCTCTGCAGGGTCTGTGCTGACTGGGACCAAGGGGCAGCTGCCTGGTGTGTGGCCACAGCCACAGGGGTGGCCTCTGAGCCCCTCCACTGCTGGCCTGGTGGCTCCCACAGGCAGTGTGTTTGCAGCAGCTCTGCACCCGGCGTGCTCCAGTGCAGCGGCAAATAAATCTCTGCCTTCTGAGGCTACAGCTCTGGGCCTACTACAGCACTGCTCAGGCCATTGCCAAGAAAGAAACTTGGCTAAGACGTCCTAATCTGTGAAAAGTGAGGATGCTTGCTCCCAGGGGCAGGGAGGGAATGGCTGCAGGATGTGCCTCCTTCACGCGGCGCCCCCCGACCAGCACGTGCGGGATGTACCAGACCGTGCCTCTCCCTGCTCCCATGCTCTCCTCGTAGGGACAGTTCTTCCTCGTGTTCTGCTCTTATAATCTTGTGCAGCATTTGACCAGGATGAACCAAGCCACGCCACAGGTTAAGGAGTGACTTGGACTCCGCAGCTGAGGTCACCACCCTGCCATCTCGGCCACCCAACTGTCCTTCCACCACGGTCACTGTCCCCATTGTTGTCACTGATATCTCTGCCATCTTGCATTTGTGATGTCCTGTGTTTGGTGGGCGTGGCTATGCCCTGACCTGAGGCTGCTCTGAGCTAGGAGGACAGTCATGACCGTGGCTTCCTGATGAGGGTGTCCCACTTCTCCACCCTCTGACCACCTTCCAGTAGCAGGAGGATCTGGTCAGGGAGGTTTTCACAAAGGAGATTTGCAAACTGCAAAGCACACAGGAAATGGGCCATCTGTCCAACATGAGTCTGTGAGATCCCGCGGTATTAAATGGAGCTAAATGAAATGTGTTTGTTCATGCAACAAATATTTGTTCAGTGTCTACTATATATGTGTCCTGGGGGTAACTAAAGCAACCAGTTGTCTTGATTCGCCTGGCACTGCGGAATTCCCTGGGATGCTGGACGCAGTGTGCAAGACTTTCAGTCTCAAAGCCCCAGGCAAAGTGGGACGGTTGGTCACCCTAGGTGAGGCCAGGGTCTCTGTCCTCGTGGAGTTTATGTGAGAGGAAGAAAGTAACCCTGGCCGTCTGCCACTAGACCCCTCTGCCTGCTTCCCCAGAGCCTCACTTTTACCTTTTTATTTTTATTTTTTTTTGAGATAGAGTCTCACTGTGTCGCCCAGGCTGGAGTGCAGTGGTGCAATCTCAGCTCGATGCAACCTCTGCCTCTTGGGTTCAAGTGATTCTCCTGGCTCAGCCTCCCAAGTAGCTGGGATTACAGGCACCTGCCACAACACCCGGCTAATTTTTAGTAGAGACAGCGTTTCACCACGTTGGCCAAGCTGGTCTCAAACTCCTGATAAGTGATCCACCTGCCTTGGCCTCCCAAAGTGTAGGGATTACAGGCATGAGCCACCGTGCCTGGCCAAGCCTCCCTTTTAAATATGAGTGGTGAGAGGAAGCTGTCCCCACCCGCTCCTTGGACTTCGCCAGCCCTGTGGCTTGGTGGGAGGGGGTGGTGGGCATTCCTAATATCAGCCCTGTCTGTATTAGCACAAGACAGAAATAGGATCAACTCTTGGGTTAATCAGTAATTCCTATTTCTTAAACCACAACAAGCAAGCCTGTGTCCATTGCCACTTGAGCCTAGATGTGCTCTCTCCAAAGTCACATAAACCTGTGACCCAAAGCAAACCCATAGGGTACCGTGTTCCCAGCTAAAATGCTTTCAGAAACTGCCCAGTGTAATCAGAGCTCATGCTACACAGGGATACCTTGTGCAGAGTGAGGGCTCGGAGTCCAGGCGCCTGTGCATGGAAGTATGTATGGTGAACTCTGGGGATCTTGAGGCCTGTGCACTATTTTCTGTCTAGAGAGTGAAGCAGAACAGCCATCTCTAGCGCTGGGGGCTCCTGTGCTCCAGGCCTGCCTGTGTGTATGGGCAGCTGCTTTACACGACGCCTTCTCAGACGCTGGCAGCAGCGTCCCACGAGGAGGCATTATGAGCGTTATCTTGAAGATGAAACAGACGCAGTGTGCTTAAGCCTTTGCCCAAAAGGACAGAGTGGGCGATGAGGGAGCCAGGATTTGAACCAGCTGTTTCTGAGTCCAAAGGGCCTTCTCACCTGAAGCTGTCCTTACATCTTAGAGCCTGGCCCTGGCTGGAGGGATCCCTAGAAGGTGATGGAGAAGCCAGGACCTCCCAGAGTCAGCCACCTCCACCCACCTCAGTTTACCGATCCCAGGGAATCTCGTGCTCAAGACGTGTGGGGAAGACTAATGTGAGCCTTCAGAGCTGCGGGGCACGGCCACTCTGGGAGGATGACTAATGCCCATCCTTTTAGAGCACACTTTGACCGCCTGGCACCCAGGGGTGGGTTGAACAGTACTGGGAGGAGTGCCATTAAAACAGTTATTGCTCTATTAAATTTCTCTAGAAACAAAGAGCATCCCTCAGCCAGAGACCTGCAATTACAGCTGAGCAAATGATTGCCTTTTAAACAATTCTCCATTTCTGCAATGCCCTGGGTAATGTATTCCCATGTGGGAAATCATACCCGCCTGGCTTCCATTTCCTGGGCTCCCAGCCTTCTCTTTCTGTGATTCGGGTTCCTTTTGCCATTTTCACCATCCCCCAATTGCCTTTACACGTTTCTGTTGATTTTGTAGTAAAGTCTTGATGAGCTGCACTGCACAGAGAATGCAGGCTTTGGGTGAGTATGTGGATGGAGGCCTCAGGCCCAGGTCTCCTGATTCCCATTCTAGTCCAATTTGCTTTCTGTGGTGCCTCCATCCATATACTATGTCCTGGATTTTGCTAGAAAATGCTCGTTAATCACCAATGTCAGGGTCCTGTGAGTTTTCTGGTTAAATCAGGCAACACTGGACAAACCTTTCAGCGAGAGCAGGCACTGCAGAAATTTACAAACATTCCTTCAGCACAAGCCCTGGGCCAGGCAACAGGGAGAAACATGTGCTTTGGAGAAACATGGATGAATTAGACTACATCATTGCTCTTGAGAAGCTCAGGTTATAGGAAGAAAAGAAATGTGTTTGTCGGGCACAGTGCTCACACCTGTAATCCCAGCACTTTGGGAGGCTGAGGCGGACAGATCACCTGAGGGTCAGGAGTTCGAGACCAGCCTGGCCAACATGGTGAAACTCCATCTCTACAAAAATACAAAAATTAGCTGGGCGTGGTAGTGTGTGCCTGTAACTTCAACTACTGGGGAAGCTGAGGCATGAGAAGCACTTGAACTGAGGAGGCAGAGGTTGCAGTGAGCCGAGATCACACCATTGCATTCCAGCCTGGGCAACATAGCAAGATTCTGCCAAAAAAAGAAAGAAGGAAGGAAAGAAGGAAAGAAAGAAAGGAAGGAAGAAAAGAAGGAAGAGAGAGACAGAAAGAAAGGAAGGAAGAGAGAGAAAGAAAGAGAGAGAGAAAAAGAAAGAGAAAGAAAGAAAGGTAGGTTTTCAGAGCCAGGAGCCTTTCAGTTGCATATGGAAGAAATCAAGATTAAAAAGGAGTTGCAGTCTTTCTTGCATGATTGGGAGACCAGGGGCTGGATCCGGGCCTTACATTATGTTTTCTGGGCTCTCTCGAGTGCCTCCATTTCTGAGTTCTGCTTGTCTCTGCTGTTCTTTGTGTGTCTGCTTCATTCTCTCCAGCTTCAGACATGCTCTAGACTTAGAGGAAAAGACAGCTTTTTCCAGCATGAAGCCAAACCAAGGACAAAAACAACCCTGTCTGCCTCCATTCGTTTACTGTTGTTTATAACAAACTATCTGAAACTGGGTAATTTCCAAAGAAAAGAAATGTATTTTTTACCGTTATGGAGGCTGGGAAGTCAAAGGTCAAGGGGCTGCATCTGGCCAGGGCCTTCTTGCTGTGGGGACTCTCTGCAGTGTCCCGAGGCAGTGCAGGGCATCACATGGTGAAGGGGCTGAGTGTGCTCACTCAGGCCTCTCTTCCTCTTCTTATAAAGCCACCAGTTCCCCTCCCGTGATAGCCCAGTAATCCATCAATCCATGAGTGGATTAATACATTCATGACAGCAGAGCCCTCATGACCCAATTGCATCTAAAAAGCCCCACCTTTCAATGTTGTCACATTGGGGATGAAATTTCAGTGTGAGTTCTGGGAAGGACAAGCATTCAAACCATAGCACTCCCTTTCTGCAGACATATGTCCAAGAAATCTCATGACAGAATGATTGTGCCTGTTAGCTTTTGCTCCCAAACAAACCTCTACAATTCAGTGTCCCTTTTTTTTTTTTTCCTTGAGACCAAGTCTCACTCTGTAACCCAGGCTGGAGTGCAATGTCACCATCTCGGCTCACTACAACCTCCACCTCCCAGGTTCAAGTGATTCTCCTGCCTCAACCTCCAGAGTAGCCAGGATTCCACGCATGCACCACTATGCCTGGCTAACTTCTGTATTTCTAGTAGAAATGGGATTTCACTATGTTGGCCAGACTGGTCTTACATTCCCAACCTCAGATGATCTGCCTGACTTGGCCTCCCAGAATGCTGGCATGTCAGGCGTGAGGCACCACACCCAGCCAATTCAGTGTCTTAAAGGTTGTCTGGGGATCAGTGGTCCAGGCTGGGCTCAGCTGGTCTGTCTCTTCGGTCTTTGTATTCAGCTGGCCTTTGCTCCCTTCTGAGGTTTAGGCCTGATCCTTATGTGTGAACTTTGGGATTCAGACCGAGAGAAAGTGGCTACCTAGAGAAGCACAGAAACCAGCTAGGAGACTGGAAATATTGAGGCCAGAACTAGTAAAGTCGGGGTGAAAGGAGGGGGTGAATCAAGACCCAGCTGGCATGACTGTGGACAAGGCTTGGTTTCTGAGGAGGGATGATGAGGGAGAAGGAAGAGTCCAGAGTGATGCCCAGGTACACTAGAACAAGTAGCGTTAGCTGCTGTAACAGATGAATTCAACACAGCTCAGTAGTTCAACACGACAAAAGCTTGTTTCTTGCTCATGCAGTTGTTCAAGTTGGGTGTCCCTGGTGGGGCAGCTCTCTCAGGCAGCTGTTTTCCAAGCAGTGACTCAGGGACCCAGGCTGCTTCCACCTGTTGGAAGTCTATGTCAACACGTAGCTCCCCAGGGCTACCCTGCAGGTTGCCTCCCTGCAGCCACTAGAAGGCAAAGTGGGCGTGGAGGAGCAGAAGAAGGTTTTGATGGGGCCGGCTTAGAAGGGTGATAAATCACTTCTGTCCAAATTTCTTGGGTTCCATCTTGGTCTCATGGCCAGTCCCAACTGTGTGTCCAGGAAGCAGAGGAGATGGCTTTGGAAGTCAGCTTCCAGACTGTGCCATGCCAGGCTTTGGCTTGGAGGAACCAAAGCGGGAGAGGTTGAAGAAGAATGAAGTTTGTGGAGCTGATGAGTTCCGAGAGCCTCAGACCTGAGGGACATCTACATGAATATCTAAGTGAATGCATTGGGAGACAGTTGAGGCCATGGCGGTGCAAAGAGCAGAGGTCACAAACCCGCAGGGAACCCCCTATCAAGGCCCCGAACAGGGGCAGGGGAGCTTACCCGGGAGCCTGAGAATGTAAGGCCAGGAAATGTGAACATGGTCCTGGGGGCAATGGGGAGCCGTGAAGATTTGTGAGCAGAGGAGTGACCTAAGCAGAACCCTCTTAAAGGAAGACTCCCCTCTGGGTTCACTGTGGGAGTGAGACTCCTCGGGTGGAGGCCTGGGGCCAGGTGACATGAATGTTCTCTGAGCCCGAGACACAGGATGTTGGGTCTTGGCTTTTTAAATCTTGTGTGGAAGCTTCTTCCTTGCCTTGAAGCTATTTTTACTTCTTGATTAAAGCCAAATCCACTGAAAGGATTCTTGCTAAGTGAAAGCTTCAGACACGAGAAGGTAGGGAGGGCGGTATTGGTCTAGACTCCAGTTAATCAGGGTTTTCTCTTCTACATGTCTTCACGGTTATGTAAAATATGTGACTTCTGATAGTGCAGCCCTCTGTGAGAGCAGAGAAAAAAAGATTTTTAAAAGTCAGGAAATTAATTTTCTTTCTAACTGAGGCCTAACCTGGTTTTTTTTATTCCCTCATTTATTGTATCCTTCCTTTGTTCCATTCTCGAATTTTCTTCACAAACTCTTTGAAAAGCCATACTCCCCCTTCCTAAACTTGGACTTCATGTTCTCTCTTGTTGGCCCTGTTTGGGCCTTTCCAAGGCCACCAAAGGCTCTGCTAGGCCTGGAGAAGGTCGGCCTTGGGAAGGTCTGACTCAAAGCCAGCCAATGGCCAGCAGAGAGCCTGCAGCGCGCAGGTGTAGCCGGAAAGGCTGGTGTGATTAAGGCTGAGCTGGCCCTAAGTTTTGGAGGATTGGGGAGAAAAAAAGACTTGAGCTCCCAACCATGATGGGATTTCTACAGTCTGCCGGGAGGAACAGCAGGTTCAGGATCCGCCCTGGCCAGAGGTCTCTTGGGTTGGAGCTCTTCCGTTTTCACTGCAACCAGATTCTGAAGCCTGCCAGCTGTCAGATGCCTGCCAGAGTCGGGAGCAGAAGGAGGGTCATACCCTTGAACGAATGGGGACTTGAGCTTCCAAGGCTGCCCAGCACCACCAGTTCCACAGGCACATGAGGCCTTGACTGGGGAGCCTGTGACATTGCCCTTGCCAGCTCCTGCCTTCCACCTGCACATTCCTGAGCGTGGCAAAGCGTCCCTCGTGAGGTCGTGTGGGGTGTGGTAAATCATGGCTTCTCAGACCCAAGGGTCATGTCTCCCGTGGATAGTGTATCTGTTTCCTGTGACTGCTGTGACAAAATGCCACACATCTGATGGCTTCAAACAGCACACATTTATTCTGCTACAGTTGTCAGGGTCAGAGTCTGAAATCTGTTTCATGCAGCTCAAATTGCGGTGTGGTGCGCTCCAGAAAAGAACGGCTTCCTTGCCTTGCCCAGTTTCTGGGCTGCATTCCTGGCATTGCGCCTCGTGGCTCACAGGCCAGCGGCCCAGCAGCTTCCAATCTCACGTGTTCACAGCGCCCTCTCCTCTTTTTGTGTCCTCTGCCCTGTCTCAGAGGACACTTGCTGAGATACTTTGGGCCATCCTGATGATCCGAGAAGATGCCCCCATCTCGAGACCCTGAATGTCCCCCACCTTTCCTGGTACCATGGAACACTCCCAAATTCCAGGGATTAGGACACAGACATCTTTGGGACCATTATTCAGCCGACCACAGGTAGATGGGGGACCTGGGCTGCACAAAGGCCCCACAGGCCGGGAAGTCCAGAGTCCCTCCCTGTGACAAGAATGCCCCTCCCTGCCCCCTTCCCCGCTGTGCTGACTCCCCAGGGTCAGCTTGTGGCCAGCTGCCCCAGGGACTCTGCTCTGTTCCTCCCAGTCCTTACAGATCTGATGGTGGAGGGGCCTTCACAAGGATGGCCCTTCTCACCTGAGGACACTGTGAGGCTCATGGGGTGAGGGGGCGGGGTTTGCTCAAAGTTTCAGCCCCCTCGGTGACAGGTCAGACCTTGAACCCAGGACCCATGCTTGTAGTCTGAGGCTCAGCTCTCCACACTACCATACTCTGATGCAGGGCTCCCCCCAGAGAGGCCCCAGCACCTGCTCCGTGCCCACTCCCCCGGGCCCACTGCTGGCTTCTGCACGAGGTGGGGCTGCCCAGGTTTGGAAGTCACCCAGGTTTGGAAGTCGCCCAGGTTTGGAAGTCTCCCAGGTTCAGGGCCCAGTTCTCAGCACCAGCTGCTGTCTGTCCTGATGGCCGTGTTCTGGGGAGCCTGCTCTCTTTGTCAACAGTCGAGGAAGAAGTCCAGGGTGGCACTGACATACTTAGGGCCAAGCTGTGTTTCCTGGGACCAGTGACCACATCCCTGGGCTCAGTGTTCTCACGCACCATGCGAGGACAAGCTCTGAGCTCCTGCCATGCCAGCCCCACACCCCATGACCAGCCAGCTCTCAACTTCATCAAGCATTTGAGCACTCCTGGGGGAGGGGAGCGTGTTTGTGTCGCCCGGGGGCTAGAAGTGTCCTTGAAGACTCCTGCTTTTAACTGTATAATCGGCAGGCACACTTTTTGCATTCACTTCAAAAAGCTCTTCATGTTTGCTTTAACATAAAAATCAGGCTTTTCTCCAAGTCTGCAGCAAAGGATGGCCCGGGAGGGGCCGGTGCCCAGGTGTGGCTTTGTTTGCACCCTGCAGCCCACTGGAAGGCAGTCGCACCCCTATAGGAAAAGCCCACTTTCTCAGATACAGTGTTTATGTAAAAAAGATCTTCATAACCCCAAAAAGTGAGTCATTAATATGGGGCTTTTAGAAATGATTCCAGGATGACAGTGGAAAAACATGTGTACAGCCAGGCATGGTGGCTCCAGCCTACAACCCTAGCACTTCCAAGGCCAAGGCGGGACGATCACTTGAGGCCAGGAGTTTGAGACCAGCCTGAGCAACATGGCGAGACCACAACTGAATCTTAGCAAAGGAAAAAAGAAAAAGAAGCCCAGGCACAGTGAGATGCCTGTAATCTCAGCTCTTTGGGGAATTGAGCCAGGAGTTTGAGACCAGCCTGGGTAACATGGTGAAATCCCATCTCCACAAAAAATACAAAAAGTAGCCAGGCATGATAGTGCATGCCTGTAGTCTCCGCTACTCGAGAGTCTGAAGTGGGAGGGTCACCTGAGCTGGCGGGCGGTCAAGGTTACAGTGAGCTGTGATGGCACTATTGTACTCCAGCCTGGGCCACAGAGTGAGACCCTGCCTCAAAAGAAAAGAAAAGAAAGAAAAAGAGAAAGAGAAAAACATGTGTATGTGTGGTTGGAGGAGGAGCCTCTTTTTTACCACCCGCTTCCACCCTCCATATCCCAAGCTCTGCCTGGGAGGGGGATGAAGACCCAGATGTACAGGCAGGAGCCTTCTCCGCAGAGGTTCTGAGCACCTTAGAATTATTACCATGAGGCTGCCCTTGTGCCTGGCCTGGCTCGTTCTCCTTTTGCCTTTCTTAAAGGCCTATGAGATTTCTAGAATTTTCCAACTCATGGCGGCAACTCCATAAGGAAAGCCCTGGGGGTGGCATGCAGGCTCTGAGAGTTTAGGTGAGCCCGAGCCTCCCGTATGCTGGAGACAGCAGTCTCGGGAACCCCGCTCTGTTCCAAAAGGGGTTCCTCACGTCCTCTGTTCCAACTTCCTCACCTCCCTCTGTTCCGAGCGGGGCTTCCTCACCTCCTCTGGAGAGATCCGCCCAGATTTGCTGAGAATTCCTGGTCATTCTGGCTGCCTTGGCTGTGAGTGTCCAGCGAGTTCCATTTTTAGGAACTCTAATTTAGAGACGCCCATGTGCGCGAGGGTGCTCCTATCCTCAGCCCATGCTAAGACTTCGCTGACAGCTGAACCCTGAGCACCTCCTCTCAATATGCGTTTCTCGATGCATTGGAATCATTCTGTTCTGTGAACCCTTATTAGGGGCCAAGTGTTGGGTGCAGGGCTGGGTTTCCCAGAGACGGCAGGACAAGGAAAAAATCCCTGACAACCACGACAAGGCAGGGCACCATGTCTGGGTGAGGGAGGGCTGGCACCCAGGACGTTCTTGCATTTCCCTGGAGCCACAGTGTCCCCAGTTCCCTCCTCTCACAGGGACCTCCCGGTGACACCTGTCATTTGGGCAAGGCTCCAGCCCAGTGGCCTGCACGGCTCATCTGGGCACCAGGCGCTGCCTGAACACGGCCTCCTCTGTGTCGAGTTACACCCTTGGCTTTACCGAGCAACAGCTGCCCTCCATGGAGTGCCCCTCCCCGGCCCTGCCCTCCACCTGCTCCTGAGGGAACGGGCCTCTGGAAACTTCTTTCTTCACTGTCAGGAAAGGGGCTGCTGGCCTCCTTTACCCAGCATCTGAGGGTTGGCTCAGGGCCAGTCCTGGGCTGTACGGATGGACAGGACGCCCTCTTTCCCTCAGATGCCCACAGCCAGGTGGGGAGGCAAGGCCATGACAAACAGTGCGACGGCTTGTCCCTGAGACAGCATGTGTCCTAGGAGGGGTGCATGGGGGCCCACAGGAGGGGTGAGGGGCAGGGGGCGGGGGCAGGCCAGGCTGCACAGAGGAGGTGCGTTGACTTTCTCCTCCTGCCTGGTGACACACTGGCCCAGTCAGGGCTCCCCCCAACCCAGTGTCCGCACTCCAGCCTGGGCTCCACTAGGTTCCGGCTACCTGCCACTCAGGCCTTTGGAAGCTGTGTGGAGAAGTGGCCCTAGAGTCTCCCTCTGGAGGGAAGGTGGCATCCAGAGGTTTGCCACTGTGAGGATGATAATGTGGCGTGTCAGTACTGAACCAAGCATGCAGGGAGAGGCGCAAACCAAGTGGGACTGGGAGAAGCGCTTGGATTTCACAAATCCTGTAATGTGTCGGGGGGTGGGGGTGCACTTGAGAGTCGGGAGATGTCAGAATTGCTTTGTGAATGACACAGATGGCACTTCAGAAAGCGCAGTGCGGTGGTTCTCAAAGTGTGGCTCAGGGGCACCCCTGGGGATCCCTGAAACCCTTTCAGGAAGTCTGTAGGTCAAAACTATTTCCATAACAATACTAAAATATTATTTGTTTTTTGTTCTCCTTGTCTCACACATGAACAGTGGAGTTTTCCAGATGCGTGCACTATTTCAATAGATTAAATGCAGAAGCAGGTATGTGAATCCTCTGTGAAGCCAGACATTCAAGATATTTGCAAAAATGTAAAATCATGCCATGTTTCTCACTAAACATCTTTTCCATTTTGCAAAATATTAGTTTTTTAATTAAAAATTATTGTGTTAACATGTAACAGACATTATTATTTTTATGTGAGTTAAAATATTTCTTGAATTTTTCGGTTTTAGGTGGTTTGTTTTTGTGTTTGTTTTGGAGATGGAGTTTCGCTCTTGTCACCCAGGCTGGAGTGCAATGGTGCAATCTTGGCTCACTGCAACCTCTGCCTCCCAGGTTCAAGCAATTCTCTTGCCTCAGCCTTCTGAGTAGCCGGGATTACAGGTGTGCGCCAACATGTCCAGCTAATTTTTATATTATTAGTAGAGATGGAGGTTTCACCATGTTGGTCAGGCTGGTCTTGAACCACTGACCTCAGGTGATCCACTGGCCTCGACCTCCCAAAGTGCTGGGGTTACAGGCGTGAGCCACCGCACTCGGCGGTTTTAGTTTTAAACACAGTAAATCAGTAGATATAGCCCTTATGCATAAACATGTTTGGAGTCCTCAATACCTTTGAGACTGAAAGGGGTCCTGGGACCAAATTGTTTGGGAATGCAGTGTAGTGCCTCGTCTCCGAGCTGCCCGCCACGGCCTGAGAGTTGTGAAGTCACACGAGGATGCCCTTGCTGGCTCTGAAGTTGGGTCAGATCTGAGGGTTGGAGGCGGCTTCTGCCCCCACCAGGGCCGGGTAGCTTTGGGCAAATCATTGAGTCTCTCTGAACCTCTGTCTTCTCCTCTGCCCAGGGGGAATGATAACAGGACCCACTTCAGAGCCACCAAGAAGATCAAAGACTAGGCAGAGTGTCGGGGGAGGGGGAGCTACGCTTCTGAGCTGCAACCTCTGTGCAAATAACAACTTCATCCCCTCCACAGGATCTTCCGAGTGCCCGGGCTTCAGGAGTGTGTCACCAAAAGAAAGCCAATGATGACTGATGTTCAGCATAAGCAGCAGGCAGGGAGTGCTCTCCCCTCCTCCCTTTCCTCCCCACTGGCCCGCAGCTGTCCAACCCCCGGCTTCATCCTCGCCGCCAGGCTGCTCGCCAGCTGTGTGCCCCATCCCAATCCCTGGCAGCATAAGCCAGGTGGGAAGGCTTTCTGACTCTGAAAGGTGGGAGGCAGTGAGGACAGAGGGAAGGCCGGGGGTGTTCTTGGCTGGTCCCCTCCTTGCAACTGTTTCCAGCTAGGCAAAGCCAGGCCAGGCCTGGGAGTCCCAGCTGGGAGAAGGACTTTCCCTCCCTTGCCTCTGGTTTTGGCTGGGTTCACCCTTGCCAGGCCACCCCTCTAGACTCACAGTGTCCTGGGTGCCCAGGGCCGGACACGCAGGCACAGGGGCGCCAAGGCAAGCCTGGTGACTTTGGGCATGTCCTTTCTTCCCAGGCCTCAGTCTGCTAAGCTGTGATGTGAGGGGGTTGGACTCTGCTCCAGGGTCTGAAACCTTTCCCTGGGGGCTTTACCCGGGCTGCTAAGGGCTTCTCCCTCAGGAAGGTGCCCAGGGGCTGAGCCCATGAGGACAGCCTGGCTTCACCTGGCAGACAGGTGGAGGGTACCAGCTCAGGCTTCAGGGGCCCTGTGTGTGCCAACCCCCTTCCTCAGACCAGCACAGGAGCCTTATCTGGCCAGTCCTGCCCAAGACACCCCACTCTGGATCTTGCAAACCCAGCATCTCAGGCTGGGCGGGTATCCCAGAGACCCCGTGGGTGAGTGCAGAAGGGAGGTGCTTCGAGGGCTTAGAGGCTGGGATGTGCCTGCTGAGCCCTCGGTGCCAGCCCTGCACTGTGGAGGACCATGTTCTGTAGCCAGTGACTCCAAGCAATCTGATCATGTTCCCTGCCAGGAAGGGGGTTTCTTGCACCCCCATAGGTATACAGTATCCGTTCACAGCTCACACACAAGTGTTGTGCAAGTTATGAAACATTCCACAACTGAAATTTCATAAAGATGACATCATTCTTCCCAGGGGCTGACTGTTCACAGGTTTGCTACGCCAAGCTGTGAAGGTGCACACTTCCTGTGCATCTGGAAGTCCAGGTGAGGCGGGAGAGAGTCCCAGGGTGACCCGCCTTCGTCTTCCCACAAACTGTAGTCCAGCACTTGCAGCGAAGCTGGCATGAGGCGGTGATGACCCTGATGCCAAAGGTCTGATGTCAAAGTCCTTTTCAGGCCAGGTACAGTGGCTCACACCTGTAATCTCAGCACTTTGGGAGGCTGAAGCAGGAGGATTGCTTGAGCTCGGGAGTTCCAGACCAGTCTGGTCAACACAGTGAAACCCTATCTCTACCCAAAATGTTGAAAACTAGCCGGGCATGGTGGTGCAGGTCTGTGGTCTCAGATACCGGGCAGGCTGAGGTGGGAGGATCGCTTGGGCCTGGGAGGTGGAGGTTGCAGTGAGTTGAGATCACACCACTGCACTACAGCCTGGGTGACAGTAAGACCCTATCTCAAAAAAAAAAGAAAAAAGTCCTTTTCAATGGCTCAGGGGACATTGTCAAACGGGGCCAGAGCTGTGCTGGGCTGATTGGCTCCAGGAAGGCAACCCCCCACAACACACACAGACACACGCACAGACACATGCACACCCATGCACATGCACACACCCATGCACATGTACACGCACACACGCACACCCGTGCACATGCGCACACACACGCACACCCATGCACATGCACACACCCATGCACATGTACACGCACACACCCATGCACATGTACACGCACACATGCACACTCACACACATGCACACACACATATGCACACCCATGCACACACACATATGCACACCCATGCACATGCACACGCACACACACAAACACACACACCTGCCCCTCCCTGCAGCTGTGCACTCAGGCCACGGAGGGGCTCGCCGGGCCCTCCTTTTCTCTTTTTCCTTCAGACTCTGGGCGATTCATATTTTCCAAAAGGCCTGGGTGGCCGCCCCATCCGTTTATCACTCCTGCGCTTGGGTTAAAAACATTCCCCAACTTCCTTTGACTCTTTCCAGCTGACTGAACTTTCCATGCTCAAGGCCAAATGACACACAAGCCCTCCCTTTTGAGTCACCAGTGACAAGTGTCCTGTGGCTTGGTGCATAGCATTGGCTCTCTTTGCAGAGGTGGGACCTGAGGGAGGGTCTGGGAGGGAGAAGGTGGGCTGGGTGGAGGGGACCCAGGCTCAGCTTCTGGAACAAGGAGGGCTGCCCTGCCTGCCCACCCTCCACATGCTGAATGGTGGTGCTCCCTCCTGCCCCCACTGCAGCTCCCACACCCTGTGCCTGCCTGGTCAGAAAAACTCCTATTCATCCTGCAGGGCTGTGCGTGATTGCTGCTGGAAGCCCACTAGGATCTCCCAGGTTAGTCAGTGTCTGTCTCTCTCTGTTACGGGTGGAATTGTGCCCCTGTCTTGAAGCTCCCAGTACCTCAAAGTGTGACTATATTTGGAGACAGGACCTTTAAAAAGGCCATGGAAGTAAAATGGGGTCATTTGGATGGGCCCAGTCCAACAGAACTCGTGTCATTTAAGAAGAGATTAGGACACAGACACGCACAGCAGGAAGACCACGTGAGGACACAGCCACAATACAGCCACCCACTAGCCAAAGAGCGAACCCACCAGCCCTGCTGACAACTCGATCCTGGACTTTCAGCCTCCACGACTGAGAGGAGGCTGAAAAACTACATCCGTGGTTTCAGTCACCAGCCTGTGGGACTTTGTTACACAGCCACACGGACTGAGACTCTCCCCTGGGCTCCTGTGCCTCCGGGCCTCCGCCAGCCCAGTGAGTGCCAGGCTGAAAGGTTCTTTCCCTCGTCTCCCTCCCTGCACAGGGACTTTCCTGGAGGAGGATTTGTCTGGACATCTTTGGTGCCTGGCTCTGCAGGTGTTCAGGAGATGCTTGCTGAAGTGAATTAAACTCTTCTTGGCCTGGACACACATACTTTATATAGCGCTGAGGCTCACAGAGGAAATATACAGCTGGCATGAGTGCACTCACTCTGGAGCCACTTAAGGATCCATCGAGCCCCATTGGATCTAACCAGCGACCCGCAGCCCCTGACCAGCCCTCTTGAGCTTGCGCTCCAGCTGCAGCCTTCTCCCCATGTGCTGTGGACTTGGGCTGCTATGGCTGCCTGGATCCGTTCACCTGTCAGTCAGAGAAGCTTCTCCAATCTGTTTATATTAGTTATGCTTATCATAATGGCCTTGTGTAATTGAGTACATAAAATGATAAAATATGAATACAAAAGTGATTTCTATGAACACTCATTAAATGCCTTGGAGAGACTCATTAAACGTGAATTGCTTTAAAAAATTGCTGTTGAGGCCAGGCGCGGTGGCTCACGCCTGTAATCCCAGCACTGTGGGAGGCCGAGGCGGGTGAATCACCTGAGGTCGGGAGTTTGACATCAGCCTGACCAATATGGAGAAACCCTATCTCTACTAAAAATACAAAATTAGCCAGGTGTGGTGGTGCATGCCTGTAATCCCAGCTAGTTGGGAAGCTGAGGCAGGAAAATGGCTTGAACCCGGGATGTGGAGGTTGCGGTGAGCCAAGATCACGCCATTGCACTCCAGCCTGGGCAATAAGAGCGAAACTCTGTCCCCCCCCAACAAAAAAAATTGCTTTTAAACTTGGCGTGACAGCCAGTCTCCAAGATGGCCCCATGCTTCTGATCTCTCGGAGTTCACACTGTGTGCGGCGCTCTCTCACGTTGAATCAAGACTGGGAGACACAGACCACCATGGGAGTGGCACTCTGTGTGTTCCCAGGCTGGGTCACAGAAGGCGTTGCAGCCTTTGCTTGGTTCTCTTGGGTCTCTGGCTCCAGAGGAAGCTGTCACACCATGAAGACGGCGATTTGCAGGGGCCACGTGGAGAGGAGCTGAAGCTTCCCCCAGCAGCTAGCGCCAGCCTCGGGAGGGAGACGGTTTGGAAGCAGCATATTCATCGCCGGGCAAAGTTCCTGAAGGCGGCCCCTGCGGACATCAGCTGCAGCCTCATGGGAACCTTACCATCCAGTTGCTCCCAAATCCCTCGTGCCCGCAGACATCTGAGAGGGCAGGAGCGAGGAGCTGTAAAGTGCGGGGCGGAGTCGTTAGCCAGGCAGCAACAGCCAACAACACACCGCAGGAAACAGCGGCCTACGTGGAGTCTGGGCCCGGTTTCACAGATGTTTTGAAATTTGCATTACTTTTTCTTTTTTTTAGACAGGGTTTCACTATTGCATAGGCTGGGGTACAGTGACACGATCTTGGCTCGCTGCAACCTCTGCCTCCTAGGCTCAAGCCACCATCCCACCTCAGCCTCCCGAGTAGCTGGGACTGCAGGTGCACACCACTGCACCTGGCTAATTTTTTGCATTGTTAGTAGAGACAGGGTTTCGCCATGTTGGCCAGGCTGGTCTTGAACTCCTGGGCTCAAGTGATCCACCCACCTCAGCCTCCCATAGCTCTGGGATGACAGATGTGAGGCACCTCGAGGGCTTCTCATTAGCTAAGCAGAGGTTCTGAGTCAGAGGTCCCCTGGCACCATGATGCTAGAGTCAGTGTGTACTCCAACCACATGGCCAAGGCCCAGGGAAGGCGCTGTGCTGACACCTGGATTTGATGGGTGAAAGTACTTTTGTATGTTTTAGGTTAAAAATAAAACAATATAAAGATATATGTGAATATTAAAAAACGTAATTTCTCACTTTAACCAAAGTTTTACTAAACAAAACCAAGGCTAGTCCTAAAAGTTTGGGAAGAGCTTTTCTGTGGGATTCTCTGAATACCTGTGACGTCCCTTCATGCAGTTACCTGAGTTTGTGTGTCAATCAAAGTTTCAGACATTTGAATGACACTTTAAGTGTCCAATTAATTATGCAGCTTCGCACAGAAGGGGCCCATGATGAGCCCTTTTGTGACCAGCGAGGTGTCCAGATGCAGACCCCGACAGTGAGTTCTTGGATCTGGCGAAAGAAAGCACAGAGCAAAGGAATACGAGAATGGCTGCTCCATAGGAGAGCAGCCCCAGGGGCTGCTGGCTGTCCATTTTCACGGTCATTTCCTGATTATATGCTAACCAAGGGGTAGATTATTCATGAGGGTTTCAAGACTGGGGTGGGCAATTCTCAGAACTGAGGCTTCCTCCCCCTTTTAGACCATATAGGGTAACGTCCTGACATTACCATGGCACTTGTAAACTGTCCTGGTGCTGATGGGAGTGTCCCTTAGCATGCTAATGCATTACCATTAGTGTATAAAGAGCAGTGAGGACGATCAGAGGTCACCGCATTGCCACCTTGGCTTTGGTGGATTTGGGCTTCTCTACCCTGTGCTACTTTATTAGCAAGGTCTTCACAACCTGTGTCTTGTGCCCACCTCCTATCTCATCCTGGGACTAAGAATGCCTGACTTCGGCCGGGCATGGTGGCTCAGGCCTGTAATCCCAGCCCTTTGGGAGGCTGAGGCAGGATCACAAGGTCAAGAAGATCAAGACCATTCTGGCCAACATGGTGAAACCCCATCTCTATTAAAAATACAACAACAAAAAAAATGTGGTGGTGCATACCTGTAGTCCCTGCTACTCGGGAGGCTGAGGCAAGAGAATTGTTTGAACCCAGGAGGCAGAGGTTGGAGTGAGCCAAGATTGTGTCACTGCACTCCAGCCTGGTGACAGAGCGAGACTCCATCTCAAAAAAAAGAAAATTAATAAAAGGCTGGCCTCCTTGGAATGCAGCCCAGTGGGAGTAGGTCTCAGCCTTATTTTAGCCAGCCCTATTCAAGATGGAGTCACTCTGGTTTGAACGCCTCTGACACTTTGACCTCTTCTAGCTTCAGGTCCCGAAGCGGCTTTGGTAGCCTGGGCAAGAGGCAAGCGCTCCAGGCCAAGAGGTGCCCTGCTGCTGCCCCCGCCACCCTCTGGCTCAGCGTGCGTTTGAAAGAACTCCTTGCTTCTTCCTTTCTGTTTTCACAGACTGAAGAAGGCTGGCCCAGCAGCTCTGCAGCCCCAACCCGGCAGGCAGCGAGGGGGTTAGCACAGCCCCAGGCTCTGTCTCTGCTTTTCTTCCTCCCTCCTGGCTGTGTGCCCCAGTGGCTCTTCTCCCGCAGCTCCCTTACCTCCCTGTGACTGCCACCCCTCGCCCCTCGCCCAGACCTCTTTCCTGCACCCACCACCTGAGGGATGACCTGTTCTTACCTCCTGACCCCCGTTGCTCCAGTGCCCTCTGCCAAGAATGGCGCCGCTCTCCACCCCCCACCCCTGGGCCAGGCCCGGGCTCGCTCTCCCTCTGCCCACCCCTACTTTCTTCCCTTCCAAAAAGGACAGTTGCTCGGACAACTGCCACCCTGCGCCTCCCCTTCTGCTCTCACGCTTGGTCCTTAGCCCTCCTGGACAGAGGGGCTTTCAGGCATTCAGCAAGCACTTAATGCCTGCTGCGTGTGGGGCACTGTCCCCACCCGGGAAGCTCATACCAGCTGGGGAGGCGGCAGGTGGTCAGATCAGCTCACATCTGGTTGGTTGACCGCAGTCCCAGGGGTGCTGTTGGCGACTAGGAGGGACCACCTGGCCGATGGAGTGAGTCCTGGGTGACCTGCCTGACCGAGGGTCGTTTTAAGTTGGGTCCTGGGAAGGGGCAGGAGGAGAGGGGAGCAGAGCGTTTCAGGCAGAGCAGGTGGTGTGTGTGAAACCCCGAGCCTGAGTGGGGGGCCTGCAGGACTGGAGGAGCGATGTGGGCCCTGCTTTCTCAGAGAGCCGCGGAAGGGGACAAAGCAGGGATGGGGGACAAGGCAGGTTGTTCCATTCCACGGAGGCCTGGGAGGCTTCGGAGGTGCGGGGAAGTGTGGGAACCCACTCGTGATCTAAGGGCTGATTTTGACACACAAGGGATCCAGAGAGAGGCTCTCCAGCAGGTTGAGGGAGGGCCGCTGCGGTGGCTGTGGAGGCATAGATGAGGATGAGGAGAGGATGCTCCTGGGGGATGTTTGGGAGGCCGGGGGTAGGGACTTGGTGGTGACCATAAGGAGAAGGGAGAAAGAGGCAGGCCACAGATGACTCCCAGCTGCAGGCCTGAGGCCTCAGTGGGGCAGTGACCCCTGTTCCGAAGATGGGGAATGCCGGGAGCAATAGGCCTGGGAAGGAAGGAAGAGAATCGATTAGCTTGGGACACCTGAGGACATGAGGACAGGTAGGTTGAGACACTGCGCTGGGAGGCAGCGGTTCCAGGAAGAGGCAGAGGGAGGAAGTGGCTTGCCTGCTGGGGGTCACTGAAGTGAGCCATGGCCAGTGATGGCACCTCGCAGATGTGCGTGGGAAGGATGCTTGCCTGCTGAACCCTCGTCTCTGGAGGGAGGGAGGACCTCCACCCTGTGGCAGGCCTGCCTGGCGGTGTTACCACAGCGGGACAGCTTCAGGCCAGGGCAAGCAGCAGAGTCAGAGGAGGGCAGAGGAGCGCCCACTGGACTCGGGTGGAGGAGGGTGAGGAGCGCCCACTGGACTCAGGGACATGAGGCCATCGGGGGCTTTGAGGGAAGCAGCTCTGATCATATGATCGAGGCCATGCCAGAGTGCACCAGGAGCAAACAGACCCTGAGGCTTTTCCAATGACAAACTCTCCAAAAAAGGAAAGGCTAGGGCCATTGATGAAGAGGAGCATGGAATCCTGGGAAGGGCTGACTGCTCCTGAGTTTTCAGATGCGAGTGGTGGAGCACGTGGTCTGTTATGACTGGGGTTGCCTGTGACACCGTTCGGTTAGGAGAGAAGTTTATGAGGCCAGCAGTTTGCGGTGGGAATGGCAGCCTCTCCATTTCTGCCTCTTCCTTCCTGCTCCCCATTCTGGCCACTTTCGCCTGTGTCTCACTGGCTGGATCCCATTCATATGGCCCCACCCTGCTGCCCAGGCTTCTGTGGCCAAGGAGGAAGAGGAGAAGGGCATTGGTGGGTGACTGGCAGCCTCTGCCACATTCTGCTTATATATTAATGAGAAATGCCAAAGTTACGGAGAAAGGAAGGTGGTTTTTTATTTCAGATTCCCGAGAAGGCCAGGAAGGGGGAGGGCAGCTGTCCAAAGCCCAGGCGAGAGGGCAGACTTTGGGAGAAGGACAGAAACAGCTTCCGTGGCTCCGCTCCTGCAGGAGAGATGGGGCAGGAGGGGTTCGAGTCTCAGATGTGGCCACAGGAGGTCAAAGGCTTTCTGTCTGATGGCTTCTGCATCGCGAAGACAGACGGGAGCTCTGCCAAGAGTGTGAGGTGTGCAGAATAGGTCAGACAATTTCACAGGGTCGGGAAGATGCAAAGCCCTCGTCAAAGAAGACGCGGAATCGAAAGGAAAAGGATGTGGGGTTGCAGGGTAGTTCAAGAAAGAACTCAAGAGCGTGGTTGACTGTGTAGACGTGGGCTTCAAGCACACTCGGAAGTTGGGGAGTGGAGTCCCAGTAAGGCCAGTGAGCAGCCTCATGGGAGCCACTGGGCAGGCAGCTTGAAAGAGGAGGGCAGCTGCAGAGGCAGGTAACTGGAGCTGAGATTGGGAGGTGGATCAGTCCGAGGGAATGTCCGGGCTTTCCCTGGCTGTGAGAGGAGCTGATGGTTGACACAGAGGGAGACAATGTGGTGGAGAAGAGGAGGTGGAAGATCCGAGAAGCCAGGCCACCGAATGGGTCATCCACATGGCATCTGAGTTGTTCAGGATGAGGCAGGACTGGGGTGTGAGCAAGACATAAAACAACGTCTTCGCAGCTCTGCCTGGCTCAGGGCTGTGAGGCTGCCGTAGGAAAGCAGTCGTGAGTTGGGTATGTGGCTCCCAAGCCCTGGATGGGCGTGGTTTCCTGCGCCCATCCCTCCCCTCACTGGCCCAGCCTACCCAGGACTCCAGGGGCATCTGGCTCCACCCTTTGTAAAATAAACACCCAAACCCTAGACTGGCCTTTGAGGCTGCCTTTACTCGCAGAGTGCCGTGGCTCAGAGCAAAGGCCCCTCTGATCAGATCTCCTGGGTTCTATTCTTATGCCTGTCACCTTATGTATGTGGGGCCTTGGCTAAGTTAACAAAACTCTAGTGCCTCAGTTTCCCTCTATAAGATGGAAATTGTAAAGGACGGCTCTCTAAGGATTAAATGAGGTAACCTACATAAAGTACTTACAGGTGTTAGCTGCTATTTTAACTCCTGGCCTCCTCACACAGCAAGCAGGCTGCTGACCTCCTGGACCACTCAGAAGCCTCTTTTCCCGACTCCTGCCTCGGAAAGCTCTGCGCATCTTCCTCTCCTCTCTTCCTCAACCTGAAGCACCAAGCCTTGGTAAGCTCTGCTACACTAGCCCGACCATGACAGGCCTGCCCTTCCGGTTCCCACAGCTGGGCCGTAATTCAGGACAGCCTTGCCTCCTACCTGGACCCTCACAAGGCTGACCTCGCTCATCCCTGCCTTCCTGCGTTCTGATTCAGCTCCTGCCCACTGAAGAACAGCTGTCGCCTCTAGCTCACCAGGGGTTCCCCGCCTCATTCAGGAAGGTGTGGCTATTTCTTTCTTTTTTAATTTTTTTCTTTTCTTTTCTTTTTTTCTTTTTAAATTTTGAGATGAAGTCTCACTCTATTGCCCAGACTGGACTGCAGTGGCACAATCTTGGCTCACTGCAACCTCTGTCTCCTGGGTTCAAGGATTCTCCTGCTTCAACCTCCTGAGTAGCTGGGACTACAGGCGTGCACCACCAAGCCCAGCTAATTATTATTATTATTATTATTTGAGACAGAATCTCGCTCTGTCACCCAGGCTGGAGTGCTGTGGCGCAACCTCGGCTCATTGCAACCTCCTCCTCCTGGGTTCAGGTGATTCTCCTGCCTCAGCCTCCCGAGAAGCTGGGATTACAGGCACCAGCCACCATGTCCAGCTAATTTTTATAGTAGAGATGAGGTTTCACCATGTTGGTCAGGCTGGTCTTGAACTCCTGACCTCAGGTGATCTGCCCACCTGGACCTCCCAAAGTGCTGGGATTACAGGTGCGAGCCACTGCACCCAGACTTTTTTTTTTTTTTTTGTATTTTTAGTGAAAGAGAGGTTTCACCATGTTGGCTAGGCTGGTCTCAAACTCCTGACCTCAAGTGATCCACCTGCCTTGGCCTCCAAAAGTGCTGGGATTATAGACATGAGCCCCAGTGCTCTGTTGTGTCTATTTCTCCTTCCTTCCTTCCTTCCTTTCTTCCTCCCTCCCTCCCTCCCTCCTCCTCCTCCTTCTTCTCTCTCTCTCTCTCTTTCTCTCTTTCTTTCTTTCTAGCTGGGACTATAGATGCACACCACTCACCTGGCTAATTAAAAAAAAATGTTGTGGCCCAGGCTGGGCAAATGCTCCTGGGTTCAAGTGCTCCTCCCATGTTGGTTTCCCAAAGCGCTGGGATTGCAGATGTGAGCCACCACAGCTGGCCCAGAGGTTTTTGTTTGTTTGTTTGTTGTTGTTTTGAGACAGAGTCTCACTCTGTCACCAGGCTAGAGTGCAGCAGCTCAATCTGGGCTCACTGCAACCTCTACTTCCCAGGTTTAAGCAATTCTTCTGCCTCAGCCTCCTGAGTAGCTGGGATTACAGGTGCCTGCCACCATACCTGGCTAATAGAGATGGGGTTTCACCATGTTGGCCAGGCTGGTCTCAAACTCCTGACCTCAGGTGATCCACCCACCTTGGCCTCCCAAAGTGCTGGGATTACAGGTGGGAACCACCATGCCTGGCCAGCTGTGTCTATTTCTTTATGACACTCTACCACCCTTGATGACTGTCCGATACCCTCCCACCATGACTGTTGAAGATGCACCTCGACTGTCCAATACTCTCGATGATGGTCCAGTACCCTCCATACCTTTCCGTACCCTATGTGACTGTCCAGCACTCTTCGTGACCGTCACCACTCTCAATGATTGTCCAGTACATTTTGACATAGTTCCAAGACTCTCCATGACAGTCCAAAACCCTCCATGACTGTGCAGTACCTTCCACAGTTCCCAGTACCCTCCAGGACTGTCTAACACCCTCAATGAGTGTCTGCTGCCCTCAGCGACTGTCCAATACCCTCAGTGAGCATCATTCATGGGGGGAGCTGGTGCTGGCTGAAGAGGGGTGTTCAGAGGGGGCACATTTTTGTTTTGAAGGGAGAAATGTATTTGAAAAGTGGAGAAGGGTAGGAGGGGCCTTCCCAGCAGGAGGGAGCACTTGGGACACTAGCAGGTGCTGGCAGGTAGCAGAGTGAAGTTGGGGAAGGTAGGCACAGTGGCCAGCAGCATGAGGTGAGGCCGGAGCCTTTTCCCACTCCCTGGACTCATTTTCCAGCAGGTAGCAGCCTGCCTTGGCCACTGTGGGGTCCTGCTGTACCCTTGATGACTAGCCAATACCCTCAATGCCTGTCCAGTACCCTCCATGAGCATCCAATGCACTCCATGAGTGTCCAATATCCTCAGTGCATGTTCAACACTCTCAGTAATGGTCCAGTGCCCTCCATGAGTGTCCACCATCCTCCATGAGTGTCCACCATCCTCCATGAGTGTCCAGCATCCTCCATGAGTGTCCAGTATCCTCAATGCATGTTCAACACTCTCAGTCATGGTCCAGTGCCCTCCATGAGTGTCCAGCATCCTCCATGAGTGTCCAATACCCTCAATGCATGTTCAACACTCTCAGTGATGGTCCAGTGCCCTCCATGAGTGTCCAGCATCCTCCATGAGTATCCAATACCCTCAATGCATGCTCAACACTCTCAGTGATGGTCCAGCGCCCTCCATGAGTATCCAGCATCCTCCATGAGCATCCACTACCTCTGTGAGTGTCCAATACCCTCCGTCACTGTTCAGTACCCTCAGAGTGTCCAGTACTCTCAATGACTGTCCAGTACTGTCCATGACTATGCAATACCCTCCATAGCTGTCCAATACTCTTCATGACTGTCCAGTGCCTTCAATGGGCATTCCAGCTGGGCCGCACTCTCAAACACCCTCCCACAGCACCCTTCATTTCCTTGTTCATTTCCCCAAACTCCCCCATCCATATCCTGTCTTTCAAAGCAGCATGGTCCTGCTTTGTCCTGCAGACCCCGGGGAAGGTCTGACCCTACCACAGGCCTCCAGGTGCCTCCAGCCTGTCCAGTTGCCTCCACAGAAACTCCCACCCATCCTGCTCCAGGCATCTCTACCTCTGTTGGGCAAGGCCCCTAGACTCTTGAACTGATGTCTCACCCATGCAGCTCAGCGCAGGGCCATCAGTACCTGCTGACCCCCTTCCCTCACCAGGATGCAAGAACAGAGCCAGTGTGCATCTTAGGCAGCCCTGGAGAAATCGGGTCAAAGATGAAAGGCTGACTCTTGATTTGGGAAGTGAAAGCCTAGGGCTGTGAGGGTGAGGCCAGGCAAGCGGCCAGGCAATGCCGTGCACGGCCGCCCTGACCACCACTCCCAAAGGCGACGCTGTGGCCCCGCCTCAGAGAGGAAGGAGGGTGGTGTCTGCCACAAACCCAATGTCTCCCAGTCCCAATGGTCCAGTTCACCCCACAGGGAAGCCAGGTGGCATGTCCTGGAAGGTGACATTTCAGCCAAGCCCCAGGGTGAGCATCGACCTGCATGAAAGAAACAGCAGGCAGAAACAGACCCGAGAGGTGCCCGGGTTTGTGTTCACAGCACTAAGGGTTCCCGGCAAGGGGATGAATGGACGCGGCGCTCAGCTGCTTTCCACGGGCAGGCCGGCCCTCTGACGGTGAAGGCTCCGTGCGGAAAGGCCTGGCCACGGCCCCCTTTCCCTCCTCGGGCTCTCAGCCAGCATGCCTGGCCGAGGAGCTCCTTAGGGGCCTGGGAATGGGTCTGGAGGAGGAGCCAGCACCAAAGATACAAGGAGAGACAGTTTCACACTCACGCTTTGCAGCAAATAGGGTCACAGGCTGCCTCGAGGGTCACCACATGTCTCTTCCCCCAAACCCCGCCCCACCCGCCCCTGACTCACTTCCAGTGGGGCCACCACTGCTGGTCCAGCAGCCCCTCTTCAGCCCGCTGGCGTCTTGGGCATTGTGTGTTGTGGGGTGCTGTGGGGGGTGTCCACCTTCTCTCTCCTTTCCCCTGCCTAAGACCCCACTCGCCTCTGTATCCTTCCAGGCAGGGCCCTCTTCACTTGACTTTCTTTCTCTTTTACATTAGACCCTGAGGGTCCAGGCTCCCTTTCTGCAAAGGCCAGGAGAGCTTGACTTCTAGACCCTCCTCGGTGTAAGGGGAGATAGTTGCGTTCTCTCCCAGGAGGCGTGCTCAACCCTGGAGTGGGTTGGATCCTCCTCAGGCAGCAAAAACCTGAAGAGAGTGGCTGGGCTCAGTGGCTCATACCTGAAATCCCAGCCCTTTGGGAGACCAAGGCAGGGGGATCGCTTGAGCCCAGGCGTTTGAGACCAGCCCGGCCATCTTGAGTTTCTATCTCAACAAAAAAGCAGAAAATTAGCTGGGTGTGGTGGCTTGCACCTATAGGCCAAGCTTTCAAGAGGATGAGGTGGGAGGATCCCTTGAGCCCAGGAGGTTGAGGCTGCAGTGAGCTATGATCATGCTACTGCACGCCAGCCTGGGCTGCTAAGTGTGACCCTGTCTCTGAAATAGAAAAAATAATTACAAAGAAAATGGAGAGAAAAATATCACAGTTTCCTTATCAAACCCGGCTGCGCGCTGCTTTCTTGCCTCACACCACTGAGAGGTTTGTTGTCTGGGCTCTAAAAACAGTCCCATGTGCCTGCTCTCCGCTCTGCTTGGTGGCATCCGAGTGAAGACAGGGGTCACGCAGCAGAGGGACGTGCTGGTCGCAGGCTGCTTGGTGTCCCTGGTGACTCTCAGCGGCCTCACAGTGTTGGGTGGGGTGGGAGTGTGCCTCTCAGGCCCAGCCCCACGGCCTAGACTTTAAAGCAAACAAGTGGGGCTGCTTCAAGCCTAGGGGCAGGGGGAGCTGGGAGCTATCAGATGCCATCTGAGCCTCCCTTTAGAAAGACCCTGGGTCCCCACTTCTCTGGAGATGAGTCCTGAGGAAGGGCCCCAAATGCAGACCTCCCTTTCCTGGTGCTCCAGTCCCTCCGCCATCCTGGTTCGGGGCGCTGCGCCTGCACATGGCTTTGCTTTGTCAGAGCCTGGAGCAGATGCCAGGTGAGCACAAAGCTACACTGTACTCCCTGGCAGGCACGAATGGACCCATGCAGCCGGCTGAGCCCCAGCTCAGCTCTGAGGGGCCCTGCACCAGTGGGTGCCTTCACAGGGCTCGAGGTCAGAGCTCCCTGCCCACCTGCTGCCTGCACACCCGGCAGACACGCCCTTTCTCCAAGCATGGAAACCCCTCCCATGGTCAGACTTAGACTGGCTGTCCTAATTTGGGGTTTGGAAAAATAAAGCTACTGAACACATGCCAGCATGTGCCCAAGACATCTGCAGGGAACGGGAACAGGTTGTCTGTCACCTTCACGACTGTCCTGACCCCACTGCACAAACCTTCCTGATCTTCCATCCTCCTGATCAAAGCTCCTCCACGCTGAAACTGCTTCACTCAGGCCGGTGCTGGGGGGTGTGAATGAGTGCCCCAGAACACCACTGGAATGAAGCCTGTGCCATTAGACTTATCCTGTGAAGCTGGAAACGCATGCAGAGGAGTAAGGTCTTGCCTAAGATCACCCTGCAGAAGCAGGGGTTTGTAATGGAGAAGGGGTGCAAAGTGCTTCCAGAGCAAGGCCCCTCCTGCAGACACAGAGAAAGGCTTCCTGTGGGAGGTCTGATGGGGAAAGAGGTGCTCTCCAGGGCTGGAACAGGAAGGACGGCCTGGCAGGCTGACAGCAGGTGCAACTCTGCAGAGGCAGGAGACAGTGCTGCCTGCAGACAAAGAGCCGGGCACGTGAGCGAGGAATTGGCTTCACTGATCCTGGAATTGGCTTCAGGAGGAACGCTAAGTCCCAAGTCCTTCTCCGAGAGGAGGAAACCCGGCCTCAGGGGGTTGTGCAGCCTGGCGAAGGCCCTGACTGTCGCCCAGGGACGGCCTCTCAGAAGCACAACCCAAGGCCCTGAGAAGTCACACGATGTGGCTGGCAGAAGTGGCAATCCCTCTCAGCAGGAAGCCCACCTCCAGTGCTGAGTCACGCTGGTTCTGGCCAGTGATAAGGGCAGGAGGAAGGTGGCAGCCCAGCTGTGGTGACTGGTGACATCTGCTTCCCAGGCCTCCAGCCTCCCTGGGTCCGCCCAGCTGCACACAGCCAGTGCACAGCCTTCCACAGGGCGTGGAACGTGGGGAGGCCACCGGCCTCCAACCCTCCCTGCCTCTCCCACTGCATGTCACTGGGCTGGGGCTCCTCCGTCCGCCATGGCCATGACAGAGCCTCAGGCACTCTCAGGATGAGGGCTGCGAGGGAGGAGTGTCGGAGCCACAAACTGCAGAGCTGCAGGATGTGTGCGGGGAGCTGGTGCTGGCTGAGGAGGGGTGCTGGAGGGGACGCATTTGCATTTTGAAGGAAGAAAGGTGTCTGAGAAGTGGAGACAGGTAGGAGGGGGCTTCCAGCAGGAGGGAGACTTGGGCTCGGGCAGGCACCTTGGCCTTTGGGCAGCAGAGGGAAGCTGGGGAGGGTGGCCCAGGGCAGCAGCAGGAGGGGAGGCCCGAGGCTTTTCCTGCTCCTTGGGCTGATTTTCCAGCTCCCAGATGCCTGCCTCGCTCACTGTGGGGCCCTGCTGGCCCCTCAGCCTCCCTCTGACAGGCCTGGGTGAGCACTTGGGTGGGGGGAGCTGGGGGGGTGGGGGAGGGTGCTGGGAAGGGTGCACTAGATCTTCGGGTCCTCACTGAGGTCAGAAGGCTGAGGTCCCCGAGGGAAACTCTGCAGCAGGGTCTCACCTCCTGCATCTTCCCCAGCCGTAAGGCTCCTAGAGGGCACCCCTTCCAGACAGCAGCCCTGTGAGGGAGAGGAGGGCTGGGAGCTGAACAGAGGCAGAGGCAAGACCCTGGCCTGGGCAGGAAGGGCCGGGCAGCGCCAGCCTCCATGGGTGGGGCCACCCACCGTTAGGATCTCACTGGCCTCTGTCTGCCCTTAGTGGAGGAGTCAAGGCCAGGGCCGCTCTCGGGCAGCCCAGGCTCCGTTAGACTGGTGCTGAGATGGCAGGGGAGGGAAAGGATGGGCCTCCATGGCTGGGGAGTCCACCAAAGCATCGTGGGGAGGCTGTGGTGCTAAACCAATTACCCCGACTCCTGGGTACATAGCCCTGGTCCCTCTGAGCTGATGCCTCCTCTGGGACCTCATAGAGGGTAGCCAGGGCCTCCTGGAAAGGTGACAGAAGTGGCAGCAGCCCTAGAACCCAAGCCATCAAGTAGCCCCCCTGCCCCCCTGGAGCCCTGCATCCTGCAGCCGTGCAGAGTGGGAGCCGGCCAGGGCCCAACCCCTGCAAAGCACTCTCACCTTCATTTCCTTGCGGGTGCCCCCCTCCCGTAGGCAGTGATGGGGTCGACTTCTGCCCAGGGTGGCTTCAAGGCACTGGGAAGTGACGGAGGGGGTGGCACAGTGTGGGTGGCACCAAGCAGTGGGCTGGGTGGCATCAGGAGGTGGGTTCTTGGGTTCTCACCTGGAGCTGCCACTGGCTCACAAGCTGGCCTGGGATCCATCTCGCCTCCCTCCACTGGTACCCGCCATGGATGGGAATTTCAGGCCCAGTCCCCTGGAGCCTCCTGTGACCCTCTAGGCTGTGGCACCTGAGAGGTTGGGAGTAACAGTCCAAGCTGGGGACTCTGCTGGCAGTCTGTCTGAGCTCCACGGAAATGGGCACAGAAGGGACCATTTTCTCCCCACGTCAAAACAGGTGCTGCCTGGACCACCCAGCTCAGCCCTGAAGATGCACTGAGGCCCCAAACAGCTTTGCCTTGGAAAGAAAATGTAACTTAGGTTACTCATCTGTTTTACTCTCTAGAAGGGGAGGGAGGCAGGGAGGGACCCTGGATCCTGGGGCTCTGTTCTTTTAATGCAGAAGGGAGAAAAAGCTGATAAATTTAGGGTAGGGCCAGTTGATTAGTTCCGCCAGTATTTCTTGAGCACCTTTTCTGGTGCAGTCTGTCCAGGCTTTGCATATAGAGGTGAATAGAGGACACCAGCTTCTGCCTGCAGGGAGCCCGCATGTTGATGAACTCACGCTTTTGAAGACAGGCAAATATTCAGCTTATAACAAAAAGGTGGCATTGGACTATCCCATAAGCATTTACAAGTACACAGGGGGCGCAGGAAAGCCTCCGGCAGGGCCAGAACCCGGGAGGCCAGTGAGGCTCTCATCTCATACACAGAATATAAAGGGCACCGAAACTCGGTCATCAAGAGAAACATTATTTTAGTGCATTTTTTTTTTCGAGATGGACTCTTGCTCTGTCGCCCAGGCTGGAGTGCACTGGTGCGATCTCAGCTCACTGCAACCTCCGCCTCCCCAGTTCAGGCAATTCTCCTGCCTCAGCCTCCTGAGTGCTGGGACTATAGGCACCCACCACCATGCCCAGCTAATTTTTGTATTTTTAGTAGAGATGGGGTTTCACCATATTGGCCAGGCTGGTCTCGAACTCCTGACGTTGTGATCCACCTGCCTTGGCCTCCCAAAGTGCTGGGATTACAGGAGTGAACTACTGTGCCTGGCTGCAATGTTTTTTTAAACTCGAATTTGACATAAAAATTCATGAGGAGCAAAACATGAAAATTGTAAATGAGACAGGGCTGATTGTTTTAAGACAGTGTGTTATTGTGCAATGTGAACAACAGCTTGTGATCAGCCTGTGGTTCCTTGTCAGGTGGCCGTCGAATCCCCTGGACAGGCTTGATGAGGACAGAGGTTGGCGATGGCATGTGAACAGGTTGGGCAACTCAGGGCTTTCTATATAGTCAGGGCTTTTGACTGGAGAGCCTCTTTTTCTACTTGACTCAAATGTGGGAGGTATTTTGCTAAGTGTCTAGAGGAGCTCTGTCTTGTGTGGCCCAGCACGCACTGGCCTTCAGAAGAGCATCTCAGCGGGTTTCCAAGTGAGAGAAGAGTGGAAGATGTAGGAATACCATTCAGTTGACCCATCAAGTAGACAGAGAAAAATAAAAGAAAAACAATTTTTTGAGACAGGGTCTGGCTCCATTGCCCAGGCTGGAGTACAGTAGCATGATCTCGGCTCACTGCAATCTCTGCCTCTTGGGCTCAAGCCATCCTTCTGCCTCAGCCTCCTGAGTAGCTGGGACCACAGGTATGTGCCACCATCCCTGGCTAATATTTTGTATTTTTGTAGAGATGGGGTTTCACTGTATTACTCAGGCTGGTCTTGAAATCCTGAGATCAAGCAATCTGCCTGCCTTTGCCTCCCAAAGGTGAGCCACTTCACCTGGCCTGAAAAAAAATTTTTTAACAGTTTTATTGAGATATAATTTATATACGATACAATTCACCCATTTAAAATGCACATTTCAATGGTCTTCAGTATAGTCACAGAGTTGTGTACCTATGGCCATAATAAAGTTTGGGATATTTTCATCAGCCCCCGAGAGAAGCCACATGCATCTAGAGTTACTTTCCACTTCTCTCCAACCCAGCTGGCCCTTCTTCCTCCAGCCCAGGAATCACCAATCTACTAGGAAAATGAAATCATTTTTGCATTGGAAGTTGGCTCTTTGCAGATCCTAGACCTGTCGCGGCAGTGTTGACACAGGTGTGTGCCATCACGATGACCCTGCACGGCACCAGGAAAGCCTTAGCACACCCACACGGTCAGTTCTTGATGCTTTTCATTTTAAGCACACATGCTCTATTTTATTTCAACTACTTTTTCATGGAAATTTTCTAAGATATGGTGAGAACTGCCCCAGTAGTCATTTTCCTCCTATTCCTTAATAATAGGATCCCCAGGTTTTTGGAACTGCAAAGATCCCAGCTAAAGGCTTTGCACATAGAGGTGAATAGATTACACATTTCCTGGCCTCTTTGATAGGCTGTGTGATGACGTTCTGGCCGATGAGATGCGAGCAGGTGTTGTGTTGCAATTACCACCTCGTTAGCAGGATGGGGACAGCCCTTTCTCTTTTCTTCTTCCTTCCACCTGGAATCAGGAGGTAAATGCTAGAGGTTTTGCAGCCATTCTGGGCCATGACGTGACTTTGGGAATAAAGCCCAGCAGAGAAACACAAGCTAAGAAGACCGGGTCCCCATCACTTGGAGCTGCCATTTTATTTCCAGTCTGCCTCTGCACTACTTAAAATAAGGAAATTAATCAACATTCCTGAGTTACAATTCAGATAAAAGAAAATGTACCTTTTTTTTTTTTTTTTTTTTTTTTTTGAGACAGAATCTCACTCTGTCGCCCAGGCTGGAGGGCAGTGGTACAATCTTGACTCACGGCAACCTCCGCCTCCTGGGTTCAAGAGATTCTCCTGCCTTAGCCTCCCAAGTAGCTGGGATTATAGGCAGACACCACCACACCCAGCTAATTTTTGTATTTTTAGTGGAGACAGGGTTTCACCATGTTAGTCAGGTTGGTCTCGAACTTCTGACCTCGTGATCCACCTGCCTCACCCTCCCAAAGTGCTGGGATTACGGGCATGAGCCACTGTGCCTGGCCAAATGCACCCATTTTAAGAGTTTAATTCAGTAAGTTTCAATAAATGTTGACACCCACACAAATGCCATCTCCGTTAAGATACAGAACATTCCCACCACTCACACATGTTTCCTTGTACCCCTAGCAATCAATCTTCAGTGCTCCTCCCCAACCACACCTGCCGCAGGTAACCACCTAGCTGCTTTCTGTCCTATAGATTGATTTTGCCCTGGGCTACTTTTCCAAGAGAAAGAACTAAACGTCCATCTTGCTGAAGCCAATAATTTCCAGGCCTCTATTATTTGCAGCTGAGTCTAATGCAAAACTGATACCTATATCTTACGGCTTCAAATAGAGGCCCCTAAACACAGTGTAATATTTTCTTGATAACTCCAGACCATCGTTAGACACCCCGTGCTTTAGATCGGTTTCCTGGGAAACAGATTTGGAGATGAGATTTGCCAGCAGGAGGTTTAATATAGAGGGCCTTCAGGGACACACCTGTGTACTCAGTGTGGGGCCACAGGATGGGGCAGCTTCCACGGAGGGGGCTCTGCGGCTGGGGTAGACCTTCAGAGATGGCCTGGGCAGGGGCATGAGCCTTGGTGTCCCCACACTGGCCAGTCATCAGAAGTGGGACAGGTGAACCTTAGCCTACGGCAGTACCCGGGGAGTGACTCAGCCATGAGCTGTCAGCAGCCAACACCCCCAGCCACTGAGGCAGGGAAAGTCTTGGCTCTGATGGGGGTGGGAGGTACATGGCCATGGCCATGACACCACGTGTGCTGCTGCTTTTCCCAGGGGCTACTTAGATGTGTGGGTGCTTCTCGAATCTGCCCTGCACCCTTCAGCAGCCACTCCCCACTCTCCTGCACCCCAGGCCCTGGCACCCATGAATCTACCATAGGCCTCCAGGACTCTGCCTGTCCATAGCCCCTGCTCTGGGCGTGAAGTGTCTGATGGGCACATGCTTGGTGCTAGGTGGGTCCTGAAGCTGTGAGGGCAGCAGAGGCCTGGCCTTGGGGTCAGGACGAGGAGTGTCAGGAGAGCTGTGCCTCCCAAGCCTCTGCTCAGCTTCCTCCGAGTTCTCCGTGTGCTCTTCCTAGATCCTCTCCCCGTATCACCGCCATGCCTGGGAGGCGGGGGTTTCAGATACCTCCTCTCTTCTGTCTCCTGAGCCACTCCTTGTTAGGGACGAGTGTCTCTATCGGTCATTTCTGACATCTTTCTACGTCCGTGACTTTGGCAATGTGTCCCCTAGCCTGGTCCTTCTTCATGCTAAGCTCCACAGTGGCTTCTCTGGCCCTACTCGAAAGACCTGACATCTCAACGTCCTTCTGAGCCACTGGCATTCTTCCACCAGGAGCAGCCCACTGCCTCTCATTTCCGTCTTCATTTCTGCATGCTGCCTGAGGCTTCTCCGGAGCTCAGCCCCCGGGCTGTCTATCAGCCATCCCCTCCGTCCACAGCAAGAGGGTCCCCTGTACTTGGCTCCAGGCTATCTTCCCAAAGGCCAGCGTTCCTGGAACCTTGGCTGTTAGGAAGGCTGGACGTTGTCATAGAGCAGAATCCGGAGTTAACACGAGATGAAATCAGGGATAAGGGATGCTTTTTAAAAGCTATTTTTTAAATGAAAAATATTTTTAAATATAGAGGAGTACAGAGAACAATATATCAGACATATATATAATACGTGCATATATATATATATATATATATATATATATGTATTATATATATTTTGTTGTTGTTGTTTCCAAAAACAGTGTTTTTGGAAGCAATGCAATGTCAGGTGCAGGTGAAGTCTCCCTCCCATCATCCCAGTCTCTCTCACCCACTCTGCCCCACGGGCAATCACTACCCGGAATGTGCATTCTGTCTGATACTTTTACTTTTACCACATTTTAATCTATTCAAACATTATATATATGTATATATATATATATATATATATATATATTTTTTTTTTTTTTTTGAGACAGAGTCTCACTTGGTCACCCAGGCTAGAGTGCAGTGGTGGCATCTCAGCTCACTGCAACCTCCACCTCCCAAGTTCAAGTGATTCTTGTGCCTCAGCCTCCTAAATAGCTGGGACTACAGGCATGCACCACCACACATGGCCAATTTTGTATTTTTAGTAGAGATGGGGTTTCACCACATTGGCCAGGCTGGTCTCGAACTCCCAACCTCAGGCGATCTGCCTACCTTGGCCTCCCAAATTGCTGGGATAACAGGTGTGAGCCACCTTGTCCAGGCTAAATATGCATTATATTATGTTGTGTGTTTTAAATGCACATAAACAGTAACTTACTATATGTGTTCTATTCCTTGCTTTTTAAAATTCAACATCATTTTAGAGATTAATCCATATTGATTCACATGTCTAGCTAATTGGTTTTAACTGTGTTTAAGTAGTCTGTAGTAAGAATATCACATGCTAGGCTGGGTGCGGTGGCTCGCACCTGTAATCCCAGCACTGTGGGAGGCTGAGGTGGGCGAATCATGAGGTCAGGAGTTTGAGACCAGCCTGATAAATATGGTGAAACCCTCTCTCTATTAAAAATACAAAAACTAGCTGGGCATGGTGGTGTGTGCCTGTAATCCCGCTTCTCAAGAGGCTGAGGCAGGAGAATCGCTTGAACCTGGAAGGTGAAGGTTGCAGTGAGCCAAGGTCGCACCCCTGCATTCCAGCCTGGGTGACGGAGCAAGGCTCTGTCTCAAAAAAAAAAAAAAAATGTTACATGCCGTATTTACTCCTTCCTCTATTGCTGGACATTTGGGCTGCTTTCAGTTCCATCGTACAGTGTCACAATGGTGTCTTTGCATGTGGCTTCTGGTTTCTGTAGGCGTTTCCTGAGGGTAGGTAACGAGAGGGAGCACCTCTTCAACTTTCCTAGATTTTACCAAATTGCTCTCCAAAGTTACACTCCTCCTGAGTGTGTGTGGACCTACACCCTGCCCCCGCACACCTCCTCCTCCATCCCTGGCACGGCTGGGTAGGAAATGCGATCTCACTGTGACTTGATTTTGCCTTTCCTGGTCCTGGATAAAGTTGAGCATCTTTCTTACATTTACTGGCCATTTGGACTTTTTTCTTCTGTGAAACTTTTCTTTCACTTTATAAAACAGATTTGCCCTTCGGGTTTTTTCTAATGCCATGTTCTAGCAGTACCTAAGAAAGCGTAGCCCCTGGCTGGGCGAGGGGCTTCAGGAGGCTGAGATGAGAATATTGCCTGAGGCCAGGTTTGAGATCTCCTGGGCGACATAGTAAGACCCTGTCTCTACTAAAAATTTAAAAGTTAGCCAGTTATGGTGGCACGTGCCTGTAGTTCCAGCCACTCGGAAGGCTGAGGTGGGAGGATTGCTTGATCCTGAGAGTTTGAAGTTGCAATGAGCTATGATGGAGTTGCTGCACTCCAGCCTGGGCAACAAAAGCAGACTGTCTCAAAAGAAAAAAAAAGTGGTGCCCCACAGGCCAGGTGAGATATGGAGAAAAAATTCCTTAGGCATCTGTAGTCCAGGGTCTGGCTCTCACTTGACATTTATTACCTATGTGATTTGAGGTAAATGTCCTCCTCTCTGCTTTTTTAAAAAAGCTTATTATTTATTTATTTCTATTTATTTTTTAGTTTTTGAGAGAGAGTCTCACTCTGTCACCCAGACTGGAGTGCAGTGGCGTGATCTTGGCTCACTGCATCTTCTACCCCCTGGGTTCAAGCGATACTCCTGCCTCAGCCTCCTGAGTAGCTGGGATTACAGACAGCCTGGCTAATTTTTTTTTGGTATTTTTAGTAGAGATGGGCATTTCACCATGTTGGCTAGGCTGGTCTCGAACGCCTGACTTCGTGATCCGCCCACTTTGGCCTCCCAAATTGCTGGGATTACAGGCATGAGCCACCTCGCCTGGCCAAAAAGCTTATTTATTTTTAAAGTATGCAACTCGGGTTTTCACTATATTCACAAAGCTGTGCAACCTTCACCACTCTAATTCCAAAAAGAAATCCTGTCCCGACTCGTGGTCACTCTCTTCTACCGCCAGCCTCTGGCAGCCTCACATTCATTGTTGGTCTGTACGGACTATTCTATTCTGCGCATTTCATGTAGATAAGATCACACCGTATGTGGCCTTTTGTGTCTGACTTCTTTCAGGTAGTATAAAGTTTTTGGGGTTCAACATGTTGCGGTACATAGTTGTAATTCATTTCTTTTTACTGCTGAATAACGCTCCATTGTATGGATACGTCACATTTTGTTTATCTGTTTTTCATAGTCGGGTCTTGGGGTTGTTTCCACTTTGTTGGTTTTATAAGTAGTCCTGCTGTCAGCATTCACGTTATAAGTTTTTGTGTGGACCTAGATTTTCAATTTTCTTGGGTACATACCCAGGCATAGAATTGCAGGGTCATATGGTAGCCTTTATGTTGAACTTTTCAGAGAACCACCACACTGTTTTTCATAGCCAATATACCATTTTGTATTCCCACCACGAATGTGAGTGGGTTCCACTTCCCCACATCCTCACCTCTCCTGTTACTGTCCACCTTTTGAATTCCAGCCACCCTAGCAGTGTGAGGTGGTATCTCACCGAGGTTCTGATTTGCATTTCCTTGGTAACTAATGAGGTTGAACTTCTTTTCATGTGCTTATTGGCCAACTGTATATCTTCTTTGGAGAAAGGTCTAATTATATCCTTTCTTACTTTTAAAATTGGGTCATTTGACTTTTTATTGTTGACTTGTAAGAGTTCTGTATATATTTGGCCAGGCACAGTGGCTCACGCCTGTAATCCCAGCACTTTGGGAGGTAGAGGCAGGTGGATCATGAGGTCAGGAGTTCAAGACCAGCCTGACCAACATGGTGGAACCCTGTCTCTACCAAAAATACAAAAATTAGCCAGGTGTGCTGGCATGCACCTGTAATTCCAGCTAGTCAGGAGGCTGAGGGAGGAGAATCTCTTGAACCTAGGAGATGGAGGCTGCAGTGAGCCAAGATCACGCCACTGCACACCGGCCTGAGGGACAGAGTGAGACTCCATCTCAAAAAAAAAAAAAAAAAAATAAATAAAAAATCTGTATATATTCTAGATGCAAATCCCTTGTCAGATATATGATTTGCAAATATTTTCTCCTATTCCATGGTCTTTCTTTTCACTTTCCCAATGGTGTCCTTTGAAGCACAAAAGTTTTTCATTTTGATAAAGTCCAACTTATCAATCTTTTCTTTGGCTGCCTGTGCTTTTTGGTGTCATATCTAAGAAACTATTGCCTAATACAAGGTCATGAAGATTTATGCTTATGTTTTCTTCTAAGAGTTTTGTACTTTTAGCTCTTACATTTAGGTTTGATCTATTTTGAGTTAATTTTTGTATATGGTGTGAGGTAGGGATCCACCTTTATTTTTTTGAATTTGGCCATCCCCTGGAGAATCACTTGAACCCAGAAGGTGGAGGCTGTAGTGAGCTGAGATTGCACCATTGCCCTCCAGCCTGGGCAAGAAGAGCAAAACTCCATTTAAAAATAAAATTATAGCTGGGAACAGTGGCTCACGCCTGTAATCCCAGCACTTTGGGAGGCCAAGGTGGGCAGATCACAAGGTCAAGAGATCGAGACTATCCTGGCCAATATGGTGAAAGCCCCTCTCTACTGAAAATACAGAAATTGGCTGGGCGTGGTGGCATGTGCCTGCAGTCCCAGCTACCCTGGAGGTTGAGGCAGGAGAATTGCTTAAACCCAAGAGGCAGAGGTTGCAGTGAGCCAAGATTGTGCCATTGCACTCCAGCCTGGCACCTGGTGATGGAGCAAGACTCTGTCTCAAAAAAAAAAAAAAAAAATTAATTAATTTAAAAATAAAATAAAATTAATTAAAAAAAAAAAAAAGAATTTGGCCATCCTGTTGTCCCAGCACCATGTACTGGAAAGACTATTCTTTTTCCCTTTTAATTGTCTTGGCATCTTTGCCAAAAAGCAACTGACAATAACTGAGAGAATTTATCTCTGCATTTTCAGTTTTATTCCATTCATCTATATCTCTGTCCTTATGTCAGTACCACACTGCTTGATTACTGTAGCTTTGTAGTAATGACATAGTTTCCCCAGAGGTAAACCAGAAAGCATGTTTCTTGCTTGTCTCAGAGGACTGTCTAGGCCAGTGGTTCTCAAAGTGTGGTCCCTGGACCAGCAGCATTACTAGAAACTTGTCAGAAATGCAAATTCCCAGGCAACACTTCAAACTTGCTGAATCTGAAACTCTGCAGGTGGGGCCTAGCAATCAGTGTTTTAACAAGCACATCAGGGGATTCTGATGCACACTAAAGTTTTGCATTCACAGGTCTATATGTGTCCAGTGTGATAGCCACTAGCCGCATATGACTATCAAGCACTTGAATTGCAGCTAGTCCAAATTAAGAAATGCTGTAAGTACAGAACACACACTGAGTTTCAAAGACTTACTATAAAAAGAATACAAAATATCTCATTCACAATTTTTAGAATGATTACATGTTGAAGTAATAATATGTATATATACACATATGATTAACATTATGTCCACCCCCCATTAGCCATGGAGCTATTATGTTTCAGGGAGAAATTTACCTACTGACCCTTGCAGGGCATGTCCTCGGCACATGCACCAGGAGCTCTAGCTCCCAGAACAGGAGCCACCATCAGGAGCAGAGCTGGAAAGGCGGGCAGCATTTTCCGGTTCCAGCTGGTTTGAAGCAGAGGTGAAGGCTGCTGCTGTGTTTGGCTTCGGGTTTTGTGTTTTAGCAGGGGTGTTCTGTAGCCAGCCAGACTCTGGACTGCTCCCCTCTCCGCTGACATGGAAAAAATGTCCGTGTGTTGTAAGGAGCCCCAAGCTGGGGTTTCTGCCTTCCACATTGGGGCCTGTGCCGCTGCTGATGTGGCTTCCCAGCCTGTACTGGACAACCATGTGTCATGGCCTCAGGCCCCCTCCACCCCACTGTGTACCAGCAATGGTACAGAAGTCTAACCCAACTCTTTGGAGCCACTACTATCAGCAGAAAGGGGTCCCAGTCCAGACCCCAAGAGAGGGTTCTTGGACGTCACACAAGAAGGAATTGGGGGCAGGTCCACAGAGCAAAGTGAAAGCAAGTTTATTAGCAAAGTAAAGGAATAAAGAATGGCTACTCCACAGGCAGAGCAGCGGCATGGGCTGCTCAGCTGTTTATGCTTATAGTTATTTCTTGATTACATGTGAAACAAGGGGTGGATTATTCATGAGATTCCCAGGAAAGACATGGGCAATTCCTAGAACTGAGAGCTCTTCTCCCTTCTAGACCATGTATGGTAATTTCCTGATGTTGCCATGGCATTTGTAAAATGTCATGGCACTAGTGGGCATGTCTTTTAGTGTGCTGACACATTATAATTAGCATATAATGATCAGTGAGGATGACCAGAGGTCATTCTTGTCACCACCTTGGCTTTGGTGAGTTTTGGCTGGCTTCTTTACTGCAAATTGTTTTAACTTTTATTGTTTTTTCTTTTCTGTGTCCCTCATTTCACAATACAGACCAGGCCCAGGGCCTGGGTGGAGGTGTATATGGGGTAGGTTTACTCTACCTCCTCTTCCTCTAGAGTCAGTGTAAGAACAGCCTGGGGGTGAACACCAGGAGGCCTACTGCAACCTGTTTTATCAGCAAGGTCTTTGTGATCTGTATACCTTGTGCGGACCTCCTGTCTCATCCTGTGACTTAGAATACCTAACCTCTGGGGAATGCAGTCCAGCAGGTCTCAGCCTTATTTTACCCGGTCCCTATTCCAGATGGAGTCGCTCTGGTTCAAATGCCTCTGACACTCCTTGAAGATGTGTAGTCCTGGAGCACATTTCACATTTTACAAAGCCATTTCCCAGTCCTTGGTGCCTTGGCCTCCCTCCCTTAGGTCATCTGAGGACCAGCTGTCGGGGGGAAAGGAACTCAGAGAGGTTGGGTGTCTGCTCAGGTGATGCCGATAGCGCCTGCTGAGCAGGCCAGCACCTGCAGCCTCCGACTGACGCTGTGATGGCTTTCTTTATGTGTGTGGGCGGAGTGGTCAGTCTGTGGGAGAATGATGATGAGGGTGAGGACACGACAATGAAGTGACATGCCCATCACTTCTTGAGGCGCCACCTTGACAGAGGCCCTTTGCACACATTGCCTCTTTTAATCCAAGGGAGACATGATTCATATGCACATTTTACAAATTAGAAAATTGGGATCCTGGATTGGGACCTGATCAGGGTTGCTAAAGGGAATGTTTTAAGTTTGCTAATTGGGAGGAGGGAAGAGTGAGCAGGGAGGGGGAAAGCAGCTTTTTGGGATTTTTTTGAGACGAGGTCTGGCTCTGTCACCCAGGTTGGAGTGCGGTGGCATGATCTGGACTCACTGCAACCTCCACCTCCCAGGCTCAAGCCATCCTCCCACCTCAGCTCCCCAAGTGGCTGGGACTACAGGCATGTACCACCATGCTTGGCTAATTTCTGTGTTTTTAGTAGAGATGGGGCTTCGCCATGTTGCCCAGGCTGGTCTCAAACACCTGGGTTCAAGCGACTCACCTGCCTTGGCCTCCCAAAGTGGTGGGGTTACAGGCGTAAGTTTTGTTTTTTTCCTGAGAGCATCCAATGTTAGTTCATTTAAGGCTCTCAACCACTAAAGAGGTAGGTCGTAGGTCAAGCTGTCTACTTTATAGAAGAGTCTGGGAGTCCAGGCTTACCTGACTTGGAGGCCTGTTCATTTTCCCGGGTACCTCCAAAGGCCACTCAGTGAGCAGACAGTGCAGCTCCAGAGCACTCCCCTGGCAAGTCCCGCCCTGGCCCATAACCAGCCCTGTTCCCCAGCAGCCATGGTCGGGCAGAGGGGTCAGGGAAGCAGGGCAAGAGGGTAAGGCACTGCTCAAGAAACAAAACCAGGTCCTTAATGCCCTTAGCCCTGCTGGGCAGGGTCCCAGGACCCAGCCTTGAGATTAGAGAGGGGTAGAGGGCAGACAGAGTAGGATACAGAAGGAAAAGTACCAGGGCATGTCTCCTGGCTTAGGCTTAGACTGCCATGATGAAACACCACAGACTGGGTGGCTTCAACAACGGAAAGTTATTTCTCAGAGTTCTGGAGGCTGGAAGTTCAAGATCAAGGCGCTGCTGGCTGATCCTTTTCTGGTAAAGGCCGGCTTTCTGACTTGTAGACAGTCACCTTTTTGCTGTGTTCTCACATGGCCTTTCCTTGGTGCATGGAGAGGAAGAAAGACTTCTCTCTCTTCCTCTTCTATGACCACCAATCCTATTGGGTTGGGCCTCCACCCTTACGACTCTTTTAACCTTAAGTATCTCCTAAAAGCCCTATCTCCAAATATAATTTCGTTAGGGGTCAGGGCTTCAACAAAGGAATTGGGGTGGTAGTGGTCCACAGCGGTGGGGGTGGATATTTTAGCTTATCTTGAGTTTGTAAGGATGAAGGGGAAAGGGGGTGCCCATCGGAACCTGCCTCTGAGTCACACTTCCTGGACGAGCCATGGGCCACAGCATCTGTATCAGGAGTGGCCAGGAAACAGCACGCCTCAGCAATAAACAAGATGACCTAATGATCCAATTTTCCCAGCTGTCCAGCTACAGATTTGAGGCAGAATCCAGCGATTCTGCTGGAGGACAGGTCATGGTAAATTTCTAACTCTCTCCTTTCCAGGCACGGCTTTGGTTTCCTGCTGCAGCTGGGGCCGGGGAGTTATTTGGGCATTTCCTCTGCCTGTGGGCTGCTGGGGTTAGGGGAAGGGCGAGGCCAGAAATGCTGCCTCCAGCCTAAGTCAGCGTCACCCATGCTATTCCCGGCAGCTGCATTTCTCCACTCTGTGATTACAAATGAAACTGGGGAATAGAATCAAAAGAGGACCTACAAAGAAGCTAGCCTCCACTTCCGCAAACATTTTGGGGCAGGAGTTTGTGAGCTGGAACCACGTTATTTGCGAGATTCTCCCTGGTGGATGTACACTCAAGTATTAAAGTGCTACAAGCAATTTAAAAAAAAAATAGTATTCCTTCCAGAGCCTGTGTGGGCCCAGCACAGTGACATTTAATCTGGCTGTTAGACCTGGCTGTTACTGATTCTAATACGTGGCCTTGGACATTTCATTTCTCCAAGTATAGCTTTCCTCATCTGTAAAATATGGAAATAATCTTTAGAATGTTGGAGACAGTATATGTAAAGGGACTGCAGAAACAATAAAGTCCAAATCCCAATGACATTTTTTGGAGAAAAAAAAAATCCTAAAATTCACATGGAATCTCAAGGGACCCCGAATAGCCAAAACAATCTTGAAAAAGAACAAAGTGTGGGGTAGGGAGGTTGGGGAGGGATAACATTGGGAGAAATGCCAGATATAGGTGACTGGGGGATGGAGGCAGCAAATGACATTGCCATGCATGTACCTATAAACAATCCTGCATGATCTGCACATGTACCCCAGAACCTAAAGTACAATAAATATATATATATATATTTTAAAAAAGCTACAAAACATAACACAACATGAAAAAAAAGAAAAAGAAAAAGAACAAAGCTGGAGGACTCATACTTCCTGATTGCAAAACTTACTACAAAGCTACAGTAATCAAAACAATGTGGCATTGGAATAAAGATTGACATATAGATCAATGGAATAAAATAGAGAGCCCAGAAATAAACCTTTGAATGTATGGTCAAATGATTCTTGGCAAGGGTGCCATGACACTAATGATAAAAGGACAGCTTTTTCAACAAATGGTGCTGGGAAAACTGGATATCTACATGCAAAAGAATGAAGCTGGACCCTTACCTAACACGATATACAAAAATTAACTCAAAATAGATCAAAGACCTAAAAGTAACCTAAAACTATACAATTTTTAGGAGAAAATTTGGAGCAAAATCTCCACAATGTTGGATTTGGCAGTGATTTTTTGGATATGACATTAAAGACACAGACAACAAAGAGAAATAGACAAATTGGATTTCATAAAAATTCTGTGCATCAAAATGCAAAATCAGGCCTGTGCAGTGTCTCATGCTTGTAATCCCAGCACTTTGGGAGGCCATGGTGGGCAGATCATTTGAGGTCAGGAGTTTGAGGCCAGCCTGGCCAACATGGTTAAACCCCATATCTACTAAAAATACAAAAATTAGCCAGGCCTGGTGGTGCATGCCTGTAGTCCCAGCTACTTGGCAGGCTGAGGCGAGACAATCGCTTGAACCTGGGAGGCAGAGGTTGCAGTGAGCCAATACCACACCACTGTACTCCAGCCTGGGCGACAGAGCAAGACTGTGTCTCAAAAAAAAACAAAAGCAAACCAAAAAACAAAACAAAAAGGCAAAATTAACAGAGTAAAAAGTCAACCCACACAATGGAAGAAAATGTTGGAAAATCATATATTTGATAAGAGATTAATATCCAGCATATAGAGAGAACTCCTAACACTCAACAACCAAAACACTAAACAACGATTAAAAAATGGACAAAGGACTTCACTAGATCTTTCTCCAAAATACACATGAAAAGATGTTTATATAAGTAATCATTAGGGAAATGTAAATGAAAACCACAATGAGACACCAGCTCATACTCATTAGGATGGCTACTATCAAAAACAAGCGCTGGCAGTGAGGATGTGAAGAAACTGGAATGCTGTACACTGTTTGGCAGATGTAAAATGGTACAGACACTGTGGAAAATATTATTATGATGCTTACTCAAAAATAGAATTACCATATAATCCAGCAATTCCACTTCTGGGTATATACCCAAAAGAATTGAAAATAGGATCTTGAAAAGATATTTGTGTACCCATGTTCATAGCAGCATTATTCATAATAGTTAAAATGTGGACACGACCCAAGTATTTATCGACAAGCGAGCAGATAAACAAAATGTGGCATACATACAATAGAATGTATTTTAAGAATTATTCAGCTTTAAAAAGGAAGGAAATTGGCCGGGTGCAGTGGCTCACACCTGTAATCCCAGCACTTTGGGAAGCCGAGGCGGGCAGATCATGAGGTCAGCAGATCGAGACCATCCTGGTCAACATGGTGAAACCTCGTCTCTACTAAAAATACAAAAATTAGCTGAGTGTGGCGGCGCGCACCCGGAGTCCCAGCAACTTGGGAGGCTGAGGCAGGAGAATTGCTTGAACCTGGGAGGTGGAGGTTGCAGTGAGCCGAGATCGCGCCATTGCAGTCCAGCCCAGGCAACAAGATAGAAACTCCACCTCAAAAAAAAAAAAAAAAAAAAAAAGGAAGGAAATTCTGACATATACTACAACATAGATGAATCTTGAGGACATTCTGCTAAGTGAAATAATCCAGTTGCAAAAAGAAAATACTGTATGATTCCACTTATATGAGGTATTAGAGAGGGGGTCATGATTTAATGGGTATAGAGTTTCAGTTTTACAAACTGAAAAGGGTTCTGGAGGTGGATGGTGGTGATGGTTGCTCATCGTTAGTGTATTTAATACCACTGAACTGTTCAGTTTAAAATGATTAAGATGGCCGGGCGCGGTGGCTCAGGCCTGTAATCCCAGCACTTTGGGAGGCCGAGGGGGGCGGATCACGAGGTCAAGAGATCGAGACCATCCTGGTCAACATGGTGAAACCCCGTCTCTACTAAAAATACAAAAAATTAGCTGGGCATGGTGGCGCGTGCCTGTAATCCCAGCTACTCAGGAGGCTGAGGCAGGAGAATTGCCTGAACCCAGGAGGCGGAGGTTGCGGTGAGCCAAGATCGCGCCATTGCACTCCAGCCTGGGTAACAAGAGCGAAACTCCGTCTCAAAAAAAATAAAATAAAATAAAATAAAATGATTAAGATGATAAATTTTATTTTATGTGCATTTTATCACAATAAAAATTAGAAAAAATTGTCTTAAGATATTAAGAACAATCAGAATTATTTCTGTCTTGTTTACAATAATCATATGAAAAACAAATTGTTTATCTAGCATGACACCAGCTATGGGTTGAATTGTTCCCCTCAAAAGATGCTGAACTTCTAACCCTTGGTACCTGTGAATGTGAGTTTATTTGGAAATTGGGTCTCTGGAGATGATCAAGTTAAGTGAGGTAATTAGGGTGTGCCCTAATCCAATAATGACTGTGTCCTTATGAAAAGGGGAAAAGAGACAGACAGGTATAGAGAGATGTGAATTCACAGGGAGCACACATGGCCATCCATAAGCCAAGGAATGCATGAGGTTTCCAGAAGCTAAGATACAGACATGAAACAGACTGGCCCCACATCCCTCAGAAGGGGCCAGCCCTGCCCATACTTTGATCTTGGACTTCCAGCCTCCAGAGCTGTGAAACAACACATTTATGTTGTTTAAGCTGCCCAGTTGGAGGTGCTTGTTACAGTCGTCCCAGGAAATTATACAACATCTTACCTGAATTTGCTTTCTTCTTCGATGTAGTTAATTAAATTCAAAACTACATATTGAATAATGACAGTATGCTCTCTCTCCATGTAGCTTCAGAGGGGGTAGAGAGTCCTTTTCCTGAAAGAACAGGAAGGACACAAGGGAAGGGACCAACTTGCATCTCATCTGAGAGAGATACACTTCTGGATAAGAGGTCTGTGGTTAAGTGTGTTTCTCTAGTAGTTCAGAGAGAGGAAGCACCTGCAGGCTAAGACACTGAGAGCTAGGTGAGGGCTGACCTAAGTTCTGAAGGATGGATGGGTTATGGGTTGGAGGGGAAGATGGAAAAGCCACAGGGGAGAGGAGCAGCATGGGCCAAGTGTGGAGGAACCAGTGAGTGGGCTGGGTTTCAGGAAGGGGCCTCGGTCTGCTTTTGAGCCCTGCCTGAACTTTTCCACCCCACCGTGCCTCCTGCCTGTGTCTGCCATTCTCTTCCCGTCCAGTGGTCCTGGTGTATGTGGACAGCCTTTGCCCCTTTGCCCTGTGCTTGGGAGAAATGTGCTCAGTTTCTGTGGCAGGGGTGCTGCTATGCGTTTATCAAATCGGCTTCGTTTTCTTCTGGAACATTCAGGAAGACCACAGGTCCCAGAGCCCCTTGCATCCCGGTGCGGCTGTGCGACCACTTCTGGCCCATGGATGTGGGTGGAAGCGATGTGTGCTGCCCCAGGCCGGATTCCGGGACCCCACCTAGTGCTGTCTCTTCTCTTGCTGGAGGTAGGAGAACCAGCAGCGGCCTTGGAAGCCCTAAAGACGCCTGGGGAATCCCAAGGTGGAGGAGGCCAGTTCCGTGCCTGGTGGAGGCTTCTGCTGTCAGGGTGAGCTGCAGCCCGAGTGAGAATTAGGGTCTTACTTGTGACCACAGCACGACCGATCCTGCTCTGGCTGACAGTCACTGCTGCAGTCACCCTGCTGATGGGTCTGGGCCTTGGCCTCTAACTGAGGTCTTCTCACCTGTAACCCCACCGGCCCTTTGCCTGGACACTTCACGGGGAGCTCGAGTGGCCTTGGCTAAGGAGGAGGCATGGCGCCCGCAGGTACCGGGCCGCCTGCATCGGTCGGTGCAGTCGGGTCCACCGCCCACCGGCATGACTTCATGTAATCCTCACTGCAGGGCCCACGGGGAGGGGAACTTCCTCCAGGTCTAGCTTTGCCTTTCTGCCTTCAGAGCCAAGGAAGGAGGGGTCTGGACCCAGCCCACTTTCCCAGCAAGGCCCTGCGCTTGCACGTTGCTCTGGAGGCCTCTGTAGCAGTTCACTGTTTTCCGTGAAGGAGGAGTGGAAGGAGGGATTGAGCTCTCCCCGAGAGACGCCGGAAAGACAGTTTGTCTCAGCCTCACACGATCGCCCAGCTCCACATTTCTGGCTGTTTCTGTGGTTACCTTTCTTCGGGGATGTTTGGGGCGGGAGGGGTGTGTGTGTGTATTTGCTTTTCTGAAGCCGTTTTTCCGGAGCCCCTGATGGTGGGGGGCGGTGCTCTGGGAAGCGGGGTCCCTGGTTCCACTCTGGGCAGGTGCAGGGTATGGAGGACGCCCCCCTCGTCGAGAGCCAGGAGATGCCAGTTCGGCGCCTCTCCCGCGTGGAGCCCGAAGACCACAGATGTTAGGAAGGAGGAGCTCAGGAAACACGCCCCTGCTCCCTTCCGTGGTTAGGTGGGGAAACCGAGGCTGAGGCGGCCCAAGAGACTCGCCTAAGCAGCCTGGGGAGTCACCGCAGGTAGCCAGGGCTGGAGCCAGGCCTCCCACTTCAGGCCTGAGCGGGCGCGGGAAGGGGTGCGAGCTGCACGCAGGGCTGGGGACGGGGCCGGGGCAACTCGTCTCTTCCCCTTCCTAGGCCGCCAGGGCCACTTCCTGCGGGGTGGGGGCGGGGGGCGCGGGCGCGTGGCACGGGCGCAGGGCTGGCCCCTCCCGGGCGCCGCCTCTCGGCCTCTCCTACACCCGCAGGCCAGAGGCCAAAGGTTAGGGGAGCGGAACCGGTGCCCAGCTCCGCCCCTGTCCCAAAAGCCACTGGGGGCTGGGACCGAGCAGGGCCGCAGCTGGGCCGCGAGGGCCGTGGAGCTGCGAGGGGCAGGGGCGGCGAGGGCCCAGCGGGCGCTGACGGTCCGGTAGGGGGCGTGTCGTGTCGGGGGCGGGGCCTGGAGGGCGGGGCCGGGCCTGGAGGGGCGGGGCCCCAGGAAACTTGAGCGCCCGCCTCCGGCCGCGAGCCCCGCCCCGGCCCCCGCCTCTGGGTCCTGCCTTCGCGTCTCTTCCTTCCCGGAGCTGGCAGGCGGGCCGCGGCGGCGGCGGCGGCGAGCGGCGGCGGCTGGCGGCGGACGGGCGGACTGGCGGGCGCCTCCACCTTGCTCCTTCCCTGGCTGCCGGCTTCCTTTTGTCCTTCTGGGCGGCGATGAGCGCGGGGCCGGCGCAGCAGCTGAGGACGCACAGAGGCCCGCGCTCCTAGTCACTCCTCCCGGCCTCGGCGGTCTTGTCCCGCGGAGCGGCCCGCGTACGCTGCAGCCGCCGCCGGCGCGGAACTTGGGCTTGGGAAGCCGGCGGACCGCGTCCTGCGCCGGAGCAGGTAGGGAAGGGCGGGCTGCGGGCGTGTTCACCGGCGTGTGCACCGGGGAGCGCTGCGAATCCGGCCGTGTGTTTGTGTGCGCGCGTGTGTGTCCGGGGGTGCCCGCGTTTCTCTGCGCGGTGGAGTTGTGGGTGACCGCGGACGGTGGTATGTCTTTCGAATGGCGCGTACTCGTGGGGATGTGTGTGCGCCTTAGTTGTGCACATTTTGGACTGCGTTTGTGGAATTGTGTGTCGGGACGCAGTTGCTGGTGGGGAGCGGTGCCTGGCGGGTGTCGTGTGTGAGCAGCTGTGCGTGGAGCGGGGTGGCGGGGTGGGCGTGGGCGGTCTCGTCCCTGTCCCCTGTGGGGTCCCCTGGGCGGTCCCGTCCCAGAGCCCCCTGTCCCTGCCGGTCGGCGCAGTGCGTAGCTTAGGAGCCTCCGGCACAGCTGGGACCCGACAGGGCAAGCGCGGGCCTCGCAGAAAGGCTGGGCCGGACCCTCGGGGACAGGTCCGCGCGGCCCACGTGGGTAGCCGGTGAGCTTCTGCCAAGGGTGGGGGCCCACGCGGAGGCGATCCTCAGGTTCCTCGCAGGGCTGTGGGGCGACGAGTAGAGCCCTGGCCTTCCCATGACCTGCACTGCGACCTGGGCCAGACGCGCCACATTCACGGGTCGCGGCTTGCTTCTCTTTCAAATGAGGACAGCTCCTCCCTCGGGGGCTGTGGTGACAGGTGAAATGAGAACGCACTGAATACAGCTCTTGGCTTAATGCCCCGCACACAGTAGGTGCTGTGTTAATTGGATTAGCGTCTGTTGTTTCAAATCTTTTTTTTTTCCCTTTATCGTGCGTGGGGCCTTACATTTCCCCCGGGCGTGTTTCCTGCCTCTCTCTGGCCCTAACTTAACGGCAAAGCACCGAGATTCCAGAAAGTTTAGCTGCCAGCTGCGCTGCCAGCTGCGCTGCCTCCTGCCGCACCTCCCGGGCGCTGCCGCCTCCGCCAGTGCCCGAGAGCGCAGCGCGGGGCCCACCCTGCCCCAGCCCCAGGGGCTCCCGCGCCGGCGTGGGGGGTCCCTCTCCTGGCCGGGAGGCAGCGACTGCGGAGTCGAGAGCCCTTTCGCTCAACAAGTGCCTAATCCCGGAGGATGCGGCTCAGCCGGTGGTGTCCCAGAGCCACGGCGTGAAATTGGTGCTTCCCGCACACGCAGAGCTCCGGCTCCCGAGGCATCCCGGTCAGGCCCGGCCACGCCAAAGGCCACCCCTTTCCTCCCGACTGACCCCAATTCCACCAGAGGAAGATGTTTGCCAGGTCGCCGAGTCCAGCCGAAGGCCTCGGCATTAGATACCCCCCCAGCACCAGCCCCTGCCACCCCTGCTCCCTTGCAGCCAGCCTCATGCCCGGGGGCCACATGGGACCCCTCCTCCTAGTCCCACCCCTTAATTTAAAACGCATTTACTTTTGAAACCTACTACTCATAAAATTGAACCGCAGTGAATGTGCACCCAGCTCTGACCACGACTCATTCTTTGGAGAGTCCTGGCGCCTCAGACGCAGAAGGCCAGTTTTGTGTGGTTCAGGCGCCCTCGCCAGAACGAGCGATATTCCTTCCCTTCATTGCCTTGGTGTCTTCCTGTTGGGGTGGGGGGTGATGGTGGGGAATCGCCTTTAACCAAGGGAGCCACAGATCTCACCGGTGCAGGAGGCTCTCAAAATGGAGCGCCGGCCTGGGGTGGGCTGCGGAGGGGGCGGCATGGGCGGCCTTTGGTATAGGATGCGGTTCCCAAGTGTCAGGTGCTACGCGGTGGTGTTCCCAGAGAGGCGGACTGCTTTGCCTGCTTTTAGGAGTCAGGAACAGAAACCTGGTCCGGTTCCTTTGGTTTTCCTCTGCCGGGACTGAAGCCCTGCAATCCCAGCCGTGGCAGGCCAGGGGGAGGTGATGAGCTCATTTTTCATCCTGACTTGGTGACGGGGCACACTTAGAATGGACCCTGTTTTCTGTTTCATCGAATGATTTTATATTCTACAGGAGAAAAGGGCTCGTAATCAGATTCCATAATAATGTTTTTAAAAATCAGCCTGGCTTTATCAGCTCAGAAGACAGACCAAAACCCAGGGTTTTTTTTTGTTTGTTTTTGTTTTTTTTCTAGTTAAAGCCAGCCCTTTGTCTTGAGCAGCCAGTGTTTTGGCCATAGATCTATTTCTGTTTCACTTTTGAGAGCACCTGTAATTACTGAGCTCTTGAGGTTTTATTGGATAATGTAGCAAAGGGAAGGCCTGGGGCTCTGTGTCTCCCTTGCCGTGGGATGTGCCACATCCTAGCCTTGCCTGCTCCCTCTGCGTTCCACTTTGATGCTGTTTTTAAGGTGGACCATACATGTCAATGTGTGATAACAATTTGGGAGACTTTGTCTTTGGAATCCAATAAATGGAAGGTCATTTGACCTGTGGAGAAACCAAAACACGTCAAAACCCCAGAAGAACAGAGATTTGCCCATACTGCAGCCAATGGCCCATTTATTTCCAGCAAGCCCTCCTAGAGATAGATTTTAAGTGAAATACAAGAACTTGGACACATTGCTTCAGAAGGTATCTCCGCCCCCTTTCTAGCCACAGGGTTGTGCGGAGTTAGAAGTGCAGTCTCTGGAAAGACAAGGACTGAACTCCGGTTGGTGCACATGTCCCAGCCTGGGCCCCATGCTCACCTAGCACCGTTTCAGCCTGGAGCTGTTTCCTCCTGTGAAGTGCTGGGGCTCACACCCACACCTTCAGGGCTCTGTGAGCACAGTGCCAAGGACTGCAGCGTGCAGACAGTGCGTGCCTGGTGATTGTGCATCAGGGCACCTGTCTCCCTGTGACACTTATTCTAAGGCCCTTTTTGCTACTTGTAAGTGGTGGAGTACCACGCCCACTCACAAACCAGTGATAATCCAGGGTACTAACAGGGGGCTCCAGAGTTTAGTTGGCACCAAAGTTTAAGCTACTTGGCAGCTGAATTTTAATCTAGATCGGGTTAGGTTTGTATTAAAATTTTGCATTCCAGCAAGCCCTAAACCATGCCTGTTCATTACCGGATAATGCATTCAATTGATGAGTTGCCAGCCCAGGATTGATGGAGGATTATGTGTATTCTGCTAGTTTGTCAGCATCTAATGTCATTGTGCTGAGGAAGGGGCTGGGGGAGGCATGTTTGGAGTTAGGATGACACACACTTGTAGATTTTAATCATGCTGTACTTTGGGGCTCCCTGTTCTCCCATGGTAGCAGTGGGTTTCTATGTCGTTCTCATGTCCTCACGTAAAGCTGCGCGTCTGTGAATGTCACGTAGCTCTTGTCCTTTTCCCCTTACATTTTCTAATCTGGGAATGACAGAGCGTGGCTGTATATGGAGATGGCAGCATGGGCTTAGGGGCTCTCTTGGTGCCAGTTGCCCTACGGAAAACAAGTTTCTTCAAATCACTTTCTGCAGAGAAAAAAGAAATGGTCAGAATCTTGCGGCGCAGACTGTGATCTAACTCCAGGTCATCAATACGGTTTGACAGGTAGAACATTTCTTAGTGCTGATGAGCACGGTACAAGTCTCAAGATTGTTTTTATCATCTGAGAAGCACAGTAAATCCTTTAGAGAGCCCTACCTTGGCCAAGTCGTTTCAAGTAAAATTGAATTTCAGAGGCAAAGCTTCACATCTCTGCATTGATGAGGCATGGCTAACTAAAGACATCCTTCCCAGAGACCTCTACACTCACCCTCTTCTGCCAGCAGCAGGGCAGGAAAGATGACTTCTCGGGGCTGTGTGCCTTTACCTTCATAAGCAAGTGCATGCTCAATGCTTGCTAATCCTGCAGCTGGGTATTTGTATCATTTTGGTGCTTGAGATACTAACCAATTTGGCAGGAAGCCAGGAGCCTGGGGATGGAGGTGCTTTCCTTGCTCTGTGTACCCTTAGGCAAGTGAGGTCTGTCCTCAGGCAGGTACAATATTAAGTGCATCTCTAGAGGACGGTTCCTTCCACCTGCCCAGGTGCAGGGGCTGTACTCACCTGTGCTCATGTCTGTGCATTGGCAGGTGATATAGATACACCTGAGCTGCAGACCCAACACTGGGTGTGGGCTCCGAGCTACCCCATATCAAAGCAGAGCCCAGGACTCTTCTCCCTTGCTGAGGCTGTGTCTCCTACCTATTATGGCCAACATGTCTCATCTGCTCATTGGTTAAAGCTAGAAATCTCTAAAGAGTTTCATAGCTCTTTCTCCTTCTTCACCTCGCTGTCTAATCGGGTCAGCACTCTCTGAGGTCTCACACCCACTCTTTCTGCACAGCAGAGCTTTATCTGCCCTTGGCCCAGAGCACGCCTCCAGTTCCTTCACTTCAGCCCCGCTGGCAGCACTTCACTGTTTAAAACACAGATTTCAGTCGGGCTCAGTGGCTCATACCTGTAATTCCAACACTCAGGAGGCCGAGGCGGGCAGATCGCAAGGTCAGGAGTTCAAGACCAGCCTGGCCAACACGGTGAAACCCCGTCTCTACTAAAAATAAAAAAATTAGCTGGGTGTGGTGGCAGGCACCTCTAATCCCAGCTACTTGGTTGGCTGAGGCAGGAGAATCGTTTGGACCCGAGAGGGGGAGGTTGCAGTGAGCCGAGATCGTGCCACTGCATTCCAGCCTGGGTGACAGAGCTAGACTCCGTCTCAGAAAAAACAAAATAAAACAAAAAAACCACCCACAGATTTTATCATCCCACTCTTTTCTGCCTCCCCAGCCCTGCCAAGGTTTGTTCTCTTACTCAGTAAGTGCTTCTGATACCTGCTGTGTGCCTTGTGCCAAGCTGGGCTCTGAGAAGGCTGGACCCAGGCATCCTCCCTACCTTTGCAGACTTTAAGGTCTTGCGCTGTGGGTTGTGTGTGGGGGACCCATCAAATAAGTCCAAGGGCCTTGAAGTGCTACGGAGGGGAGCTCCTACCCCAGGTTAGGGGGCTCCCTGGAGAAACACCCTCTAAGCTGACACGTGGGAGAGTTGGGGGGCAGGGTAGGGGCGAACGGTGGGGCTGGATTGTTTGATGCCTTTCTTCTCTCCCACCCAAACTTCCTTATCTGCTAAACTCCTACTCATTTTTGTTTTAATTAATAGCTCTACCAAAATAGAATTCATCTCTCATGCAGTGTACCCATTCTAAGTATACAGTTTAATGATTTTCAGTAAATTTATAGAGCTCACAGCCATTACCACGATCCAGTTTTGGAACATATACATCAACCCAGAAAGATCCCTCTTTTGTAGAAACTCTCTGTCCCTACCCTCAAACCCGCAGCCCCCACAGATTTGCTTTCTGTCTCTAGATCTGCCTTTTCTTTCTACTTGTGTTTTAATAGATCTGGCTCAAGGGCCGCTTCACGGGGGCCCTCCTGGAGTCTTCTAGTTAGAATTGATTTTTCCCCCAGCTCTGAAGAAGTGAGCTGGGTGCTTGGCCATCCCCCTGAGAGATGGTGAGCTCTCTTTCTGGCCTCTCATACCTGCACCTGGCACAGCACAGGCACCTACAGTATAACCAAGGTGTGTTGGCCGGACCAGCTGAAGGCGTGTTCCTTACATTTCTTTTGCATAACTCCTGAGTATCTAGCAGAGTGTTGGGATTTAAAATACAGTGCATATATTGATGTGCCAAGTTCTTGATGAAACAAGTTAATGTATGTATGTAGCAGGGCAAATGGCAAACAAACAAATAAAAAACCCGCTATTTTATAAGCCAGGCATGGCGGTACTTGTCTGTAGTTCCAGCTACTTGGGAGGCTGAGGTGGGAGAACCACTTGAAACCAGGGATTTGAGCCTGGGCAATATTGTGAGACCCTGCTTCTTAACAAGCTTTTTTTTTTTTTTTTTTTTGATAGGGTCTTGCTCTGTTGCCTAGGCTGGAGTGCAGTGGTGTGATCCCACCCCACTGCAACCTTGAACTCCTGGGCCTGAACAATCCTCCTGCACAGTCTCCTGAATAGCTAGTTCTGCAGGTGCACACCACCACCCCTTGCTAATTTTTTAATTTTTTGTGGAGATGGGGTCTTGCTATGTTGCCCAGGCTGGTCTTGAATTCCTGGGCTCAAATGATTCTCCAGCCTTGGCCTCTCAAAGTGCTGGAGTTACAGGTGTGAGCCACTGTGCCAGCCCAAACCATTTTTCCAAATGAAAAAACTAAGGAGGCCCAAAGCAAATAAGTAGCCTAGGGCCATCAGCAGAAAGTGGAAGCATCAAGAATTAAGCCAGATCACTTTCTCTTCCTTGTTTGGTAGTAATGCTATGCCCTTTCATGGCCTTGCCTGGGCTGGTGCTCAGTTTTTCCTATACAAGTCTTGTCATCCCTCCCTAAGCCATGGAAGTGCCTTCTAGGGCATGACTGCTGTGTGACACGTCGTCCTTTGCCCCAGTACCTCATCCACAACTGAGCAGGCAGAGGTGGTTCAAGCAATGTGTGTGTGCAGAGAGGTCTCCTGGCAAATAGAAGGGGCTGGGATGGGGGGTGTTAAATGCAATGGTGCTGTGGATTCGGGTGGTTTGTGCATTTCAGTTTTCTGAGTGCATTTCTGATGCATTTCTCTCCTTGCATCATTTTTGTTCTTTGAGGAAGAGAGCAGAGGATGAGACGCCATTGGACAGATGCACAAACTGAGACACAGAAATTGTATGCCCATTGTACACCAGGTAGGTCACAAATGACCGCTGTCTCCCAGGGTTGTAGAGAACTCTCATGGTGGACAGAAACCATGAAAGAAACCACGGTGAATAGAACCAAGACATTCTTGGACCCTTATTTGCAAAACACCTTGGGGAAAGATCAGGGACACTGGGGTTTGAATTGCAGTCTTTGCTCTGTTGTTTATTGGCTGGTGATGGTCTCTGAATCTGTTTGCCCATGTGCAGAAAGGGGTTCTAGGCCGAGCTCAGATATTGACAGGAACGCAGATGTGGCAGACCTGGGTTTGAATTGTAGTCTTTGCTCTGTTGTTTATTGGCTGGTGATGTTCTCTGAGTCTGTTTACTCATGTGCAGAAAGAGGTTCTAGGCCCAGCTGAGACATAACAAGAACGCAGATGTGAGTACCCAGGTGAGTCTGGCTGGTCACGTGTGGAATGAATGGTGGTGGCTGCTGTTACTCTTTAAACAGTCTTGGATCTAGTGCCTCCTCTGCCACTGAGTACAGAATTCCTTTTCAAATTCGGGCTTATGAGGCATGTTTTGATCCAGGCTGTTGTAGCAAGGGATTGTTGCTGGAGTCTGTGACTGCGGTGAGTGTGGAGGCTTCCAGAAGGCAGCCAGTGCCAGTTACTGCTTGGAGTTTGGGGAGCTGCCATTTTGGATCATCCCAGCCTCATGCCTTCTGAGAAGCGTCTCTCAGGGTCCCTGAGGCACCCATACCTGAGCTTGGTGGTGGGGGCTGCACAGAGAGAGCTGCAGGTTGTTCCTCAGGCATAATGAGGCCCAGAGCTGGTGGTCCCCTCCCACTGTGAGTGCGTGCAGAGCACGGATCAGGTCTGGGTGCATTCGCGCTGGCAGGCCGGAGGACTGCTGGGTACACTCGCAGAATCCCAGTTCTGTGCAGTGGTGTGTATGGACTGCAGTGTTCTTTTTCCCTAGCAGCAAAATGCTCAGCTCTCTGCTTTCTTTCTGTGCATTGAACAGACGTTTCCAGAAAACAGAATTGATGACAGCCCCCACTCTTCCCTTTCACTCCCATCTTTTCTATTTGCTGCCCTGTAATCGATTTTTGGAGAGAAGTGAGAATCTCTCAAAATCAATCACCTATGTTAAAAAAAATCATTTCCACATCACGCAGCTTTCTGTATTTACTGTGTGTGGCTGGAGACACTCCTGGCAGAATAAGTGTGGGATGTGGGAGGTCCAGAAAAGCCCCCAGCTTCAGGGGCTGAGGCACAGCTGTGGGTGGCAGAACTGCTTGTCCCCTCACCCCCAGTCCTTCGGCAGTGGCTGGGGTGTGCCTTATTAGAAACTCTTCAGTCGTGCAGTGTGGAGCCGGTGCTTGTGACACAGCCTGGATACCTGGCAGGGGCTTAGCCTCCAGGGGTGAGACATGAGCTGTTGTGGCTGCCTGCTGTGGCTTCTTTGTGTTTTTCTTATTCCCAGCGAGTAAAGGTAGAAACAGGCCTCTGGCAGGTGCTAAGACCCTGCTTGCCTTCATGCTGGAACGTCGGCAGGTACAATCCGTTCTTATTTTTTTAGGGGGTGCTTTTCCCTCTTCTTTCTAAAGACATTTGGGGATAAAGAATTGCTGCTTTTATTAACGTATGTTCTTGGTGATATGCTATTACCTTATTTAAAACCAATATGGCCTGGCTGATTATTCTCAGAGCTCACTGTCAGGTGAAAGGTTATGCATTTGAGAATTATTTTCACCAGTGTGGGTGGGAGTAGGGGAAGGAGAGGTAGAGCACAGGTAAGGAATTCCAGATTTTGGGGCCAGGGATCCCCAGGCAGCGTAAAGGCCTTGCTGTGGCCCATAGCTCCTTCCCCCTGTGACTTGTGCTGGGCCAGTTGCTGGCTCCTCAAGACCATTATCACCATTATCATCATTGTCATCACTATCATATCCATCACCGTCATTATCACTGTCATCATGACCATTCTCCATCATCATCATCATCATCATCATCATCATCACTATCATCCCCATCCCCATCCTCATCACCATCATCAACCATTCTCCATCCCCATCATCATCATCACTGTCATC